>NC_086258.1:12352599-12706235 GCF_021018805.1 Prinia subflava
ACTGTGTCAGGTGCCACATATCACATCAGGTAGCCCTTGCACCATCTCAGGTAGGCACACACTATGTCAGGTAGCCACACGCTGTGCCAGAGGCCCGGGCCCACACCAGGTAGCCACATACCACCAGGTAGCCATGTACCATGTACCATTCGAGTAGCCACACCCCATGTCAGGTAGCCACAACCCATGTCAAGCAGCCATGTCACATCAGGTAGTCACACACCGTGCCAGGTAGCCATGTCCCATGTCACATTAGCCATGTACCATGCCAAGTAGCCACCTATCATGCCAGGTACCGTGCCAGGTAGCCACACGCTGTGCCAGAGGCCCACGCACCAGCCACCCACGCCAGCTCCCGGTGCCACTCCGGCCCATGGCAGTGGTGGCCGCTGATCCCAGCCCTGCCCAGCCCTTCCCAGCAGCTCCCGGTGCCACCGGCATGAGTGACACGGGCATTGTCGGGGTACAGGGACAGCAGCGACTCGGGATGGCCTCGGGGGGCTGGCGGGGCTCCTGGAGGGTCCCGGGGGTCCTGGAGGGGTCTCGTGTCCGCCGGGCCGTGCTGGGACATGGAGGGCCCTGGGGGTGTGGCTCGGGGGGGCTGCGCAGGTGACACCCGCACCCCGCGGGTCCCCGGGGGACATCCCGGCCGCACCCCCCACCCAGACACGGCACCGGGGCCGCCCCCACCCGTGACTCAGGGCGGGCAGGGCCGAGCAGGGAGGGGCAGGGGCGGGAGGACGAGGAGGAGGAGGAAGAGGAGGAGGAGGAAGAGGAGGAGGAAGGCACCGCCCCTGCCCCGCCCCTCCGCCCGGTGTCCGTCAGTCTGTCTGTCCTTCCGTCCCCGCCGCCCGTGCGCAGGGGAGGAATGAGGGGGTGGTGATGGGGGGTCGCACCTCGCTGATCCCCGATCCCCCAGCGGACCCCCCGAGCCCCTGCCCTGACACCCCCGGGCACGGTTGAGCCCCCGCCCCCGTCTGCCAGCTCCGTACCAGGGATTGGGGCCCCCGGGTAGTGCAACAGCCGCAAATTCCCCCCGGATGGAAACCAGGGGGGGCTCCCACCCCCCAGCACCCCAACACCCTCCTGACCCCGACCACGACCCCCACCCCGAGACACTGCCTGACCCCCTGGGCATGGGGGGCACAGCTAACCCCCCCCTTCTTCTCTGCCAGCCCCCCGCCGGTGCTGGGGACCCCTCCTGGCAGCCCAGCACCCTCCTTTTCCTCCAGGGAAGGGTATTGGATGGAAATCGGGGGGCACCGGCCAGAGGGGTTGTCACGAACGTGTCCTGTCTCAGCAGCCCTCAGTGGGGAGGGGTCTGGCTGTCCCCAGGCGGGGGGGACACAGGGACACGCTGTGCCTGTGGGACAGCGCCCAGGGCCCCCCCCGAGGGGAACCTGACCCCGCCGGGGGGGACGGGGGGGCCCGGGATGTATAAATGCCGCTCCCGGCTGCGCTGCCGGGCAGGTGCCGGCGGGCACCCACCGAGAGCCACGAAGCCACCCACGGCCCCCCCGGGCCCCCCAGGACCCTGACCCACTTATTCCCCCCGCGCCGCGGCCCGAAAGCCGACCCGGCTCCGTTTCGGGGGTCATTTTCCGCGGCCGGGCACTCGCGGCTCGGGTGTCGCGGCTCGGGGGGCCTCGGCACCCCCCGGCGCGGGCAGCGCCAGCCCGGCATGAAAAAGTCATGAGCAACGAAAGCTGGGGCTGCTGCGGGAACAATAACCGGGCACCGGGCTGACACCGGAGCCGCAGGGCTGGGGGGACGGCGGCGGGAGCCGCAGCGGCATCGCTACGGCACGGCCAGACCCCGGCACGGGCGCTCGGGACACTTTTGGGGGGCTCAGGTGTTGGCAGAGCCCGTCCCTGCCTGTCCCCAGGTGCCCCCGGTGCAGCGTGGCCGAGGCCGGGGGTCCCTGTGGCTGTGCCTGCCCCTGTTTTGGGGTCCCAGCAGGGCTGGGTTTGGAGTGGTGACTGTCCCCTACACCGCTGTGTCCCCCTATCCCCCACCCCCCGATCCTCTCCTGTCCCCTGCCACCAAGGGGCCGGACCCTCATCTCTGTCCCGAGTTCCAGGCAGGCTCAGCCCCGAAGGAGCCCACGCCCAGGGGGTTGGCTCGGGGGGGTTTGGGGGTGACCCCGATCCACAGCCGCAGGAAGGATTTGGGGCCACAGGACAGATGGAGGCCAAGGGCCCCAAAGCAGGATAAAAGGTTTACACTAATCAAAATGCCTGGCTAATTGGAAAAGGCGCTTAGGGGCTGGCCGGGAGGCGGCGCGGCTGGAGGTGACCCGCTGCTGAATCAGAGGGGCCGGTAACCTTAACCCGCCGGGATCGGAACGGATACGCCGGCCCGGATCGGGTTCCCACCCAAGTTTTCCACCCGCGGCTCCGCCACAGCCGGACGGGGCCGCGGCGAGGGACGGTGGCGTGGCCGGGGGCTGCCGCGGTGCCCCCTCGCCCGGGCGCCCCCGGTGCCCATCGCAGCCCGGCCGGTCTCTAATCCCGCCTGCGGGCAATCGAACGGGTCGCAGTCCCCCGGGCCCCCGTCCCGCTCCGTGGACGCTCCGGCCCGGCCCCGCCGTGACGCCCGGGCTCGGCAGCTCCGGGGAGCCCCCGCCGGCCCCCGGGGGCCACCCCGCCTCGGCGGAAGATGCCAACGAATGGGATCCACCAGGTGCTGAAGATCCAGTTCGGGCTGATCAACTGCGAGAGCCGGTACCTGACGGCGGAGAGCTTCGGCTACAAGGTGAACGCCTCGGCGCCCAGCCTCAAGCGCAAGCAGATCTGGACGCTGGAGCAGGATGAAGCCGACAGCTCCATCGTCTTCCTCAAGAGCCACCTGGGCCGGTACCTGGGCGCCGACAAGGACGGGAAGGTGCGCTGCGAGGCGGAGCAGCCGGGCCGGGACGAAGGCTTCAGCATCATCACGCAGTCGGACGGGCGCTGGGCGCTGCAGTCGGCCCCGCACCGGCGCTTCTTCGGCGGCCGCGAGGACCGGCTGTCCTGCTTCGCCCCCAGCGTGACGGAGGGCGAGCTCTGGACCGTGCACCTGGCCATGCACCCCCAGGCCAACCTGCTGAGCGTCAGCCGCCGCCGCTACGCCCACCTGAGCGCCCACGAGGACGAGATCGCCACCGACAGCAACCTGCCCTGGGGGGTGGACGCGCTCATCACGCTCTGCTTCCAGGACAAGAAGTACAGCCTGCGCACGGCCGACGAGCGCTACCTGCGCTGCGATGGCACCCTGGTGCCCGAGCCCGGCGCCGGCACCGGATACACCCTCGAGTTCAAGGCGGGCAAGCTGGCGTTCAAGGACTGCGACGGGAAATACCTGGCGCCCACCGGACCCACCGGCACCCTCAAATCCGGCCGCAGCTCCAAGCCGGGCAAGGATGAACTCTTTGACCTGGAGGAGAGTCACCCCCAGGTGGTGTTCACGGCGGCCAACGGCAGATATGTCTCCATCCGGCAGGGTAAGAGCTCCCCACACCCCCTGCCCGCTCCCTGCCCACCCACAGCTCCATGAGAGCACCCCTGGGACTCCCAGTCCAGGGGAGACCCCACAGTAACAACCCCACAGTGCTGTACCTGCCTGGGGGGATCCCACAGGCACATCCTGGGGACATGGGGGACCACAGCCTGGCTGCTGCAGAGGGACACAGGGGGTCCTGTCTGCCTGGGGGGGCTGAGGCCAGTGAGGATGGAGTGGGGGCAGCTGTGGGGTGGGCAGGGCTGCGGGGGGAACGCGTGGGTGTCTGTGCACACGTGTGCATGTGCAGGGCTCTGGGGGCATGCACAGGGCTGTGTGTGTGAACACGTGCGGGCTGCGGGTGTGCACAGGTGTGTACGTGCACACACACACACACACAGGTGCGCCACGCTCCGTGCAGCACCCACAGGTTCACACATTTGCCTATGCACACCACACACGATTCCCTGTGTGCACACACGTGTGTAGAGCCAGCAGATGTGACCACAGGTGAGCAGAACCCCTTGTCTGGGACCCAAGGGACCCCCCTCGCCCCCAGGTGCCCCCCGGGCACGGTGCCACCCCTGTGCCAAGCAGCTTAGTGCCGGGTGCGGGGGGGGACCGGCTATAAATAGGGGTTTGTGACCAGATGGACACGGCGGTGACAAGCTGATTAACCAGCCCAATTAGCACAATTGTTCGCAGGAGGATTTGGGGGCTGGGGGAGGGTGGCCGTGGGGCAGCAGCGGTGATGGCTGCGGAGGGACAATGGCTGCAGTGGGATTAGTCCTGATGGCCAGAGCAGGATCGCTGCCAGTGGCCACAGTGGGATCAGTGACCATGGACAGAGTGGTTTTGGTGACAGCAGCCAACAGAGTGGAACCGATACCCATGGCTGGAATAGGATGGGTGCCAATGGCTGCAATGGGACAGTGACAATGGCTGGAATTGGTCCTGATGGCCCGAGTGGGACAGGTGACAACGGCTGGAATTGGTCCTGATGGCCCGAGTGGGACTGGTGACAACGGCTGGAGTGGGATCAGTGCCTGTGGCTGGATGGGGATCGGTGACAGTGGCCAGAGCAGGGTCACTGATGATGACTGGAGTAGGACTAGTGCCAACTAGTGCCAGAGTGGAATTGGTGACCATGGCCAGACTGAGACTGCTGCCCAGGGCCAGGACAGGGCCCCTGAGGGCAATCAGAGAGGGACCAGTGCCAGTGGCCGGAGCAGGAGCAGTGCTGATGGCTGGAGTGTGACCAGTGCTCATGTCCAGAGCAGGACCAGCACCAACACCCCCTCTCCTGCTAGGTGTGAATGTCTCGGCTAACCAGGATGAGGAGCTGAACCACGAGACCTTCCAGCTGCAGATTGACCGCGACACCAACAAGTGCAGCCTCCACACCAACACCGGCAGCTACTGGACCCTGGTGGCCCACGGGGGCATCCAGGCCGTGGCCACCGAAATGTGAGTGAGGCTGCAGCTGTGGGGTGGAGAGAAGGTTTGGGGGGACACAGGCATCCCCAATTCACGCTGTCCCTCTGTCACCAGCGCTGCCAACACCATGTTTGACATCGAGTGGCGCGGGCGGCGCGTGGCCCTGCGCGCCAGCAACGGCCGCTACGTCTGCACCAAGAGGAACGGGCAGCTGGCGGCCGTCAGCGACACCGTGGGTGAGTGCTGGGGGGCACGGGGGGGACGGGGGGGATCCCCGGGGTGCTGAGGGCCCGGTGCTGCGCAGGGGAGGACGAGGAGTTCACTCTGAAGCTGATCAACCGCCCGATGCTGGTGCTGCGGGGGGAGCACGGCTTCGTCTGCTACCACCGGGGCTCCAACCTGCTCGACTCCAACCGCTCCGTCTACGACGTCTTCCACATCACCTTCAGCGACGGCGCCTACCAGATCCAAGGTGGGCAGGGGGGGCTTCGGGGTGGCCCTGGGGGTCTGTCCAGCCTGCACTGATACCTCCCGGGGCTCCCTGCAGGCCAGGGTGGCAAGTACTGGTATGTGGCGAGCAGCGGGTCGGTGTGCAGCGACGGGGACCTCTCTGAGGATTTCTTCTTCGAGTTCCGGGAGCGGGGCCGCGTGGCCATCAAAGGGAAGAACGGGCGGTACCTGCGCGGGGACCCCGCGGGGACCCTGCGTGCCGACGGCGAGTCCGTGCTGCGGGCCACGCTCTGGGAATACTGATCCCCGGGGCCACCCCTGCCCACGGACACCCGCCCGTCCCCGGGGTGGTGGCAGCGGTGGCACCGTCCGTGGCAGCTGTGCCCCCGCGACTCACGGCATTAAAGTCGCCTGGATCACACTGGGGCAGCGCCGCGTCCTCCTTCCCATCGAGATCCAGCCCTATTTCCCTCCCAGGAGTGCCCAGGCTCCGTGGAAAGGGCTGATCCGGGGGATGCAGGGACCCCCAGGGGTGCCACAGGGGTCAGCAAAGCAAAGCCTCTGCAGGCAGGAGCCCCAGGGGGTTGGGGAGCCTGTGGCTCCTCTGCCAGGCTGGGGGAGCAGGGGGGTGGCAGTGGAAGCCCCCCACCCCGAGAGCTGCCAGGACCCTCCGGGAGGATGGAAAGGAACAGAGCCAGGCACGGGGTGAGCAACAGGATCGTTTTCATGGCAGACGACAGAGTTACAGACAGTGGAGAGGTGCGGGAGGGGCCGGGGCCGGACCACGCCGCACCAGCATGGATACGAGATCATTTATAGAAACAACGGGGGAGCAGAGACCCCCTCCCCTGCCCAGCAGAAAACGGGGCTCCCCCGGGCACAGCACCCTGTTTGTCCTGATCCTGAAGGCGGCTTGGGGGGCTCAGCCCGCGGCCGGCCCTGCTCGGCACGGCCACTACACTACCACGGATCCACAAGACAGCGCGGCCCCAGGGGGCTGCCCCGGGCTGGCCGGGCTGGGGGGCGGCGGGGCAGGGCTGGGCCAGCCCAGGAGCCCCCGCTCCGCCACCGGAGCCCCGAGACCTCCCCGGTGCTGCCGACAACACGACCACGAAACACGCACAGACACACCCCCCGCCCAGGCCGCCGCCGGCCCCGCTCCTCCTCTGGTGGGGTGGGGGGCTCTCCCGTGGGCCCCCACCCCGGCCGGCGGGGTTTGGGGCGGGCTGGCCGCCCCCCGCTCACAGCAGGACCAGGCTGGGGTTCCGCAGCTGCCGGTAGATGTTCAGGAGCTTCTCGGCCGTGGCAGAGCCCTCAGCCCCCTCCTCGCCCAGGGGCGGCTGGTCCCGCAGGGTCTGCGCCTCCTTCAGCAGCATCTGCGGGGGGCGGGGGTGAGGGACGGGGTGGTGGTGGGGGTCCCGGGCGTGCTCCCCACGGGAGGGGTCGGGGGTCTCACCTCGTGGTTGGCCTGGATCTGACGCAGGTACTGCATGCGGAGGTCGGGGGGCCCCGAGCCCTGCGCCGCCTGCTCCAGCACCAGCGCCTGCGGGAGGAGGGAGGGAGGGTGCTGGGGGAGCTGGCAGCACCCAGCCCCAGGGACCCCAGCCCCAGGAGCCCCAGCCCCAGGGACCCCCAGCTCTAGGACTCCCAACTCCAGCAGCTCCCAAATCCTGGGAGCCCCAACCTTGGGAATTCCCAGTCTCAGGGAGTCTGAGCTCTGGGGAGTCCCAGCCACAGGGAACCCCCTGAGCCCTGGGCAGCCCAAACCCGGGACCCCCAGGTCTGGGGACTCCCAGCCACAGTGGTGCTGGTCTATCACACTGTGGTGCCACAGAAATGCCCCCACTGCACCCCAGGCTCCATTCCAGGGGGTTTGGGGCCCCTTGGGGTCCCCCTGCCCCCGGGGGTACCTGTATGCGCCGGATGACGGCGTGGTGTGTCCTGCACATGTGGGCCAGGGATGGGCTCTCCATCAGGATCTCCACAGCCTGGATGGGACCCGCAGGGCTCAGGTCATTCATGGCCACCTGGAGTGAGAGCAGTGTCACTGCCACCCTCGCTGGGCACTGGGGGCCAGGACCCCTCCCCACGGGCACTGGGTTCCCCAGAAGGCTCCAGACACCCCAAACCCTCCCACCCCTCCTAGGAGCAGCTGGCCCCAGCCCAGTGCTACCAGGTGAGCCCTGGCAGGATTGAACCCGGCAGAATTAACACTGTCACTCATCACCCTGGGGACATCTGAGCTCTCAGCTGCAAATCCACCTGTGCCAGGTACCTGGGGGCCCCTCAGGTGGGGTAAGGCAGGAGAGCTGGGCACAAATCCCTGTTTCCCTGTGCCTTTAGAGGGGAATTTTGCATGGGGTGGATTTACAAGCCAAATCCAAGTGCGTTTTCTAGAACCAAAGAAATGGGAACATCTGGAGAGGGAGGGAAATGACCACAGCCCTTGGGAAGCTCAGGGTTGGGAGAATGGACTGGGAATGCTGCCTGTCCAGCCCAGCACTCCAACCCAGCCCCACGGGAGGGGGTCAGAATGGTGTGGCCATGCACCCAGTCGTCTCCCTGGCTCCAGGAAGGACTGGCTTTGTGGGACAGGGAGCCTCCCTGCGGGCTGACCCATTCCTTGGCCCAGGGCTAACCCATTCCTTGGCCCAGGGCTAACCCATTCCTTGCCTCTCGGACGAGCAGCTGGACGTGGCCACCGTCGGGTGCCGTGCCACACACCGATGCCACCTCCGTGCTGCTCAGCGCCTCGGCCCCGGGGTTCTCAGCCAGCAGCCAGCGCAGGGTGGCACAGCAAAGTGGGACATCTGGGGACCAAAGGACAGAGCAGAGATGTGACACCGCTGACAGCGTGTGCCCAAGGCAGTCCCTGAGGGGGCAGGGGTAACACGTGCTGGACCCCCCCAGTGGGACACGTTGAGCTCAGTCGTGGCACTGCCACATGTGTGCCAAGGCTGTGGCGGGGGCAGTGGGGTCACACAGCCCTCCTCGCCCACGGGAGGGGCTGTGACAGTGCCACCCTGCCAGCGCCCCTGCCCCACGAGGCTGTCACTGCCGGGATGCTCCTCTCCAGGGACCCACCTGTTTCCGAGGTTTTGAGGGCATTTTTCAGCAGCTCTGAGGACACCCGGATGGATGCTGCCGAGGGGGGCAGGTTCTCCTCTGCCGGGGTTTTCCCCTCCTCGGGCTCAGTCTGTTCCCGGGACACTTTGAGGAAGGTCTCCACGGGGTCTGAGGGGGCAGGGGGGGCGTCGGGCCCGGGGGGGCTGCTCCCGAAACGGAGGCACTGGAGCATGTCAATGGTGCATTGGCTGAGGGGCAGGCAGATCCCCTCTCTGTCTGGGGACAGCAGGGGCGAGTCGTCGGGCAGGAAATCATCCAGGTCCTCGGAGGAGTCGGAGCCGCTGCCCAAAATATCCCGTAAACTGTAGTAGAGGGCACAGGAGATGGTCAGAGGCAGGTCCAGCTTGGTGTCTGCAGCAGGGCCCAGGGGCAGCGTCAGCTCCCGCTTGTTCCCAGGGAGCAGCTGGTCAATGGGGAAGGTGAAGGTGGTGGCCGAATCCATGGATTCCTCCTCTAAGGCACAGGGGCTGGCCAGGAGCTGGACACAGAGGGTCCAGCCCTCCTCCAGGCTGTACTCGCTGCAGTTTTCCAGCAAGCAGGAGATGGTGATGGTGTCCTGGAGCAGGAGGCAGCTCCAGTTGGCAGTGACGGTGCAGGCGATGGGCTTGTGGCCCTCATGGCTGGAGAGCAGCGCCGCGCTCACGTTCATCACCTGGTTCAGGCTGGCCAGGGCTCGGTTCCTCTGGTCCACGGCTTTCTTCAGGAAGGACACTCTGCAAGGACAATGTGACAGGGACGTCAGGATGGCGCTGTGCTGCCAAGCTGAGCTGCTCCTGGCACGATCCCACCACAGGAACCCCCAGCTTCTCTGCCTTAGCAATCACAGATCCATGTTCCCATCAGAGCTGACCCTGTGGGGTGGCTCCGGACAGCCACACCTCAGGAATCCCCCTGTGGATGGAGGGGGGGTCACTCCCCACAGCCCCTCCCCACACACAGCCAGCCATGGAGGATGCAGGCATGTGCCTGCCCTGCCTGTTACTGCCGGCTTGGCACGCGTGGCAGGCGCCTGGCACCCTGCCTGTGCCACCTTCTGCTGCCATGGCTGCCGCTGCCAGCCCGCCCACGGCGCTGGGGGTGGCTGTGCCACGGGAGGGGGCTGCCCTCAAACGCTGGTTTTATATTATCGAGGTTGGGGGGGCTTCCCAGACAGAAAAGGTAAATGCTGGAGCAGTTTTCCAAGAGAAAAGCTCGAAGAGAGATGGGGGTGTTCAGCCTGGAAATAAAAAGGCTCCGGGGAGACATTAGGGCCCCTTCCAGTGCCTAAAGGAGCTCCAAGGGAGCTGGAGAGGGACTTTGGACAAGGGCCTGGAGTGAAGGATAAAGAGGAATGGCTTCCCCTTGCCAGAAGGCAGGGTTAGATGGGATACTGGGAAGGAAATGTTCCCTGTGAGGGTGGGGAGGCCCTGGCACAGGCTGCCCCATCGCAGCTGTGGCTGCCCCATCCCCAGAAGTGTCCCAGGCCAGGTTGGACAGGGCTTGGATCAGCTTGGGATGGTGGAAGGTGTCCCTGCCCATGGCAGGGCTTGGAACTGGATGAGCTTTAAGGTCTCTCTTACCCAAACCAATCTGTGATACCATAATTAATTACTGGCCATGGCCTGCACAAGGCCCAGCTCAGTGCCACCTTTACCTCTCTGAGGTGTCCCCTATCCCCGACAGCAGCTCCTTGATCCTCCGGCCGATCTCAGCAGGGGTCAGCTCCACGTCCGGCTCCTCGGGGCTGCACAGGCCACAGGACACCAGGCGGCCCTTGGCCGACAGGGCCAACAGCTCTGACTCCCCTGCGGGCACAGACGGGCGGGTCAGGGGCCACGGAGGGAGCAGCGCCTTCCTGGGTGGCTGAGGTGGGGGGACAGGGAGCAGGATGCCTCCTGAGAGCAGTGGGATGTGATGGGGACAGACATGGATCACCACAGCACACCCCGCTCACACACAGACCCCCATGAGGGGACACTGCCCTGTGCCTGCCACTCCCCAGCCAAGGCCAGCAGCACCCAGCTGTCACACAGGGGCCCTGCTGGTGGCACACACGGCTCCGTGGGCAGCCAGTCCAGGGGCACACTGAACACCCCTTTTTGGAGGGAGCCTCATCCGAGCTGGCTTGGGGCTGTCCCAGGCTGTGAGGGCTGGCGAATTCCTGCAATGCCGAGCTGAGGGACAGGGAATGGGCAGGGAAGAGCAGCAATCACAACGGACAGCAACGACTCACAAAACCGAGGGGAGCCAACCAGGATGAAAGATGGAGCAGCACCCACATGGAGCCGCAGAGGGAGGAGAGGTGGGACCCCACCCCGCTGCCCCCAGTACCTTCCGAGGCCCGAGAGGACAAGGACAGAGCCACGACGCTACAGATGCTGAGGCTGGCCGGGGACAGCACGGGGGGCAGCACGCCGGCGCCGCTCTCCGCGTCCTCGGGGTCCGAGGAGTCGCCGGCCCAGTCCAGGTCGACGGCGGAGATGTCCGAGTGGGTGCTGTAGTACATGCGGGAGCCGCTGCCGCAGGCCGCGCACAGGATGGGCCCGCGCAGGTAATATTCCCTGAGCTCCGGCACCGTGGCCTCCTCCCGCTGATCCGCCTTCACGGCCACCATCTTCCCATAGTGGCCCACGGCCACCACGCAGTCACAGCCGGGCTCGCCGGCGGGCGGCTCGTCCTCGGCGTCGTCGGCCGCGCGCCGCTCGGTGCGCAGCGCCCCGATGAACACGATGGGCTCCTCCAGGTGGTGCAGGATCTTCACGGGCGGCGCCGGCGCCGACACGTCGCGGCAGCCGTCGGCGGCGGGCGAGGAGCTGAGCGCCTTGAGGGGCACGGAGCAGAGCTGCCCGTCCGGGAAGCCGCACAGGATCATGGGCGACTCCAGCATGGCGGCGTCGATGCCGAAGAGGAGGCTGAAGAGGGGCTCCTCCAGCACGAAGCCCCCCGAGCACCACAGCCCCTGGGTGCCGGGCGCGGCCGCGCAGCACAGCACGGGCAGGAAGCAGGAGGGCGGCGCGTCCCCGCCGTCCGCGGGAGCGCTCCCGGGGCAGAACTCCACCTGGCTGACCTGCCGGTACGGGGGCCCGTCCTGCTCCGGGCGCGGCAGCTCGTGCAGCCGCATCCACCACTTGCCCTCGTCCTGGGCCAGCGTGATGACGAAGGTGCTGAGCAGGGTGAACATGCTCAGGCTGGCGTCGGGGAAGATGCAGGCGTCCGCTTCCACCGGGAAGACACCGGAAGGGCCGCTGCTTTCTTGGCCGTCGCCGTCCGTCTGCTCCATTAACCTTGGGGAAAGCAGGGAAGAGCTCTGAGCCAAGCCGTGGGGAGAAGCCAGCGTGTCCCTTGGCCGCCTCTTTGCCTGGCCCTGGGAAATAACTCCTGCAGGAGAGCTTTGAGCACCGGCAGAGACGGATCCAGAGCTTCCCGCGGCAGGAAGGGCAGCCCCGGGGTGGACAGGGGCTCACCCCGGGCTCACCTGCTCTGCTGCTCCAGGGACACGCAGTAGATCCCGCTGTGGGCGCACAGGATGTAGAGCTGCCGGGGCTGGGGCAGCAGCTCCACGTGCCACACCTGGTCGGGGCAGCGGAACACAGCCTGGCAGCGGGGACAGAACCAAATGTCACCTCCCACGGCACCCGTGGGGCGGCAGGGACAAAGCGGCTCCCTGCGGAGGGGGGCCCAAAGCCATTTCCAGGGACAAATGGATCCCTGGGCAGCACCCAGCTGGGTGTTCCCAGAGGGGCTGAGGCAGCCTGCCATTCCCGCTCCCTGAGGGGAAGGAAAACAGGGAGCAGGGTACGTGCTCTACTTTGCTGAGCGGGAGCGCAGTGTGGGAGGCAGATCCCGCTCTTACAGCGGTGGATTTCTTAGAAATGATAATCAGAACAAATTAACAAAGGCAGCAGCGTGTCAGTCAGGGTGCTGTGACAGCAGGGACAGCCACCAGGCCTGGGGGAGAGGGGAGAGAAGCCCCTGTGCTGGGAGGAACGAGCCTGTGGAGTCTGATCCAATGGGTGTCCCACAGGATTGGGAGAGGGGCCAGCTGGCAGCACCCCCAAACCCCACAGCAAGGGGTGCTGCTTGCAGGATTTGTTTGCTGGATCCTGACAGAGGGAATCCAGGGATAGGGAGTGGGGACGTAACTGGGGGGTGCTCCCACTGTGTCAGGGACACTGTCCCCACGGGATGGGGACACAGGGTGACCCCCCACCCCACCAAGCCCCTCACCTTGAGCACTTTGCCCTCCTGGTCGTACACGTAGACGAACTCGGTGCCGTTGGAGAGGTAGATCTCGTTCTCGTGGCACAGCACCCGCGGCTTGCCCGCCACCAGCCCCCCCACCGGGCAGCAGAATCCGGCCAGGTAATCCACCCTGTGCCCCACCTGTGCCATGGTGCCGGCCTGGGGACGTGGGGAGGGGCCGGGGGGACACCGAGGCTGTGAGGGGCTGAGCCCAGACCCCGAGCTGTGGGCACTGTGTGGGGACACAGCCCTTGTGCCCCTCAGAGCCCCCCAGCCCCCCACAGCATGTGTAGACCTCCAGTCCCCCACCCCTGAGCCCCACAGCCCCTTCCCCCCCGAACGAGACCCTCAGACCCAGCCGCACAAGCAGCCCCTTCCCAAGCATCAACCTCAGCACCCCCATTCCCACCCCCACAGCCCCCAGACCCCCCAAATCACAGTCCTTGTACCCCAGACTCTCCAGACCCACCCCGGACCACCCAAATCACAGTTCCAGACCCCCCCACATCACAGCCCTTGTACCCCAGGCCCTGTCCCACAGCCCCCCCCAGACTGAGACCCCCCAGGCACCCCCAAGCCCAGCTCCACCGGCAGCCCCCCACCCCAGACCCACCCCCGCCCCGCCCACAGCCCCCCACCCACCCCCGCCCCCCGCCGCTCGCCCCCATCCCGCCCCCCCCGATCCCTCCCGGAGGGGCCGCGGGTACCGGGCGGGGGGCGCGGGCGGCTCCGCTTTACGGCTGCGCGGCGGCCGCCGCAATGGGCGGGGGGGAGTTTACGACAGGCCGTAAAGCGGCGCCGGGCGGGGGGCGGCTCCCGGGGTCGGTACCGGCGGTCGGTACCGGGGGAGAGGAACCCCCGCCCCATCAGGGAACCCCCGCCCCATCAGTGACTCCCCCCAAATCCCGGCGCGGGGGGAGAAAGGAGCGAGGCGGTGCTGTCGGTAGCGGCTTTATTGATAGAGAGAGGGTCCGGGTGCCAGCCCCAAGGGGGGCAGAGACCCCCGAGCTGACCGTGCCCCACGGGGATGGAGCCCCCCGAGAGTCGGGCTGAGCCCCCAAGGGATGACCCCGAGCCCCCAGCTTGAGACCCCCGAGTGATGCCCTACACCCCCCAGCCTGAGCCTCCTCAAGTGATGTCTCTGCCCCCTCGTCCTTCTGAGCCCCCCCAAGTGATGCCTCTGCCGCCCCCAGTCTGAGCCCCCCAGGTGCTGTCCCTGTCCCCGAGCCTGGCGGAGCCCCCGCCGCCGCCCCGGTGCCGCTCACGGCGGGGTCCCGGGGGCCCTGCGGGGGCTCTGGGGGACCCCTCCCCGGCGCGGGGGGGCTGCGGCAGCCCGGGCCCGGCTCAGCCGCTCCACGGTGGCTTCGAGGTGGGCGAAGCGATCCGAGAGCCGGCCCAGCTGCTCCTTCAGGCCGCGGAAATCCCGGTACAGCTCGTCCAGGGCCCCCGACAGCGCCGGGATCCTGCGGGCGTGGCGGCGTCAGGGCAGGGACCCCCAAATGTCCCCCGGCTACGCCCCCGGGCTCCCCGGGCTCACCGGCCGTAGTCCGGCAGCACGGTCTGGTGGTCCGACAGCAGCAGGTTCCGCAGCTGGGACGTGATGGCGAATTTCCAGTTGTCCAGGACCAGCGTCAGGTTGGCGCAGCCCCTCGCCGGGGGTCTCTGGGCTGGAGGGGCCGGGCTGGGGGCACGAGCAGACCCCAGCCCCTCACCCGGGACCCCCCAGCCCACCCCGGGGCCCCTCCAACCCCGCAGCCAGGGCGGCTGCCCGGGCAGGCGCTTCCCCGTGCCCACATCCCCGCGGGAAGGGGGTCCCTAGCGGGCAGGGGGTCCCGAGGGTGGCAATTACCGTCTGCTCCATCGTCCCACGCCGCCGGCCGCCGGCCCGGCCTGGCCGCGCAGCCCAGCGCCGCCAGGAGCAGGAGGGGGAGCAGCCGGGCCATGGCGGGGCCGTGTCCCCGTGTCCCCAGGGCCGCGGTGTCCCCAGGGCCGGGCTGGGCAGGTGCCACCTCCGCGCTGCCGCCGCCGCCGCCGCTCGCCGGGCTGCGCTCCCCGGCTCTGGCCGCCGCCGCTCCCGCTCCCCCTTTTGCAGGCTGGGGCTGGCACCGGGCCCGGCCGCACGCGGCTCCGGGGCTGATTGCAAACAGACCGCGGACACGAGCCCGGACACACGGCCCGGCGGAGTGCGGAGCGTCCCGGCACGGCCCCGGGCAGCGGCGCCCCCATCCCGGCCCTGGCTGGTCGCAGGTGACAAAGCACAGGAGGCACGGGGCTGTGTCCCCCTGTTCCAGCTGGGGACAGTGGGCATCCTGGTCCCACCCTGGCACAGATGGTGGCACCGTGCTGGGCAGTGTCCCCCCCTTCCCACCGGGAACAGAGATCATCCCAGCCCCACCCGAGGTGACGAGTGCAGGAGACAGCAGAGGGACAGAGTCCCCCAGATCCCCCTGGGAACACAGAGCATCCATCCCAGCCCATCCTGGCCCAGGTGAGGAGCGCAGGAGCGACGCACTGGGCTGCAGCGTTCCCCTGTTCCTGTTGGGAGCACCCCGGGACAGGTGACAGAGTGCAGCAGGCTCTGGTTTGAGGTGCTTTTATTCCACGTTACTCGCAGCCCCCGCGCCTGGGTCAGCCCAGCCCGGCCCGGGCGCCCCCGGCGCTGCACCCCCCAACCCCAGCACACCCAGGGGAAAAGCAACCGCAGCCCGAGCCGGGCTGTGGGATGAAGCCTTTGGAAAGCCCCAGCGAGGGGCGCGGGGGTCCCTGCCCCACTGCGGTCTGGGCAGTGCTGTCCTGGAGCAGCACAGGCCCTCCGGACCCCTCCCAGGAGGGGACACGGGGCAGTGCTGGAACCGGTGCCCCCGGGGTTGAACCAGAGCCCGCGGAGCCAGGGCTGGGGAGCTCCAGGAGGGGTCTGGGGGTCAGAGGCCCTGTGAGGAGAGCGCTGAGCCCCTGCAGCATCTGCCTGCCCCTCTCCTCTGCCAGCGGCGCCCAGGGCAGCCCCAGCTGGGCGCTGAAGGGAGGCTGGGGGCAAGACCCCCGAGCCCCAGCTCCGGCCTGGACACGCTCTGGAGGGAGGGGGAAGGCACCAACTGGAGAACTGGCTCCCAGGGCATGATGGAGGCGAGGTGGGTGCCCGAGTTACGTGGCTGCCCTGCAACCATTCCCTGGGAGCCCAACCGTGCACAGTGGGGTGACACGGCACCCAGAGGGGATGCCCCTCCCGCAGCCCCCACGGGGTGCTAAAGCTCACCAAGCTCAGTGTCCAGGGGTGCCTGTCCTGCTCTGGGAACGTCACAGCCACCTGCCTGTGCCGCCGGGGCCGGTCAGTGCCGGAGCTGTCGGGATCCAGGCACTCAGGTGGGCAGGGAATGAGAGCAAAGCTGTGGGCAGGGAGATGCCGAAGCCTCCCTCTCCCCTTGGGTAGGAAGTGGGCATGGGCAGCTCCCTAAGCTCACCAGCTCCCCCAGGGCAGGCTGGCAGGAGCTGAGGGTGGTGGGGGGCCAGCCCAGGCACGGGCTGAGGAAAGCATTGGTTGTCCGGGCTGGGAGCCCCCAAAAGGGAGCGAGGAGTAACCGGGGGGCTGGAGCCACCCGTGCCCGGCTCCGCAGCCCGGGCTGGAAGCTGAAGGGAGGAGAGGGGAGGGACAGCGCCGGCCGCTCCGGGGGGCTCCGGCAGGAGCGGGGCTAGGAGCGGGGCAGGCTGCACATCTCGCAGTGGTCCGTGCCCGGCTGGTTCATGAAGGTGCAGTGCTGGCAGGGCCACATGGCCGCGGCCACGGCGTGCGACGAGCCCCCCATGGCGCCGTACTCCTGCAGTCCCGGGAGCGGGACCCCCACCGTGCCTGCGGGAGAGAGCCCGGGCAGCGCTGGGATCCCCCTGCTCAGCCCACCCTGCAGCCCCTGCCCCATCCCTGGGAGTGCTCCGGGCCGGGTTGGATGGGGCTTGGAGCAGCCTGGTCTGGTGGAGGATGGCAGGGGGGTGGGATGAGCTTTAAGATCCCTTCCAACCCAAACTATTCCAGGATCCCATGACCAGGAACAGCTTTCTCCCCCTGAGCCTCCAGTAGCTTCTGTGGCAGCTTGAGAGCAGCTCCACACAACTTCCAGCCATCTCTGCCAAGGGACAAGGGACCCCCCTCCCTGAGGGACACCCTACCCCAGGGACCCTCCTCTTACTGCAGAGCTGCTCGATGGTCGCCCACTGCTCTGATTTTTTCCAGGTCTGTGCAAGCTCCTCATTTTTGGTCCTCACGGCTTCCAGCAACAAGCTGATGCTGTCCTGGAAATCACAGGTGGGAAATGAGCACCAGTGCAAGGCAAGACCCTGAATTTGAGCTGTTCCCCCTTTCCCGACATCCTTGGGGTGCCTCAGTTTATCCCTCTGCTCCCCAGCATTCAGACAGATTCCAACATCCCAAAAGCTCCTTTCCTCTGCTTCCAGGAGGTATTCCCACCCCCGTGGGACAGTGTCCTGGCACTGCAGGCCAGTCCCAGCTTCCAGAGGTGCAATCCCCCCATGCTGGAGCACTCCAGCCCCGATCTCTGCTCCCATCCTGATCTCCAGCTGCCCACGGTCATCCCGGTTCCTCGCACATGCGCAGCCTCGGGCCAGGAGGCCCAGCTGGATCTCACTGGGAGGCTCCGGCAGTGCCGGGGCAGCCGCCAGCCCCCGGTGCCCGGCCAAGGGCAGCAGCACTGCACAGCCAGGACCTCGCTGGCCTTCACTTCTGGGGGCTCTGATCTTATTGTTCCCACCAAATTCCTGATTCTGAGATAATTTTTAAAGTATTTCCAGCTCTAGGAGCCGCAGCCAAGTTGGCTCCAGGATCATGTGGACAGCCACCCCCCTCAGTGCTCCCAGCGGCTCAGGGGGTTTGTGTTTAGAGTTTAAAAAGGGTTTCAAAACTCTTTAAACCTTCTCCCGACAGCTTGGTCGTGAAAAGGCAGCACAAGGCCCTGCCCAAGGTCATGGGATGACAGGAATGATCACCTCCACCCACTTGGGGGACCCCTGGAGGGGCTGAGGGCCCTGGGATGGGGGGGATGGTGTTGGGGACAGGACTCCCAGCCCCGTTACGTACCCGCAGAGGCATGACCTCGTTTGTGACCAGGAAGAGGAGCAGATGGAAATCAGAAATGACGTCTAGGAAAATGGAGGAAGTATTTTGGGACAGGTACGTGGCCAAACTGTGGAAGTCCTGGGGAGAGGGGACAGTAATGAAGAGAAGTCAATTCCTATTTGGATCCACTAACAGATATTCCTTCCTCTCTGGCTATTGTCTGCAACGTGCAGCGACATTCCCAAAATCAGATCCCCGCCTGGCTGACTCAATCCTAGCTAACAACTTCCAGGAAAAATGATCTCTGGACCCATAGGAGCTCCTCTCGACCAAGCCAGCACCCACAGAGCTGATCTCAGATCCAAGAGGTGCTGGAGGCAACTCCAGCCTTGTTCCTACAGAAAAGAGAGAGGACAGAGCAGCCCCTTCCTCCTCCCTTGGCTTCTTGCAGGAACAGCTTTCTGTGCTTAAAGAGTCCATCCAGGAAGAGAAGGCAGCACCCTGGGCGCAGGGACAGACCCCAGTCTCGGCAGGTTTGTGCTGTCACCATGGGCTGGAGCCCCCTGGCCACTCTGGAGCTGCCTGGCAGGAACAGGGAGCTCTGATCCCCATGGATCCGGTGGGAGCTCAGCACCGGCCCGCAGCCGGCATTGGCATGCAGACACTGCTCTGTGCAGGAAGGACTTGGCAAGCTCAGCCGGGGAGGGGTGACTTGAGGGCACAGCTGTCCCTGTGCAGATGTCAGTGAGCGCCAGGGAGGCACAGCCTGTCCCTGGGGAACCCAGCTCCGTCAGGAATCGCCCCTCACCTGAGTTTCTCCCAACACATCGCGGTTCTCGATGGGGAATGGATTCTGAGAAATAGAAAAAGTGTAGACTGGATCCTTGGGGAAAGTTGTAGTAATCTAAAAAAAGAGAAAAAATCCAAGGAAGGATGATCAGAGACCAGTGAGATATGGGAAGTAAGTTCAGATAGCTGAGAACAGCTATGATCCCAGCTCAGCCCAACAGTGAGGGATCCTGCAGGGATCTGATGGCTTTTAATTTAATTTAAAGTGATATGCCATCACCACACCCCTTGGCTCCTTTTCTAAGGAAGCTGGAGGGACATGATGTGTTTGGTCTTGACAGATGCCATGGACAGCATCCCTCTCTGCACGAGTCACTGGGATAGAGATCCTGGCACAGCTGTGCCCTGTGCCAGGCAGCTGCTGCTGGAGGGAGGTCCTGGGGGGATCCCAAAACACGTTTCACCCCTCTGTTTTCATCCCAGTGACACCCCAGGTGTCCCAGGAACAGGTGCCTTCACTCCTGCAGGAATTCCCATGCTCTGGCACTGCCTGTGCCAGGGGCAGCTGGACCAGAGAGGCTGCTCCAGGTGGATCTAATGGTTGTTGGCACCACCTCCAAATCCAGCAGTATCATCTGGCATCCCAATTATTTGCTTTCCTGCTTTCTACACCGTAACTTTGTTTCCCAGCCCCAGGGGCTGAACTGTGCCGTGCCTGGCAGCTGCTCTGCTCTGGCCAAGCTGTGCCAGAGAACAAATTCCCTCCTCCAAGAAAAGGCATTTCTGGACGACCTGCTGAGTCACTTGAAGGAGATGGATCCCTAATTGCTGCTCTGGAGTTTCCTCATTAGGCAGTGCCCGGGACACGGGTCTGTGGGGCTGCTGCTTCCCGGCCATGTGGCTCTGGGCCAGCTCAGAGCCCTGATAAGGCACCAGGCAGTGATTTCCTGGAAAACAAATGTGTTCCCTGGCACCACACCGACCCCACGGAGCAGGGCAGCCACCTCCCTGCTAGGAATGCCTGGCAGCAGCAGGCAGAGGAGGATGATCTGTCTCAGGAATCCCTTCCCTGGGGAATTTCAGAGGTGAGTTAGGGGTTTGCTCCACTCTGACCATCTCCTGTGGGAAGCAAACACATGCAGGGAATACTCACATCTATGATGAGGTACTCGACCGGGAGCGGGCGAGCCAGCTGGGTGATCTCGTTCCCAAACTTGTCTATGTCCTGAAAGAAAAAGAGTTGGATTATTCCTGAGCATGGAAGTGGTGTGAAGCCCAAGGGATCCTGCTCTGGAGATGCTCATGCAGAATCCTGGGCTCTGGCAGATCACTAAGGGAACCTGGATGGGTGGTGCAGGGCTGCCCAATTCCCTGCTGCTCCCTGGGGCTGGAGATCTCTGTAATCCCAGCATCTCTGGAATCAGGATCTGTTTCCTTGCGAGCCAAGGGAGTGTGGGGTCACAAACCACCTTGGGCTTGTCTCCCACTAGACAGAGCTTGGAATTATCCAAGGAGTGTGAAGATGGGATTCCACTCCATGATCCTTGCAGGTGGGTCCCTTCCAACTTCATATATCCCAGGATTCCATGATTTTAAATGCCATTTAGGCGGCAGCTCTATCTTACAGAGAGGGACAGGTCACCTCTGCCTCCTCAGCCAAGGCAAACCTGCCTTTCTGCAAGTCCAAGAGTGCCTCACCCAACTCTCCATCTGGGAATTGGGAATCCGGGCACTTTCTCATACCCAGACCCTTGGAACCAGCACATCCCACGGCGTAAACTTGTTTTGCTTTGCCAGACGAAGGGAACATAAAGTTTAATTAGGCAGACAAACGGCCGGCATATGTTCATTAATCATAACCTGACAATTAGACGTGATTGATGTCAAACACGCCGGGTTCAAACGCCGCTTCGGAGATAAATCCCGGAGAACTGACACTTTTCATTAAAGATTCCATACGAGGGGGTTGTGTTTTCTCCCTAAATCATCACTTAACGTGGCATAAATCATTCATGGAGCCCCACATAAATCATACGCCCGTAATTCCCAGTCAGGGACGTTGCACTGGACGTTCCGTGGGCTCCCGGTGGCGGGAGCCGGATCCGGAGCTGTCACCCCCAAAGGCTGCCAGTCCTGCTCTTCCCGCGCGGGATGGAGCAGCATTCCACAGGCTGAGCCAGGAGCACCGAGCAGGGCTGACTCCAGGACTCCCTGCCCTTTCTCTCAGGCAGGGAACACCACTCCCCCACTCTCCCTGGTGTTTACAGAGCGGCTGTGAGGAGCAGCAGCCAGCACCACCCCTCTCCCAGTCAGACCCGGCCCCAGCAGGCTCCAGCACGCTGCTCCCCTCCAGGCACAGCCCCCCTCCCGACCCCCTCCCCAGGCACCCACTGTCCCCAGCAACTGTTCCCTCTGTAAAAAACTCTCCCTTGCAGTCTTTGAAGCTCCTTTGAAAGGCAATCCCGATAAGGATCTTTGCTCCTCGCACATGACAGGTTGTGGCCTCAGATCTCTCTGGCTCCGACAGGAGCAGGAGGAGCCGTGGAGCCTTTTTTTGGGAGATCACAGGACCCCAGAGCCAACCTGCTTCTAGATCTCAGTGATACCACAAGAGGCAGGAATCAGATCCAATCAGCTTCCCAAACACAATCCTGCCACTGCATGAAGGGACCTGCAACAACTCACGCATAATTAGCCCATCTGGAATTCATTTTCCAATCTCATTAAGTTCTAATATGCAGAAACATTTTTCCAGCACCTGTTGGCTTTAATCTCCCCCTCTGGGGATTTCCATGTTAAAAGCCTGCTTTTTCATGGCATGCTGCTGAGGCCTCCAAGACATCCACACACTGGGACCGTGCTCCCCCCAAGCTGAGGACATGTCCTGATCCTGACAGGACAGTCCCCCCAGACCCCAACATTCCTCTCTCACCACCATGAGTATTTAGTGATGTTTTAAAGGCCTTAATGAACATCAAGTTGGGATTGTTGGGATAAAGATCCTTATCCTGAGCTTGGCATCACCAGGACCCTCCCAGCCCCCTGTTATTGCTGCAGCCTGAGACCCCCAAAGCCCAGTGGCACCAGCTCCAAAGGGAGGCCAGGAAGGGGTTAATGGAGCGAAGACCATTTGGCTTTGGGACAAAAATCCAGCAGCAAGGCCTGGAGGGTCTGGACAATGCCTCATCCCAGGAGACTCCTTCAAAGCTGGGATTAGAGCCTTTCAACCCCCTGTTTGGAGGCAGAGCTGCACAGGGATGAGGGCAAACAGGGAAAAGGGTGGGAACACAGACACCTTGGCAGGATGGAAAGACTTCTGGGTGGCCTCAGGATTATCCATGGAGGGTGAGGGGAGCTGCCAGCCAGGAGGGAGGCTGGGGATCCGTGTCCCAGGACAGCCGTGAGCATCCCACGCTGTCACCATGCCATGCTGCGAGCATCCCGCATCCCACGCCGTTACTCCCGACCTGCTCCCTCTGCTGAAGGCACGGCAGAGCTCGGCAGCCATCTGTCCCTCCCATGTGTGAACAAATCCCAGCTTTGCTCTTCCCTCTGCTGACTTCCAGGCGCTTTCCCGGGCAGTCCTGCCCCTCGCACAGGGAGCGCGGCTGAGGCGTAGAAATGAAGTGACTCCTCCAAGAGCAAGTGACAGGTCAGGGAGAGTTGAAATCCTTCCCGGGAGACTCCTGCTGAGCTAATCCAGCATCCTCCTCCCCGGAGCAGCTGGGACATTTAAGGCTAAGGCAGCTCTTGAGCTGGTGGGAGGGCAGCCAGGGAAGTCCTTCCCCGTCGGTGAACACTCCCGGCAGCCTGGCTCTCCCTGGGAAGAGGATTTCCAATGCCATGGAAGGACAGCCTGCCTCAGAAGTCCTGCTGGGCTCTCATAAAAGCAGGGCCCTGGCTCGGGGCTGTCCCAGGGAGGGATGGGACACGTGTCACTGGTGCCAGGCCAGGGCTCAGACACAGCTCAGCCGCAGGAGAGCTCAGAGCATGTGTAGGATTCGAGGGCAAAGGGCTCTTGCACAACGCTTGTAAAGGGCTTTTGTCTTACACCATGCCAAAGAAACTCTGGGGGAATGGTAAACCATCCCAAAGAAATTCTGGAGGCACATTAAACCGTCCTAAAGAAACTCTGGGGGGATGTTAAGGCAGCTGGAAAATGCAATTCACTGCGAGGAGGATGACTATGACATACTGTTTGCGCTGAGCTGTCACAAATACCTGTGATAAGAGAAAAAGCCAGCCAGCCCCCAAATCCAATTATCCAGGAGTTTTAAAGCATCTGTAAAACATCAGGAATCTCTTCCCACAGTTGATGAAGTTAATGGTGGAGCAGTTCAGCACTGCAGAGTTCCTGGGCCAGTGGACTGGGAGGAGGTGACAGCAGGGACAGGGTGCAGCAGCCCCAGGGAGGGATCCCCCAGCTGCACCCTGAGCACTCCCTCAGTTGAATACCAAGCCAAGGTACATTCTCAGTGAAATCCAAATCAATCCAGCTCTCTTCTAAAACCAGATGGACAGAGGAGGCTGCTCAAGGACAAAAGACAGGATGGAAAATCGTGTGGAATATTCAGCCGGGTTCACCCTCATCCAGCTCAGAAACTGGGTGAAATGGCTGCTGCAACATCAACTTCACTCAGAGGGTCTTTATCCCAGCCTTGTGTCCGTGTCTGCACACCATGGACTCCTTCCCAGGCTCTGTGTGCTGAGCTGGCCAAGCAGCACGTGCTGGTCATGCCCCGTTCCAGCTGGAACCAGTGCTGAGCCCTGATGCTTCCCAGACACCCCCGGAGGCTGGCAGGGATCCGTTCTTCCTCCTGGCTAATCTTACCTGGGGAGGCACCTCAGAGCAAAGGAGTTTGTTCTCACAGTCCCCAAACTCCTCGAATTCCCCACTGGAGCAGAGCTCTCTCTTCCTGAGCCAGGACAGCAACGGCTGCGTGTCCAAAGCCAACTCCACGGGGGTGGCTCCTCGGAGCAGCAGGCAAGGGGCCAACATAAAGGGAATGGTAAAGAAATACAGAAACCACCCAGCTGCAGGCTCAGGAAAACCGCAGGACAATGCCAGTGCCATCAGCTTTCCCATTTCCATGGAAGAAAAGCAGCCCCTTTTCCCATTTGCAAGCTGGAGATGAATCCACCGCGCTGCCCTCGGACAGATCTGAGTTCCACGGATCCTGCCTCACATCTGGCTGTTCTATAAATACATCCACACTCCACAAACATCGGCCTCCTGGTCCTCATCCAATTAGAATTAATTTGTAGAGCTCCTTTCATCCTAAAGGGCTTTTCAGCTGAATACTTGGATATTGTATGGGAACGCACATGGACTTTTCCCAGAGAAAACAGCAACTACTCCAAAGTGCAGCTTTCTCCCCAAAACTGGCTGGGGGGAAGGTCAGCACAGAGAGGAACCCCACATCACAGGCTGGGGACAAAGGGACAGCAAGGTACTGGACCCCAAAGGTTCCATCCTGTGCCACCAGATTCCTGCTCCTCCTGAAGTTCCCCGGGGCTCGGACACGGCTGTTGTCACCATCCCAGGATGAGGTAGTGTCTCTGACCTCAAGCCTTGCACATTTAATGGGACCCCAAAGGTTTCCCAAGCCAGGAGTGACTAAGCTTTCCACAGATTTAAGAACATTCAAAAATAATCGAGGGATCCTAGAGCCAAATCTGCTGAAAGCTTGAGGGAGAATCCCACTCGGCAGAGCCATCCTCAAGCGCTCCGTGAAAAGGGCAATGAGGGAGAGAAGCTCTAAAACACAGAATCAGCTGCAGCCCGACCCAGTGAATCAGTGCACGATGGAAATTTCCACACAAGGCTGGAGCCATCCGTTCCCATTTTGTTTATCTCCCTGCTTCAGATTAGAGATGGGAGTGAAGCCCTTCTGGGAACACCCACTGGCTCCCTGCTGCTCCCAGCACCCCGGGTGGGCCACATGTGGCTCACAGAGCTGCGGGGCCTCCTGCGAGGCTGCCCCGGCGTGGCACGGCCCGGGCTGCTCCAGAGCAGGGTCAGGGCACGCCAGGAGATGATCTCATCCTCCTCCTCACGTTCAGGGCCAACCTTTGCACACCCGGCTCCGCTGGATTGCGATTGCCCCGGCTTATCAGCTCCCAGGAGGAAGCTGCGTGCTCCAGAGGGAGCAGGATTCCATCCTCCCTCCCTCTCCAGCACTGGATTCAGCCCAGAGGTGTTCCTTTATTCCAGGTGGGGTCAAGGCAAGCCAGCAGTTTGGCACTAAGGGGTGGAAACCACGGAGGCTCACAGGGAAACCAGCACTTCCCAGTCCCACGTTCAGGGCGTGCAGGAACACCCTGACCAGCTCTATTCCCGCTGCTGGAGCACAATCCCCTCATCCCACTCCTCCCAAACAAAGCCAGCTTTCCTTATCCTGTGCTCCTTAAAGGACAGCTTTACCACAGGCAGCAGCAGCAGACAGGACAGGAAGGAGATAACTAAGGGGGTGATGGATGGCTAATTAGCCAGCGAGCAGTGCCATTAATTAACTCCTCTGTCCCTGCTCACAGGACACCAGGAGCTCTAGGCAGTGCTATTGGCATCCACAGGGAGCCTGATCCAGACTTCCCAACTCGGCCACACAGGCACAGGAGGGGCTGAAGGACTCCAGAAACAACTGGCAAGAGAGCAATGACATTCCATCCATCACCACCAACCCCAAAGTGCAGCAGGCAGGGACAGCAGTGACACCTCATGTCCTTCCAGGACCCCTCCTGCAGAGCTGCCTCCAGCTCTGGGCCCCTCAGCACTGGAAGGACATGGAGCTGCTGGAGCGAGGCCAGAGGAGGGGGTACTCATCTGGAGATACTGGAGAAGTCTTCAGGGACACCTGAGAGTCCCTTCCAGTGCCTAAAGGGGCTCCAAGAAATCTGGAGAGGGACTCTGGACAAGGGATGGAGTGACAGGGTGGGGGGAATGGCTTCCCACTGCCAGAGGACAGGGTTAGATGGGATACTGGGGAGAAATTCTTCCCTGGGAGGGGGGCGAGGCCCTGGCACAGGGTGCCCAGAGAAGCTGTGGCTGCCCCATCCCTGAAAGTGTTCAAGGTCAGGCTGGATGGAGCTTGGAGCACCCTGGGACAGTGGAAGGTGGAAGGAGAAGGTCCCTCCCAACCCAAACCATTCCACGTCTCTGTGACACTGAGTATTTTGGACCCGCTCCTGATGCACATTTTCCCTGCTGCTCCTCAGCACCAGTGCTTGGATCCAGGGGCAGATCTCGGAGCTGCCCAGGCCCTCAGCCCTCACCTTGTAGAAGACATCAGGCACGTACTGCTCGCTGCTGGACTCCTTGGCATAGCCCAGCTCCGGCGCGTCCCGGCAGGGCAGCAGGCACTCGTCCCGCACCAGGGCCATGCACTGGTTCGACACCTGGTACCCCTCAAAGTGCACCTGGTTGTCAGGACCACCTGCAGGAGGAGAGGATGGGTAAAGATCTGAGGATGACTGTGATCTCACTCACTCAGCTCCAAGATGGATCTGTGACCAATCCACGCGTTGTCACCCAGGCCAACAGCCTTGGACACCTCCAGAGGTGGGGACTCCATCCCACAACCCTTCCCATGAAGAAATTCTCCCTGAAAATCCTGCACAGGGGTGATTTTCTGGTGTGAGCCCAACAGAAATGACTGGAAGAGCAGCACTAAGGTTGGACTCGATGATTTTGAAGCTCTTTTCCAACTGTAACAATTCTAAGACTCCATGGTTAAACACACGGCTAACAGTGATGAACTCCAAGATGAAGCTGCTGGCGCTGCTGCATGGCAAGAATTTTAGGCAAGAATTTCCTCTGAACTCCAGATTTTTATAGCCACGCACATTTCCACAACTATCCCAAGAGCACAGAGCCCAGGGAACAGCAGGAAAGCTCCGCCAGCAGCTCCAAGGAGGAGGAGCTGCCCTTTTGGGGGCTCTGACAGCATCACCTTCCATCACCCTGCAGGTATCTCCTCCTTCTCCAAACAAAACTCAGGCACGCAGCCTCTGTGGCCGTGTTCCATTCCCAAGGATCCCTGAGCTGCAGATCACCTGGCCATGCCAAGCCTGAACAGGGTTTTCTCAGCCTGTACTGGATGGTTTGGTGGAAATCTGACATGGAAAGGGGGAATTAAGAGCCTGGCTCAGGGAAGGATCACATGCTTGGCGCTTTCCTTTGGATAATGTAAGCAACATCAGGCCATGTGTCACTGGAATACAACTGGAAAGAGTGGAGGGAGGCAGATGGTAGGAAAACGTTACTATTTCCAAAGCTGTGGAATTCAGGAGGGAATAGGAATTAATCCATGTGCAGGATTTAAAGGCAAAGTTGAGGCAAACTATCCAAATACATTTCTGCAGCACAGAAAGAGGGACTCAAGTGTTTAAATAGAACCTGCTGGGCTGATTGAACAGAGGAGAATGAAATTAGCTGGAACAGCAAAGAGGAAATATTCCTTTTCTACCCTTTGATCTGTAACCTCAATCACTCACTGCTCCAGAACAAACACTCCTAGAAATTAAACATAGACCAGGACGGGGGAAGGCCTGAACGCAGTGTGTTTGCTCAGTAAAACACCTTGTTTAAAAAAAAATTAAATAAATATATATATTTGAAAAGAGAGATACAGATCTATATTTAATGAGAGATGGATGTGTTTAGCAGTCTGGAATGTACAGGCCCGGGCCTGTTGACTAAAAAAAGAGCTTTTTCACTGAAAAAAGGCCCTGGGAACCCTTACAAAGCCAGGCTCAGGGCAGGCAATGTCCCAACCCACTTTCACTTTTCACTCTGGATGTTATTTGGAAGTCATGAGGGCTTTTCATTGTGTTGAACAGAGCCAGAACCAGCGATTCCGCTCCAGGGAAGGTTTAAATGAAGACATGTGTCATCCCATGGAGAAGAACAGAGTGAACTGGGAACACTCCAGCCCTCCCAGCACATGCCAGTGTCCCCCCTCCCAGCCCAGCCCAGCCCATCGACAGTGCCTCTGGAGACTCCCTGAAAACAGCTAAAACCAGAGGGTTTAACCATAAGTACTTTGCAGGAGCTTCTGTTTTACTCAGCCAAAAAAACGTTTCCAAGCATTTCTTTTCCCTGACGGATTTTTTTTCCCTGTCAGGTCTCCCTGACAGCGACATGAGGGAGGTAAAGATCCCTCCTGAAGGAGGAACTAATCCATAACTCTGGTGTGTTGTGGCTCTGCACTGCTGCTTCCAGGCAACAGAATTTGGAGCTTAAGGATTTGAAACAAAAAGTGAGCAACAGTTGTTGCCCTGGCTGCAGGCAGAGTGATTTCTGGGTCAGAGAGGTGGGGCTGAGCCTCAAATTAAACAGTTTTAGAGTAAAAACCAGGCAAATAAATTATGAATGAGTAATTGCAGAAAGGATAAAACAAAGAATGAGGAAGTATTTTAGTGGATAGAGCAAACCTCTTGTTAAATACGACAGATGGGGAGCAGGACATGTGATTTTTGGCACATTCTTCTACTAACAAGAGGTAATTCAGGGGAAGCCCCGAGGGCTGAGGCCAGTTTGTACCTGTAGCCACAACTGTGACAAACTTGGATCCAAAGTGCCCGTCGGGAGAGAGGCGACAGATGTTGGGCTGCTGGTTCTGGAAGTTGCCAGCTGTGATGCACTCCTCTGCACTCAGGAAATACGTGTCCTGAGGGGAGAGCAGGGACTCCAATCAGCCACAGGACAAGGTGACGTAGCCCAGACCCATTTCCCTGGGCTGCAGCCAAGGGAAACGACCAACACCCCAGGAAAACACGCTTTCGTGGAAAGCTGTGCTGAGCTCGGGACAAGAATGTGACCTGTCAGCTCCCAGCCCTGGGCTGGCTCAGGACTGTCCCACCCACCTCTACACACCTTTTATTTTTTTGGAAAAATCAAGTTTCACTTTCCAAATATGGACATCAGTGAGTTTACAAGGCCAGGAAGCTGAGGAGGTCGAAGTTTGAGCCACGTATGTGTCACAAAGCCCAGCCCATGGGAACATCCTCTGAGTCACTCTGCCTCACTGGGTTTCTCCCTCGCATGCCCCTCCACTCCCTGGAGTTTTCTTAGCCCTAAAAAGGGCAGGGATAGATGGGATTTCAGGGAGAAATTCTTCCCTGTGAGGAGGGTGAGGCCCTGGCACAGGGTGCCCAGAGAAGCTGTGGCTGCCCCTGGATCTGTGGAAGTGCTCCAGGCCAAGGTGGACAGGGCTTGGAGCACCCTGGGATAGTGGAAGTTATCCCTGCCCGTGGTGGCACTGGATGGGCTTTAAGGTCTCTCCCCACCCGAAGTATTCCATGATTCCATGAGCACCATTCCCTCACAGGAGGGGTGTGAAGGGCTCCAGCAGCTCTGCCTGCTTCCCAAACACTTCAGTCCCTAACATATCCAAGGGTTCCAGCTCCTTTTCCTTCAGAACTACCTGGAAAACCCCATCCCCCAAGAATTCCAGTGCCACCTGCAGCCCTGGCTCAGCTCTCTGCCTGGCACAGGAGCTGGAATTCACTGGGAATTCACTGGGAATTCGCCTGGATCTCACCTTGTTCCTGCTGTATCGAACGGTTCCTTTCCGCGTGTCTTCCGAGACCAGGTCAGTAAATATCCAGCCAACCTACAGAGGGGGATGGAGAACGTTGCTTTAAGGAAAAAAAGGACAAAAAAAAAAGAAGGAAAGAGGAAACCAGAAGAGCTCAGCCATTTTCTGCTCACAGGACACGATGTTCTTGGCTCTGTCGGGCCTGTGCACACTGCCTGCAGGGAATGGCTCTCCCAGCTGTGCTGGGCTCCTTGGAATCCCATTTCCAGGAGCAGCAGCATGCCAGCTGGCCAGCCAGGGCACCTGCAGCGTTAGGTTTCACTACGGAATATTTTTCATGGAAAGATCTGGAGGCTGCAAGAGGCCTCTGTGCCACCACCTGTTCCCACCCCCAGCATTTCCTACAGAGAGTCTGGAGTGGGATCCAGTGCCTGTGGGTGACAGAGCAGCTCGTGTGGCCCCAGTCTGAGCCTCTCACACAATCCAAGTTTGAACTTTGCACGCACTGGTGAAGAGAAAGCTCATACTGGAGTGTGACTCCTTCCAAACTGGAGTTGGCACTGACCCGAGAGCACATTCCTGCTCTTTGTGCTGCAAACACACCTCGGAGTGAATCCTTTCACACACACGTGTGACATGGACACACACCTTGGGATGATCCCAGGTGCCAATCCCAGCTCCCACAGCATTAACCCTTCCAAGGCAGAACCGATCCCAACTCCCCCTGCAGCCCAGGCAGACCAAGCCCTGCACCCAGCACTTGGTGACGTGTTAAGTCTCGTGGATTAAAAATATCTGATGGGAAAACATGGAAATAAATAACACACGGAGAAGTTTTGCTCCAGCCTCTGGCAAGGGGTGGGATCTTATCTGGGAGAACAAAGCCCTCCCCAGATGTTTACAGTCTGCACTGAGCCTTCTCCCAGGCGGGTTTTCTCCTGCAAGTCAAATCTTGTTTGTGTACATCCCATTCCTGGCATTCCCACCATACCAACGCTGCTCCCAAACCGGAAAACATCGGCGCAGGTTGGAGGGCTGTCAGGAAATCAGGGAATCCTGATGGGATCACTGCAGGCTGGAACTGAGGGGGGCCTGCACCCCTAACCCCACACACCACTGACTCACTGCAGCACCAAGTGGGGAACACAATCCAAGGGCAGCCCCTGCTCCTGGAAACTGAGCACAGAGGCAGCTCCAGCTCCATCTGGGCCAAATTAGCACCCAGGAATGCTCCTGTTGCAGGGAAAAGAAAGGGAAGATGGAGTTTGTGCTGCTTTGCCCCTGCTACTGCAGCCACACAGCCTTGCGAGGGGCCTGTGCTCAGAAAAACCCTCTGGATTTGGGTTTCAGACCTAAAAATGTAACAGCTGCTGACACTTTAGCAAGATTTAGTTAACCTAGAGAGTCCTGGATAACCCCGTGGAGCTGGAGAGAATTGCTGGCACTTCCCTGCCACACACAGACACAGAGATCCGACACATCCTGACCTTTCTCAGGCCGAGCTTCGCTGCGATCTCATCCACAACCTCGGCTTTGGGATCCTCCAGGATCTCCAGGCTGTTCTGGGTGCCGATCTGCAGCAGAGAGACACTGGTTAGTGACACAGAACTGGGGAAAAACCAGTACAGCCACTCTGGGCAATGAGGCAGAGGGTGGGAGCAGAGGTCTGGGCGTCCTCTCGGGCATCACCACAGACTGGTGTCACCCCAGAGACCTCCCTGTGCCACCCTGCTCTCATGCCACACTCCCGAGGATCCATTTGTTCCTTTTCCACTGGCAATCTGTTGGATTTTACTTGGCAGCCGAGCAGAAACCATGAGGAGGAAGGAAACACATGAGGAGCACTCGGCTGAGGAGTGGTGCCATGCCCCACCTAGTGGGGATTCCGGTTGCTCCAGCCAAACCCATCCTCAGCCTCTCCATCATCTCGTCTTCAAATCATTTACACTTCATTCTATCTAATAAAGCTGCTTCAATTTTCCCAGAAAGCTGGTAAGGAATTGCAGCAAGGGCTGCCACTGTTTTTTGCTAGCACACAATCTGCTGGAAAGCCAGGAATCGAGGATAGATTAAAAGTGAAACCCACTGTTACAGTCACCTGAATTTAAATAATCTGAGGGTAAAAAACAAAAAGCAAACCCGGGGTTTAAAATTCTTTCTGTGGCTGCAGTGGATGGTGCTGTTAAGGAAATAAATCATGTCCTCTTTTCCTCAGGACAGTTTTCCGTGGGGAGCTGGAAATACCAAACTAAAAAGGTGTTTGTGTGTTCCCCGATTCTGAGTCTGCGTCTCACCTCTTAGGACAGTTTTCTCTGTGGACTGGCAGCTGAAAATACTGAGTGAGCTTTCCCAAACTGAAAGTGTTTGTGTGTTCCCCAGCTCTGAGTGTCCCCTGGGGGTCTCACCTGGGGGGGTTCATAGATGGCCGCCACTTCCGCCCGGATTCCCAGCGGGATGTCTTTGTGCTCCGTGTACCGGCCGTACAGATAGCCCAGATGTTGGTTCCCTGTCTTCCTCCAGAAGTCTAGGAAGCGATCTGCAATTGTGTGGTTCTCAAACATGATGTTGTCAACATGCCTGTATTTCTGTTTGACAAAGTTCAAGCGTCAGGCCGTCCTCTGCTGGCTCCGGGCCCTTCCCAGGACACGCTCCCCCCTCCGAGCTGGCTGCTGCACAGCAGGGCTGGGGCTGGGGCTCCCTCCCTCTCCCCCTGCTCAGCTCCCACCCCTCAGCCCTGCTCAGGCTGGAGCACCCCCAGCACCTTGGGGGCTTCACTGGGACCTTGTCCCCAAGAGCCTCTGCAGGGAAAAGGACACTGAAATTTGGGAGGAAACAAGCAGAACCTGAGTGGCTTTTTGGATCTCATGAGGAAAACCAGTAGGATTAATCACCAGGATTCATCAGCAGTGCTGCCAGCTCAGTCCTCACGCTGGGAGGAAATCCTGACCCAGGACATTTTGGAACCCATTTTGCAAGGCCTGAGGACCGGGACAGGATTGCCCTGACACCTGGAGGCTCTGTGCTCCTGGCTGGCTTTTTTGGAAGCCACCTTTCCCAAAGCAAAAGCCAGGTCCCCTGGCAGTGCCCGAGCTCCTCTCACCTGTCGGTTGAGGGTGATGGCGCTGGGCTGGCACTTGGTGCAGATCCCCTCGGGCCAGGGAGGGTGTCCCTCACACCCCGACTTGATCTTGCAGCTGATGTTCTCCAGGGCTACAAACTTCCCTCTGCGAGAGGAGGGAGGAGAAACGGGGAAGAGAACGAGAAAGGGGCAATAGAAAGGGGGAAGAGAAAAAGAAAGGTAAGAGAAGAAGAGGGAGAAGGATAAGAAGTGAGAGAAGGAAGAGGGGGAAAAGAAGGAAGAGGGAGAAGAAAAGGAAGGGGGAAGAAAAGGAAGAGAGGGAAGAAAAAGCTGCTGTTAGCACAGTAAATGCTTTTGGAGCAATCATTTATGGAGCGTGTGAGAAGTAAGAGATTGTAGCACCACAGCAAATTGTCCTTTCATGTGCACAAGGCTTCCTGGAATGGGAAATTCCCTTCAAATGGAAGTCTCATGGACTTGAGCTGCATCTCCCAAAGAGATTTTAAAAGTCTCAATGGTATTTAGGAATAGCAGGGAGAAGATTACACTTTAGTGTAACTTATGTCCACGAAGTCTGAGAAACAGGCTTGGAGCTTGGTGTAATTAGGGAACTTCTTTCCTTCCATCTGGCCTTCCCTCCCATCAGGAGTGTTTCCTGGAAGGAATTATATTGCCACAGGAAAAGAAAAAATAGAAATAAAACGGGGACATAAAATAAAAAGACAGACCTAATGTTTCCCTCCTGCCTTTTCCTTTTATCCTCAACTTTTTAAAGTGTTTTTTTCTCCTCCATTTGCCATTCAATCCTCGTGTCCAACCCCGAGATCTGTCTGTACTTTCATTTGTGTAAGAAAAACCGAAGCTCCAATCAGATTCCCTTAAACCCAGAGATTTCCTTACTTGTCTGCCCCTCCGGTCAGCTTCCTGATGTAGGCATGGAATGACATGTGCTTCACAGGAGGCTCCAGATGGTTCAAATAATCCTCATCGAAGGGCTGCCAGGAACACGGCACAGAGCAGAGCCAGGTCACACACCTGTCTGATAACACCCTGAGCCCTCAGCAAATGCATGTTCCACACTCAACCCCGCCAATGTGGAAGCAATCAAGGAAATTCAGGCTCATTTTCAAGGCAGCTACTACTGGGATGCAAACAGTGGAGCTTTACAACGGGGAGTTTTATGGTGGCCTCCTGCTCCGGGAACAGATCGGCCCCACAAATCAGGATCTCAACGGCAAAAAGCTTTTTACTTTCAATACCTAACAACAAACAACGGGCCCAGCTGTTCCAGCAGAGGGGAAGAGCCACGCTGGAACAGCCAGGATCCCCTCTGGAGGGGTGGCTGCTGCCTTGTGCTATCAATTACACAGCCCAGCACGATTGGAGGCATCACTAAAGCTGCTTCAACCCGGATAATCATGGAATAGTTTGGGTTGGGAGGGCCTTTAAAGCTCATCCCATTCCACCTCCTGCCACTTCCCCTATCCCAGGTTGCTCCAGGCCGTCCAGCCTGGCCTGGGACACTGCTGGGCAGCCACAGCCTCTCTGGGCACCCTGTGCCAGGTGGTTAAAACTGGGAGGTGCTGGGATCCAGGAGAGAGGAGACAAAACAAGAAAATCCAGGGGAAAGTGAAGACAGAGGGAGAATGGATCTTTTTTTGAAGCACTTTCTGTTAAACTCATTACTGCAGAAAACCAGCTTTAACCAGGGTCAACCTGGGGGCACAAAGGCCTCGAGCTTTAGTGACACCAGGACCAGCAGCTCTGGCAGTGCATGGCAGGATTCCAGCCTGGAGCTGCCACCTCCTGCCAGGCAGCATTCCCAGGAGAAGTGTTCCTACTGGGAGGAACTGGGGTGAGCCTGGAGCACTTTCCTGGGGCTCTTACCTCCAGTGGGACACAGTGCACACATTTGCCCAAGGGGCCGTGGCGACACCTGGGCAGAGAGAGAGAGAACTGGGGTTAAATCTCATTCCCTCTGGAAAAAGGGGGAATAAACCTTATTTCATCATGGAAAAATCAGCCTGTAAAAGTCTCTCTGGAGCAAGTTTGGTGTGGGAGATCCACAGGAGCTCTGAGCAATTCTCTACCCCCATGTGGCAGGGTGATTTTAATAAAAAGCCACCCAAAATGTTCATCCTTTATCAGGCAGGGCAGGAATAACCAGGCAAGTGTGTGTTTATCAGGCAGATAAAGCCCTGCTGGGTAGAGTTACAGAGAAGAAAACATCTCCTTTTGTGGTGACTGCTTTAAAAAAGCCTCTAAACCAACAAGAAAACATCCCCAGCACCAGGCCAGTGCTGCTTCCCAAAGGAAGGGCCCAGGAGAGGAGCAGTGAGGCTGGGCTGTGGAAACAGTGGATGGGATCCAGTTGCAGGGGATTTTTAAAGTATGTTTTGTGGCAGATAATGTACAGAAAGGAGAGTTAAGTGCTGCTAAAGCACTCAGAGATTGATCCACACTCTCAAAGCCAGGAACCAGCCTAGACAACTCCTTTTATCCTCAACACCCTCCCCTGGGCCTCGGCTCCCTGCTAGGAACAACTCCATCAATTCCTCTGAAAAAAGTGGGCAAGCTCAAGGCAGTGTTTCTGCCACAGAGTGGTGGGTTTGCCTTTATTGCCCCAGTGATGTGACATCCCATCATTTATGGTCAGCTGGGAAGGTCAGGGAGGATTTTCCACAAACTTCCTCATTGCTGCAGCACTGAAGATAAACCACGTGGAGGACAACCTCAAGGGGAAGGGCAAATCATTCTGTTTTAGCAGGAATTCCTGCCTCTAAAATTTTCCTTCCAACCTTTTCAAGACTCTTTTTCCAGGGAGTTCCAGCCTCAAGGCCACAACCAGTGCAGGTATCAGCCACGACCCAACTGGGTCATTAACACTGAGCAATAAAAGCCCCCTCCCAGCAGAGGATGTTTCAGCAGCACCAGAGCTCATTTGGGGTGGGTTTAACTCGTTGTGGTGTTATTTTTACACAAAGAGAAGCTGCTTTGTTTCCCTAAGCCTCTTGCACGGGAGAGCTTTGGGAAGTTGGACTTTGGTGCATTTTTGTGAGCAAAAGGGACTCCCTGGTTTCGTGGAGAGGTCAGGCAGACACGTGATGAGGGGAAGCCAGAGCAGGCAGAGACCCAAGTCCCACTTCCAAACCAGATGCCCCCGGGATTTGGGCATCTGCTTCCTCCCTGAACCTCCCAGGACAACAGCAGGGGCTGTTTTTCCTTGAGAACGCCCCCAGGGCACTCAGGACGGAGCTCCCACAGTGATTTCCTGACTACTGGGCTGGGCCATGACATTCCAGGCTCTGGTGAGACCCAGCCCCACGGGCAGGAACAGGACCCAGCCCCACTTACAGCTGCTGGTCTCGGTTCCTGTAAATCTTCCCATCCTGCTTGATCAGGTACTGGTCAATCTCATCTTCCACCACCTGGGGGGCGCCCCCAGGCCGGGAATTTTGGGAGACAGAGGTGTCCATGGTCTCTGAGGAGGAGCCAGCCGGGCTGGAGGGATACAGGAACAGCATATCCCCGTGCCTGCAGGGTGGGAAACAGCACAGGGGTAGTGGGAGCTGTGGGAAACAACAGCCAGGAGGCTGCAGGTGCTGCCCAGCAGGCAGAGCAGGGAATGTGGCACAAACTCTAACCAGACCAGCACAGGTGGCAGGTGGAGGCTGCTCTGTGAGCCACCTCTTCCTGCTTTTATTTGCAATAAATGCAAATCCTTCCATCAGGAGACAAAGCTGAGGGGAAAATATGGAGGAGGGTGTTGGGATGGAGGAGTGAAAACAGGGACGAGGGAGAGAAAGCTGGGATGAGGTAGGGAAAGGAGGGTGAGAGAGGGAAAGCAGGCAAGTGGGAGGGAGGGCAGGGATGGAAGGGTGGAAACAGGGATACAGGAGGGCAAGTGCAGGGATAAGGCAGGGAAAGCTGAGGATGAAAGAGGGAAAGTGGGGATGAGGCAGGGAAAGCTGGGACAAAAAGGTAAAAGCAGGGATTAGGGAGGGAAATCCAGGATGGAGCCTCCCCACAGCAAACACACCCCAAGGAGTGACCCAAGGAACAGCCACCACCTGTCCCGTGCCACTGTGACCCCCCCATTCCAGCACAGCCACCAAGGCCCTTCCTCCCCAGTCCCAGGAGTGACACTGGAAGCTGGGGGCTCCTGGGATGTGACTTCTCCCAGTTTGGAAGCTCCAAGCAGAGCCCCCTCCCGTGAGGACTCACTTGATCTTGAGCAGGTTGAGGGATTTGTTCTGCGCCGCCGTGATCTCCCCGGTCCTGTTGCGGTTGGTGTACACGGAAAAGCCATTATTCCTGAACCCAAACTCCTTGGCCACCTGCAACACAGGGACAAGGGACAAGGGGGGAAGTGTGAGCCTCCTAAAAGGGACTCAGAGCCAGAGCTAATCCCAGAGAACTTCTCCTCCAGAAATTCAGCTCAATTCACCCCCCTTCCTGAGCTCGGGATAGCAAGAGATGGAAACATCTGGAAAAACAAGTGATGGATTAAAGCAGGAGCCTGAACAACTTCACCAGAACTGTCTCTGCCTCACACAACACAAATGCAGCGTTTCAGCTGCAGCCAGGCAAACACTGCATGACTGGAGGAGGAAACCTCTCCGTGATCCCAGTTCTCCTGCTGCAGCTGCACCAGCACACACCACCAAGTCATTCCCACCCTCCTGGGACCAGAACTCCACAATCCACACTTCCACCTCTGTGCATCTTTTGCCCTCAGCTCCATTCTCATCTCCCAGCTGCTTCACTCAACCTCTTCCTGCAGTTCTGTCCAGTTTCCCCCCCTTTTTTCCTCTCTCCCGTAGAATTCACTCCCACAGCCACCCCTCAGTCCCCAGGCAGGTTCTCCCAGTTCAGATTAAGTCTGATTTACTTGGAATTACTCCAACACCTCTTCCCAGCAAAAATAATTTACACATTTGGCCCCTTGAGGACTTCACCAGTTTAAAAGTGGTGTTTAAAGTTTGTCTGTTTGCCAGGTTTTACCCTAGATTCTGAAGTGAAAGGCCTTTATTTTCGTTAATAAAAACAATCCACATGGCTTTGGTTGGAGTCAGGGATGGGATCCTGCCCACAGGACAAATCTGATGAGCCACAAAGAGCTGTCACATGGGCACAGCCATGAAAAGCGGGTTTTTTCCTGTCAGCTTGGCCGTGATTGGCAGCACTGAGTGATCCCTTTGAATGGGACCCTTTCACAGGGATCAGCTCCTGCTCCTCAGGCCTCAGAATTCCCTTTTGGGGGTCAGACAAACCCCACAACACATTAACAGCAGGCTTGAGCCAATTCCTCACACCCAGAGTGACTTTTTGGGGTGCTTTTCCCTGGGATGTGCCACAGGAGACAGGGAAGATTCTCCAGCCCTTTACTCCTTGAGGGCCTTTGGAGCAGATCTAGGTTAATTCCTGGTATGGAAGCAGCAACCTGACACCTCTCTAATTACAGCTGTGCCCCCAAACACCAAACCCAGCCCCTGGGTGAACAATCCAGCCTTAAAATCCTCAGCAAAGGTAGGACAGACCTGGATTTAGACAAAACACAGACCTCAGGTGGGAAAATCTGCCACTTTCCTCTTCCAAGCAAACCCTGCAGCAGGGGATAAACCCAAGCACGTCTCTGCTCCAGCTCAGCCAGAGGACAGAGCCCTCCCCAGACCAAGAGGCAGCTCCAGGTGCTTTGTCCTGGCAGGAAGTGTTTTCCAGCCCGATTGTTCCCTGGGGTAACCTGAGCCCTGGAAAGCAGCAGCTCGCTCTGCACAGGCTCCAGAGGTCCTGCAAGCTCCTCCTGCCTTGGCTGAGGCTGCAGGGAGTGTCCCTGAGCCAGCCCTGAAAAACAGCAGGATTTTTCCTGGCCAGGTGGGAATGCTGTCAGGGAACGCTGCTCTGTCTGGGCCACAGCTCCAGGCAGAGCTGTGACTCACAAAGGGAAGGCTCCCACCTGCCCCCATTCCTGTCAGGAATCCACGTCATGGAGCAAAGAGAGGAACTCCAGGAGGGAAGCAAAGGGAGAATTGCTCACTCCTGAAGAACACAGAGCAGCACAGCACAGCCAGCCCCACTCCATGAGTTCCCTCCCCAGGAGAGCCCAGGGACTCCTGAGATCTCACTCCATCCCTCCCTGGCTCTCTCCAAATCCATACTGGAAAACCAGGAGCACACACAGCACATCCAAACGATATTCCAAGCCCAAATCCAGCAGCTGAGCCAGCCTGGAACCTGCCTGGAGCAGCAGGTTTGGCCATCCCACAGCTCCCCTTCTGCTTCCCAGCTGCCACTTCTTTGGGAGAACCCCAAAAAGCCCTTCCCAGGAAAGCTCCCACCCCAGGAGGCCCCAGTGGAGAAGCTTAGGGAGTTTTTTCTTTAAATTTCTTGTTTTCCCTCTGGAACAACACAAGCTGCACCAATCAAAGTGTGTTTTTCCACACAGAATGCTGTCCCTTGCTGCTGCCAGGGGGGCTGAACACAGATTTCCCACGGGACAGAGCCACAGGAGCCCTGTGGATCCCTGTGGACCCTGGGGTACCTTTTTGAGGAACGTTGCCACCGTTTCTCTCTTCGTGGCCGTGATTCTCTTCACTCCCTCCGGCGACTGCACACGGATAATCTGGGAATGAGGGAGCACCGAGTCAGGGAGGGGGGACAGCACCCACCCTGAGCCCCCAGCCTGATGTCCCCCACTCCTCCCTCCTGTCCCCATCCTGCACAGGGCCTGCAAACACCCAGGAGAGCAGTTCTGGGGCAGCACCGGGTGGTGTCTGTGAGCATGAGGGCTCTAGGCAGGAGCTGGCTCCAAGGAAAACACCTCTGGCCAAAGCTCTGACCTCAGAGGTGGAATTAAACCTTCAGGAGGGCGGCTGGGACCTTCCAAGGGGAGTTATTCACACAGGCACCGGCCCAACTGGTGTTACTGGGCACTGCACTGGTAATGAGCGCGAGAGGAGAGACGCGGGGCTCCAGCTGCTCCCGGGAAACCTGAGCTCCCGGCGGGCAGCAACTGCGGGCACCGGCCCGGGGAACCCTCCGGGGACAGGCAGCCAAGGGACAAATGTGGATACCGGTGTCCCCGGAGCGCTGAGGGACAGCGCTGGCACTCGAGCCGTTCTAAGGGGACGCTCAGCCGCTGCTGTGTGACACGGGGACACGGGGACACGGGGACACGGGCACGGGGTGGCGACTGCGGGCAGGGGGACACGGCACGGGAGACCCACGCGAGGGGACACAGGGAGCTGCCCGTGTCCTGCCGTCACCCCGCAGAGCCCCGTTCCGCTCTCCCAACTTCCCTCCCGGGCACAAGCCCGCCGGGCCGGGGCCCGGGGCCCTTCACCGGAGCGAGCAGCCCCTTCCCCTCCCTCCCCGAGCCCCCCGCCCGCGGCTGAGCGGCACCGCGGGGTCCCGGCCCCGGCCCCCGCGGGGAGAACCACGGGGGACCCGCCCGCGCCGCCGCTCAGGGGGGCGCCCGGCCCGGACACCGCCGGCCCCGGCCCCGGCCCCCCGTCCCGGTGCCCCGTCCCGGCCCCACAGGAATCTGCTGCCTCATCGCCCCTCCCCCGGCCGCACTCACAATGGTCTCGGCCATGGCGCTGCCCGCGGGCCCGGGGCTGGCCGCGCCGCACAGACACGGCCCGGTGCGGCCCGTCCCGCTCCGCTCGTCCCGGCCCTGCCCGGCCCGGCCCGGCCCTGCCCGGCTCCTCCCGGCCCGGCCCGCCGCCTCCCGGGACCGGCCCGCCCTCGCGCCCGCCCCCCCGGCCCCGCGCCCCGCGCCCGCGTTCCGCCGCACCAAAGTTCCTACTCCGGTGTCACCACCGCTCGTTCCCCCCGTGCTGCCTCGGTGTCACTGGCATAACAGTCCCCCTTGCTGCCTCGGTGCTACAGATACAAGTGTCCCCCCGCTGCCGCCCTCGCTCTTTGGTTCTGCACGCAACCAGCCCCCCCGCCGGTGCCCTCGGAGGGTCCCCGCGGTGTCGGAGGGAGGGATCGGGTCCAGCTGTGGAGCGGGGGGCGATCGGGGCCGGCTGTGGGGGTGGGTGGGTAGGGGGATCGTGCCCAGCTGTAGGGCGGCACACACAGCCCCATTTAAGCCCGCCCGCAGCCCCTCACATGATGGGAGTGTGACGGGTCCGGGCACGAGGTAACGGTGATGGCGCTGAGCAGAGTTCGCCTGTTCCAGCCCCACGGGGAGGGCACCCGGCTGCTGCCCCAGGTAACCCCGGGACCCTCGCTCCTCTGCCACGGGACTCGTGCACCCCACGTCCCCCGCCCCGGGTAGCAGCGTGCTGCCACTGTGCTGCATCCCTGGGAGTCTCTTAGGGTCACAGTCTTTGGGGTGCCCCCTGCAGTCCCCCGTGGTGAGCAGGGGTGGGCTTGGGGCTAAGCAAGGCTGTGTAGGGTGGCTGCAGGAGCCTGTGACAGTGTCCGGCTGTGGGACAAGGTTCCTGGGCTGGAGGAACATTCCTGGCTCCTCTGTCCGTGCAGGCATCCAGGCTGGTGGAGCTGCCCTACTCCTCCTTTGATGACGATGATGACGACGACGACACGGCCGAGCAGGACCCCGGGGTGTGGTACCCCGACCCCCCCAAACTGAGCCCCTTCAGCCGCTGCGTGCGCTACCTGGCCTTCCTCTGGAACCTCCTCTTCCTCCTGCTGGGGCTGCTGACTCTTGCTGTGGGGGTCTGGGGGCTGCTGGCCAAGAACCCCCTGCCTGGGGGGGAGCGTGGGGTGCCCCTGGGCTCGGACCCCATGCTGCTCTTCGTGCTGGCAGGGCTGGGGGCCAGCATCGTGTCCCTGGCCGGCTGCCTGGGCTCCTTCTGCACCAGCCCCTGCCTGCTGCGCTTCTTCCTGGGTGCTGTGCTGGCGTTCGGGGGGCTGGAGGTGCTGGGGGGGCTCCTGCTGCTGCTGGCACGGCGGCAGCTGCGGGACGCGCTGCGGGACCTGCTGCTCCTCTGCCTCCTGCGCTACCAGGAGGACCCCGACCTGCAGTTCCTGGTGGATGAGGTGCAGCGGAGCCTCCAGTGCTGTGGCCTCGAGTCCTATCGTGACTGGGAGAGCAACCCGTGAGTCGGGGCCAGGGGGGCGTAGTGGGGGACCCCATGCCCACCACAGGGCTGGAAACCTCCTTTGAGGGACCCCATTCCCCCTACAGAGCTGAAGACCCCCCTGTTCCTTGTGGGGTCTGTGCTGTGGTCTCGTGTTTGGGGTGGTGGGAGCCCCAGAACAGTCCAGAAAAGAGAGGGATGAGCTGGAACCCACAGCTGGTGCCCAGTTCTGTGGCTGGGGAGCGTGAGAGACCCCCATCCCCGCACCCCACTCGTGTGTGACCCCACATCTCCGTGTCCGTCCCGCAGGTACTTCAACTGCAGCGCCCCGGGCGCGCAGGCGTGCGGCGTGCCGGCCTCGTGCTGCCAGGACCCGCTGCAGGGCGGCTCCGTGCCCAACGCGCAGTGCGGGTTCGGGGTGCTGGGGCTGGGGGCGGCGGTGGCGGGGGCTGTGGGGCTGCGCTGGCCACGTGGCTGCAGCGCCAGGCCGGGGCCATCGCCGCCGGTGCCGCCGCCCTGGTGCTGGTGGAGGCCGTGGGAGCGCTCCTGGTGCTGAGGGTGCTTGGGGATATCACGGCTGTGAGGGTGTGGGAGTGAGGGCACCCTGGGGATTGGGATGTTTGGTTTGGTCTCAAATAAACCTTATGAAAATCTGGAGATGTCTGTGCCTCCATCGCCACTGGTGCAGGGACACTGCTGCTCTCCAAGGGTGGGGATTTGGGGATGTCCAGCCCCAAATAAACCATGTCAGAATCCTGAACCCATCTGTGTCCTGCCCATCCCACCCCAGGCTGCGGGGAGCCGCTTTCCCTCCTCCCCAGCCCACAACACCGACTCCTGTGCTCGTTTGAGTTTAATGAACATTTTTTCAAGCTGAGCCCCCCCAGCATGGGCGGGGGGGCCTCGACCTACACAACACTACGGGGGTGGTGAGCCTGCCCAAATCCTAAATGATTCCGTACTGAGCCAGCTCGTGCAGCTCCAGGTGGCTGAAGGCTTCCCAGGGACAGATGACAGTGATGTCTGAGGAGAGAGAGCACAGAGGTTGTGGCACTGTGACCCCCCCCAGCCCCTGATCCCCCCATGCCAAAGGGGTGGCCTTCCCATACCTGTTCCCAACCCCTCCATGCCTGGGATGTCATCACCAAACCTGCAAGGAAAGAGGGATTGTCTGGCCTGACCCAGGCAGAGCCCCCCCATCCCAGGACTGTTCCCCACTCACCCCTGCACCCCCTTTTTGGGGGGTTTGCTCTTGAACTGCCTCGTCTGCCTCTGCTTGAACTTGGGGGGCCCCTTGCGGGGGGTGGCAGGACCCCCGGTCACCCTCGTGGCCGATTTGACCTCCAGCTTGGGGGGCTCCAGGCTCATGGCTGTGGGGGGCCGGCAGCCCCGGCTCACGGCGCTCCCTGCGGATCCGGCGCTGCCAGGGACGGCTCCTCACACCCGCTGGAGGGAAACGGGGGGCACCAGCTTCTCCTCCCACCCGCTCCCTGATGGGCTTTGCAGAGCCCCCTCCCCACAGCCCCATTAATCCCCAAAGCCAGGGAAGGGCATCCCGGGGGACCCCAGAGCTGCTGCTGCTCCTTCCTCCCTTGTCCCCCACCCCAGTGTGGATGTGACACGTGGAGACCCCTCGGGGCACTGCCAGGACCCTCCCATGGCTGGCCCCAGCTCTGGGTGGGGGTGGTGGGTACCCTAGTTAGAAAGGGGGAGCAGAGGATGGCCCACGGCACCAGGAGTGGGAATCTGGGGACACAAGCCCAGCTCTGGGATAGGCATGAGGGATTTGGCCCTGCTGCAGAGCTGGACACGGCCCTGGGAACAAGGATCCCACCCGGGGAGCTGTTCCTGGATGCAGGAAGAGCAGCAAAGCAGCCCCACGCCCTCTCCCAGCCCGCAAACCCCTGACTCACAGAGTCCCGCGAGTCCCGACTCCACAGCTGCTCCCTCCGCCCGCTCCCCTCCGTCCCGAGGCCCAGAGATGCTCTGGGGGGCTTTTCGGGGAGGGAGATTTATCCTGCCTGGGGGTAATAGGATTATTTCCCTCCCTTCTTTCCCCAGGGGTAATCCAGTGTCCTTCCCCTGCTCTGGTGGGGAGGAGGTGTCAGGATTAGCCCTGACCGTGCCGGGTGGGCGGTGGATCCACGTGGGGGGAACCCTGCCTCCTCTCCTGGGGGATCCCCATTCCCAAAGATTCCCTCAGTGTCCCTGAGCCCAGAGGGAGTGATGGGACCCCCATTCCAGCCTCCCTTCCAGCCGGGGTGGGGTCCTGGTGCCAGCCAGGGAGGGTTGGGCAGCCCCTGTCCACGACCGGTGTCGCTCTAAAGCTTCCCTAATCCAGCACTAAAGCAATTAAAAACAGAATAATCTCGGCACACTTTAATTGAACTTCAGTCCCTGCCACTAATTGCAATTAGTTGGGCTCCAACAAATAGGATCAAAGGGATCCAGGAGTGCTTTCCATGGAGAACCACCTACTTCCCTGGCAGAGAGCAGAGCCTGGCTGTTAATTGGGGTTCATTAATGAGTGACACTCGAGGGCTCAGTGGCTTCTTGGGGACCTTGTCCCAGGATGATGTGGGGGGTCTGTGTGGGTCTCAGTGGCTGCGAGTCCCCCAGGATGGAGTGGGGGGATTTGGGACAAGTTTATGGGGATTTAAGGTGGAGGCAGAAAAGGCACCTTGGAGAGCAGCCTGGCAGGATGTGACAGGGACAGGGCCAGCATCCTTGACAGGAGGCTGCTGCTTCCCACGTGCTGGGTGACACACGCTGCCCCTGAGCCCTCCCCATCACCAGGGCACGGCCAAGGTGCTGAAAATCCCCCCGAGGTGCTTAAATTCCAGCTGGGAGCACAGGAGGAGGAGGAGGGCTGGGGGGTAGCCCCAGTCTGCCCTTGGCAGGGATTTGCCGTGCTGAGGAGAGCACAGCATCAAGCTCCCGGGAAATCCAGGGCTCAGGACAGGCCTGAGCCCAGCCTGTCCCCAAGGACAGCTCCCTCTGACACGGGAGGTGACCCGGCCTGGCCTGACACCCCCGGATCCCGAGCTCAGCACACAACAAACACTACAAATGCTCCAGGTCCGGATCCTGCCACTCCAGTGGTGTCCCCACCAGTCTGGGGGGCCGGGGGAGGCTCAGTCCTTCCTGGCCCGCAGCCTGATCTCCATCCTGAGGATCATTTTGATGTTCTCGTCCTCCACGTGCTGCTCCACGGCCGCCAGGGCCTGGGCTCCGCCGTCCCGGTGCCGCTGCAGCAGCTCCTCCACGTACCCCACCCACACGCAGTTGGGGCAGCCGGTGCCGCAGCAGTGCGTGGGCGGTGGTGGCACCGGGGGGGCTGCAGCAGGGTCCCCGCTGTCACCACCGGGGGTGGCCGTGCTGCTGTCCCCTCCCGCAGGGTCCCCGCTGTCACCACCGGGGGTGGCCGTGCTGCTGTCCCCTCCCGCAGGGTCCCCGCTGTCACCACCGGGGGTGGCCGTGCTGCTGTCCCCTCCCGCAGGGTCCCCGCTGTCACCACCGGGGGTGGCCGTGCTGCTGTCCCCTCCCGCAGGGTCCGAGGTGCCGCCGGCCTCGCCTGCGGTGTCCGAGCGCCCCCGGGGGCCGCTGCCGGGGGACCCTCCGGGGCTGTTCGGGGGCTGCAGGGAACAGAGACCCCCGTGCTGGAGCCGGCCTGGGGGGCACGGCGGGGAACCCCCTGCCACAGGAGCCCCCTGCTCCCATGCATCCCCCGCCCACCGCTGTCACCCCCAGCACCGCCAATCCCCCTCCCCACACCCCCAGCTCCTGCCCCCACCCCATTCCCTGCACCCCCCTGCACCCCCCCCAGCGCCGTCCTTGTCCCCCGACTCCCCACAGCCCCCCTCCCCTCCTTGTCCCCTCATGTCCCCCAAGCCCCCCTTTCCCCCGCCATCCCCAGGACTCCCCCGTGTCCCCTCCACTGTCCCTCGTGTTCCGTTGTCCCCCGTTGTCCCCCCTGTCCCCCCCGTGTCCCGTTGTCCCCTGCTGTCCCCCCCGTTGTCCCCCCGGTCCCCGCTCACCCCCCGGCGCGCCCCCGCCAGCCCCCGCGCCCCCCGCAGCAGCATCCGGCCACTGCACTCTGACCCCGCCCCCGCGCCGAGTGACAGCTCTGCCAGCCAATGGAGACGCGGTACGCTCAGAGGGGCGGGATGGGCGGGTAAGATGGGACCAATAAGCAGCAGGGGGCGGGGCCAGAAAGGCGGAAGTGGCGGCGGAACGGCCACATGGGGAGTGGCGGAACCATGGCCCGGGCACCGGGACGGGGACAGGGACAGAAACCGGCCCGGGGACCGCGACAAAAACTGGCATCAGGACCGAAACAGGGACAGAGACCGGGACCGGGACCGAAACAGGGACAGAGACCGGGATCGGGACCGAAACAGGGACAGAGGCCGGGATTGGGACCGAAACAGGGACAGAGACCGGGATCGAGACCGAAACAGGGCCGGGGACCGGGACCAGGACAGGGGCAGAAAGCGGGATCGGGACAGAAAGCGGGACCGAGATCGGAACATGGACCAGCCGTCCCACTGCGCAAAAGGTCCGTGCCCGCGGGATTCAGTCGCGGGGTCTCTCCCGGTTTGGGGTCTGCATCCACGCGGGGTCTCGGGGCGCGGATGGGCCCTGGCGGGGTCCCGTTCTCGGAATCTGCGCCCTGATCTCTCCCCTTGCCTCGGTCCCGGTGTCCCGCCATGCCCGAGTCTGTTTCCCACCATGCTCAAATCCCAGCATCCTTCCGTGCCTGGCTCCCGCTGTCCCAGTGCCCGGGTCCCGCTGTCCCAGTGCCCGGGTCCCGCTGTCCCAGTGCCCGGGTCCCGCTGTCCCAGTGCCCGGTCCCGCTGTCCCAGTGCCCGGCTCCCGCTGTCCCAGCCTCCAGGTCCTGGTGCTTCCCTGGAGTGCTCTCACTGTGCTCGTTTTCCCCAGGAAGGAGAAGAAGGACAACATGAAGCCCAAACACCCCGACGAGCAGGAGATCCCGTTCCGCCTGCGGGAGCTCATGCGGAGCCGCGAGGCCCTGAGGCGCCCAGGGCCGGGGAAGAGGCCGGTGGCAGGTGGGACACGCGGGTGGCCCCAGCAGGTGGCCAAGGGCCTGGCCCAGGAGCCCGTGGCACGGCTGGATCCTGCCGTGGGACACCCTCCTCCCTCCGGTGATGTCCCAGCCGGGCTCTGCCAGCCGCAGGGACCCCCGTGGTGTCACCGCTGCAGAAATGTCCCCTGTCTCTCCTAGAGGAGAAGCAGCAGCAGAAGTCCAAGGGCCCCAGGGCCCCGGGGGACATCCCTGTGCCCAGGTTCCGCAGGGGCAGGGGGGAGTCGGAGCGCTCCTACATCTGCCGCATGGAGCAGGAGGTGCAACACGTCCTCTTCCTCACGGAGAACCAGCTCCAGCGAGAGCCCGAGAAGGAGGGGACGGCTCCAGAGAAGTCCAAAAGGAAAAAAGAGTGAGAGCAAGGCCATGGGGGCTGGATGGGGCCAGCCCACACCTGTGGCCTGTCCCCTTGCCCGGTTCTGCAGGGCAGGTCGGTGTTGGCGGTGGCTGCGGGTGCAGGTGGGGGGCAGTGGGCCCCCTTTCCATGGGGACGGATCTCTGGGAGCAGCCACAAGCCTGCTTCACCCTCCTGAGGGAAAAACTGTGGGATTTGAGGGGCTCCCAAAAGGGGTAGGGTGGGGTAGGGACTCATTCCTTGCTCCCTGTCCGCTCCTGAGCCCCAGCCCTATTGTGGCTCTTCAGGTTTCAGAAAAGGAAGCTGGAAAAAGTTCGGAAGAAAAAGGAGGAGAAGAAGGAGGCCATGCTGGAGAAGAGCCTGTTCCAAGGTGGGCATGGAGTGGGGGGTGACCCTCAGCCCCGGGGGGCTGCACATGGAGGGGTGGGGGGAGCTGGGCTGGGCACCCCGAGGGGCTCCCACTGAGCCTGGCCTCACTTGCAGACACGGTGCCCTTTGGAGAAGTGGTGACACAGCCTCCCACCATCACCTCACGGCCCAGGGGACGGGGTCCTGCCGAGCAGGTGAGCTCTGGGGACAATGCCACCCACCCTGGGGTACCTGGGAGGGCAGTGGTGGCCGCAGTGAGGCGGTGATAGCTCCTTGGGGTGCAGTCCCAGTGTCTCACCCTTCACCCCTGAGCTGTCCTGTCTCTGCCTGCAGGCTGGGCGCAAGCAGCTCCTCCTGACGCCCCGCCTGGGCCAGGGCCCAGCGTCCCCCATGTCCCCCGTGTCCCCGGTGATGTCCATGGCTCGCCGGCGCATCCTGGAGGAGGAGCGGGCGCGCGTCATCCAGGCCTACAGGGACATCCAGAGGCGCAAGCAGCTGCAGCGGGCCCGGGCTGGTCCAGGCTGAGCACTTTGGGACTCGGGAGGGGCCCTGCCCTGATGCTCCTGTGTCCCTGCTGAGCCCCGGGGCTTCCCGCAGCTCCACACTCCACGGCTCAGCGCTGGAGCGGGGTCCCTGCGGTGCCACGGACTCCGCTTGGAGTAAAAAGTGCCAGTGGGAGCCGGTGGTGTGAGCGTGTCTGTGCTCCCAGATCCTTAGGGATCCCTTAGGGACACTGATGTGGTGGCAGGTGGCAGCCCCAGGCATGTCACTGTTGCCACGGGCTGGCCCTGGCAGGGCTCTGGTGGGGGCAGGAGCCTTCTTCCTCAGCCATGAGGAGACCCCAGTGCCTGGCCAGCCCGGTGGGGGGACAGTGGGGCAGTGCTGGGGACATGGAGGACTCCCCTGCACGGTGTCACTTGCCTTTAGTGTCACTATTGGTGACCCTGCTTGCGCCCTGGGGCTGCAGCCACCCACAGCCCTGCCCTTGGCATCGCAGCCCGTGTCCCTGCCTGGCCCTGCTCACGGTGACCCCGGTGCCAGGTGCGCTGCCACGTCCCCACCGCTGCCCCCGCGCCACGCCGGTGCCACCTGCCACCACCCTGCCACCCCCCCGGGCAGCCCCCGGCTCCGGGGAGGCTCCGGGGCCGCTCCCGGCGCTGCTCCCGGCGCGGCGCGGCCGTGCCCGCCTCACCTGGCCGGACAAAGGCGCCGCTGTTCGCGGCCCCGCCGGCACAAAGCGCTCCCTGTTGGAGCGCGGCCGCGGCCGGCGCTGGCGGGGCCGGTGGGATCCCGCTCTTCCGGAGGGGCCGGGCACGGCCACGGGGCCGCCCCGCCGTGCCCCGCCGCGCCTCGGTGCAGCACTCCTCGTACCTTGTTTTTTCGGGTGGCTCTGCTGTACCCAGGGTGTCACCGCTGTGTCCCTGCCGAGGTGGAGGTGACTTTGGGGGGGGTCACCCGCTGTGCCATGTGGTGCCCGCAGCCGGTGCTGTGGTGACAGTGGCCCTGGTGACACCGAGTGCCTGGTGCTGCCGGGCAATGTCCCCGCTGCCGCTCGGTGCCAGGTAAACACAGGTGACAGGTAAACACGGGTGACGCAGCACAGCCCGGGGGGCACGGCCACATCCTGCTGCAAACACCCTCCGGCTGTGTCCCCGGAGCCGGGAGCGTGGGCTTGTGCCAGCTAAAGGCACAGGCGGGACACGGCCGGTGCCACCCTCCCGCTGTGTGTCCCTTGCGTGGACACCGTGCAGGGCACTCGTGCCCACCGGCAGCCCCAGTGCCGCCATCCCGGCTCCGGCTCAAGGAGACCGGGTCACCCGCTGCCCCCACGGAGCCATTCCAGCCCTGAATAATTCATGGCACTGCCGGCCGCAGGCTTCCTGCCCGGAGGAGGAGGAATGGCTGTGGAGGGGAAGGCAATCCGAGCGGGAAAACCACCACGACCTTGGCACGTCCTCCGTGCTGTGCCACCTCCTGCCCGGCAGCCCATCTGCCCACGGGATCCTGGCCCAGCGGCCCCAGCCTGGGGGATGGGGGTGCTGGGGACCCTGCCCGGAGCCCCCCTCATGGCCTCTGTCACTCCCCTAAACGGGGGCTGAGCCCGTGGGAGCAGCCAGGGGCATTGGGAACACCTGAGACCCCATCACAGGCCACTTGTGACAGCGTCATAGGAAAAACCACCTTTATTGGGGTGACCTGAAAAAAAGGGAAAGGAAACTTGGCAGAGAAAGCCACAAGGAGGGCGAGGGGCCCAGCTCCCTCCCCGCTCCCTGCAGGGGTCCCTGAGCCCCGGAGGGGGAAGGCATCAAGAAGATGGCCAGAGCTGTGGGGGCCGGTCCCCAGCCCCAGCAAGGCACTGATCCCCTGGACCCCCAGCAATGGGGAAACAGGCACAGAAGGAGGCAGAGCTGGGGACAGCTTTGTGTCCCCTTGTGCCCTGCAGTGGGACGGGGCCAGCTCAGCTCGGGGGACAGCTGGTGGGGGTCAGCGTGGGGCCAGGGACTCGGTGCTGAGGGTGTCCTGGGCGGGGGTCCCTGGCTTTGGAGGGTCCATGATCTGGGGAAGGTGGGGTGTCTGTGCATCACAAAGGCAGTGAGGCAACAGCCGGGGGTGTCCCCACGGGAGCCAGTCCTTGAGGCAGGGATGTGGGGTCCATGGCCGGGTGGGACGGGCAGGTGGCAGCGCTGGCTCTGGGACCGTGTCCAGGCATCCCTCGGGCAGGAACCAGCTCTGGCTGCCAGCCGGGGTGGGATTCACACGGCAGGGTGGGATGAGGCTGGGCAAGCCCTGGACGGAGGGACAGAGGGGCCGTGGCTGTGCCGGCGCTGTGGGATTGCCTCAGGGGGGCTTCACCACCGGTTCCTGCCGTACGGGGACTGCACCTGCAGGCAGAGCAGGGTGGCACCGCGGTGGCAACAGGACCACGGGCGTGTACCCTGACCCACCAGGGGGGGCTCTGGGTGCCGGGCAGAGCCGTCGCCACGGTGGGGCCGGACTTTGCCCCTGCTGCAGCCACCGTTCACCCACCTGGCAGCTCCGGGTGTCCCTGGGGATGCTGCAGTGCCGGGCCTGTGCCGCGAAGGCGTCCTCGGCTCGGAGCGTGGAGCTGGCGCTGCCGGGCATGGGGCTGGTGGAGGCGCGGGGCAGGATCACGTCGTAGGGACCTTCGCTCTGGGGGACAGACACGGGGGTGGGAGGTCACAGCACCGGGAATGCCCGAGCCCCACGGGGTCCCGGGGAAGGCTCTAAAGGTCCCCACCCCCTTACAGCAGCCATTGGGACACACGGGAGCCCCCCACCCACACCCCGTCTGTCCCCCATGCCCGTCACTCCTGGCAGGATGTGACCACCCCTGGTGCCACACTCACCGTCCCCTTGTGCATCAGGGCCATCTCGGTGGGCTGGTAGACGCTGGTCAGCAGCTGCCCGTTGTAGCCACTGTATGGGGACACCGGCTTCTTGGCTGCCGAGACACGGGGACAGTCACCACGGAGCCACTGCCACCCCGCTGGGGCTCCCTGTACCTCGTTAGCAGGTTTAATGAGCTGGCTCAGCAGCTGCGTGCCTTTCCCGTGGGACACTCCTGTCCCCAGGGAAGGCATTGATGCTGCCTGGCCGTGGCTTTGTTATTGTAGGGTCTGTGGGGTGCAGGTGCTGCTCAGGGGGATCCTCCCTCCCCCATGGGGTGCCCATGATACCCACTGGGACTGTCACCACCCCATGTTATTGCAGGGTCTCGTGGGCCTGGGGCGGAGGGGCAGGAGCCGCGGGCGCCCCACGCCAGGGAGGGAGCTCCCTGCGGCTGCCGGGCTCAGCCCAGACTGGTACACCCAGCCCGGCCAGTTCTCGGGAGCCACAGCAGCAGCAGGCGCCAGTGCCAGACATCCCGTCACCCAGCCACCGCTGCCATCTACCCTGGGGACATCCCCCGGGGTCCCCAAGAGGATGGTGCCCGCTGGCAGCCCTGCCACGGGGTGAGAGGGTCCCTGCCTACCAAAGGATGGCTCATCCATGGAGAAGGCCTTGTTCTCCACAAACATGCTCTGCGACTTCTGCTCCTTGAGGATGGTCTCGTAGCCCACCCCTCGCGTGGGGTAGCCGTCGTCCTCGAAGGCTTGCTCGGGGCTGCGCCGTGTCACGTGCGTCACCTCGGGGATGACGTAGAGCAGGAGGAAGGCGGCGGCGTTGCAGACCAGCGCGATGGCCAGCGTGGGGTCATCCCAGCCGGGCTTGTGGCCGGCACGCCGGTTCCCGTACAGGTACATGACGGTCCACGCCAGCCAGATGGCCACGGAGAGGCCGGTGGTGGCCAGGATGAAGGCGCCGTGCTTGCGCCAGCGGCCGTAGCGGCCACAGAGGGTCGGCCAGGCCGTGCCGAAGGCGGCCGCCAGCAGGGCCATGACGTAGATGAGGGCCATGACGAAGTCAGCGTCCGCCAGCTGGCAGGGGTCGGCGGGGCCGGCCTCGCGCCGCGCCACCGTGATGATGAGCCACTCGGCGTTGATGATGACCTCGACCGAGGCGAGGGACAGGGCCACCGCCAGCGTCACCCAGCCCCGCGGGGCCCGGTTACGCCGCGCCAGGAAGTTGAGGGCCACGGCATGCGCCAGCAGGCAGGAGAAGCAGATGGCGAAGAGGACGCCGAAGAGGAAGCGGCGGGAGGTGCAGGTGGAGAAATCCGGCCCCACGATGAAGTCGAAGGTCAGGCAGAAGAGCCCGAAGGTGCCCAGAAGGAAGAAGACCTGCGTGGCCACCAGGCTCTTCTTCTGGCGGTCCTGCACGAAGGGCAGGCTGGCCACCAGGACGATGGTGAGCACGAAGGTGGTCACCACGCCGAGGCTGGCCACTGCCTCCACCCCGATGCCCCAGCCCGCTGAGAGGTCACAGAGGTTGTAGTAGAGGGAGGAGAGGTCGTGTCTGCAGCCCGGGGGCGGCGTGGGCTGTGCTGTAGCCATGGGGAGCAGGGCCAGCAGCACGGCCGGGGTGCCCATCCTGCACCGTGGCATCCAGGGACCCTGCGGGACACAGCGGGGTCAGGGCACAGGGACTGGGGATGGGGATCAGCTCTCAGCTCAGAGCATCCCTGCCCGTTGTCCCCACTGGGCACAAGGAGCAGAGGGGTCCTGGGGAGCTCTGCCCTGCTGGCACAGGGAGCTCCAGATGGCACCAGGCAGCCCCCGTTGGCTCCTTGCCTGGAGATTGGTGGCAGCTGAGGAGGGGCTCAGCCCCTCTGTGCCCCATCTGATCCCTCCCACCATGGGAATTCTGTGGGGCTGTCCTGATCCCTTCCTGCAGTGTCAGGAGCAGCACCGTGCGTGACGGCTTCCCAGGAATACCAAATGTGGGCCCAGACCAGATGGCACAGGTGATAACTGGGGGACAGGGCTGTCCCCTTGGCTTGTCCCTGCGTGCCACCACGTTCCTCTTTCCACTCCTCCCGTCCCACTTCCCTCTGGCTTTGGGCACCGGCCCAGTGCAGGTTGCATGTCCAGCCTGCTGGCACGTAGGCAGCCGCAGCCTGGCACGGTATGGCACGGCATGGCACAGCAAGGCACGGCAAGGCACGGGGTCCCAGTCCCTGTCCCCTCATTGCCACCCCATTCCCGCCACCCCATGGTGGGCACGGGGAAGAGGAGGCAGCGAGGACGCTGCAGCCTCACTGCTGGGGGAGGAAACCCGGAGGGGACCCAGCAAAAGGACCAGCGGTCCCCCGAGGGGCACCATGAACCGGGCACCCCCCCAGCCCGGGCTGGGGGCAGGAACCCCCAGCACCACCCTAGGACAGAGTCCCTGTGCCCGCGGGTTCCAGGAGCTCCGCCACCCCCGGTTCCCACCGCGTTCCCCGGCCCGTTCCCCCTCACCTCCAGCCCGGTACCTCCGCTCGGTTCCCCCCGCGCCCCCGGCGGTTGCAGCCGCGTCCCCAGTTCTGCTCCTCCTGCAACCCCGCCCGGTCCCTCGCATCGCCCGTCGGCTTCCCCCGCTCCCCCAGCCCGGTCCCGCCGCGCTCCCGTCCCCCTTCCCCTGCCCCTCCCGCCGGTTCTCGCCGCCCGTCCTCCCGCACCCCCATCCCGCACGGTCCCGGGGCTCCCGCCGGGTCCTGGCCCCAAAACTCAGCCGGAGCCGCCCCCACCCTCCGGCCGGAGGAGCTGCGGGGGCGGACGGCTCTCGGTCCCGGTCCAGGTCTCTTCCCGTCGGCGTTGCCGGTGCCCCCCAGCCCCGCAGGGCTCGCCCCCGCCCCCAGCCCCGCTCACCGGCCCAGCCCCCGGTGCCCGGCGCTCCGCTCCCCCCGTGCCGAGCCGTGCCGAGCCGAGCCAGCCCCGGTGCCGCCGCACCGTGCGCCTGCCTGGCCCGGCCCCTCCCCGAGGTGCGGCTCAGCCCCGGGAGCGCGGTCGGGGCCGGCCGGGACCTGCCCGCCGCACCGGGCGGGGGTGTCGCACCGGGGCACGGAGGGGGCTGGTGGGGGGAAGAACCCGCACTGGGGGGCGGAACAGGGGGGAGACCACCCGGTCATGGGTGTGAGGAGTCAGTGCGGCCTCAGCCATCGGTGTGATGAGTCTGGGGGCTCAGCCTGGCTCTGTCTCCCCTGGAAGGACTCTCAGGGGACATGGGACGGAGCCGGGGGGCTGCCCGGGGGCACGGAGGGGCTGAGGGGGGCAGAGCCTGAGCTGGGGGTGAAGCAGGGGGGAGCCCACCTGGCCATCGGTGTGATGAGTCTGGGGGTCTCAGCCTGGCCCTGCTGAGTGCTGCACATCAGGAAAGACCCTCGGGGGACAAGGGGTGGAGCAGTGGGGTCTCGGTCACCCATCGGGATCTTCCACCTCCGGTGGGCCCTGGGGTGGGGGCCGGGGGTGGCGCTGCACAGGCGGCCCCGCCGTGCGAGGATACACCGGCCTGGAGGGGCCTCCCGGAGGAATGTCAGCTGATGGATAAAGCCGGAGCCCTTGGCAGGGCAGCAGGACCCAGAAAACCCCAGAAAACCCCAGAAAAGCCCTTTCTGTGGAGGGCCGGGGACAAGGGCAGCCCCAGCCCGAGGCACTGGCAGGGTTTGGTGGTCCCTGTCCTGATGGGGGTGACCGCGATCCTGGAGTTGGGATGGACACCCCACGTTCATCCCAGGGGATGGGGAAAAGCCCTGGGAGATTTGGGGCACCCCGGGGGCCCTGCCAGCTCTGGAAGAGGTTTCCAGGCAGGCGCTGCTATTTCGGGAGGGTGAAGCAAGAGGGTGAAGGATGCAGAGGAAAGTTCAATGCGCCTCCGGCGTGGCCTGCCCCAGTCCAGGCCAGGATGAAAACAATCCGGGGAGAAAGGGCAGCAGTGGGAGGACTGGCTCCCGCCGGAACCGGCAGCACCCGTGGCACAAGGACCGGCTCCCGCCGGAGCCCCCGGGACAGGACGGTGCGTCCAGGCTCAGAGCGGCGCCACCGCCACCCTCCCGCCCTCTTCCTCTTTGATCATTTGGCTTGGGGATGGTGTTCGGGATTGGATCATCCCTGCCCTCGCGCGGGGCAGGGCAGTGCAGGCGAGGGGCTCTGCAGCGGCCCCGGTGCCTCAGTTTCCCCAGGGGTTTGGAGCGCAGGCTCCGCGATTGGGCAGCCCTCGCTCTCCGGGAAAGGCTCAGCCTCGGATAAGCGGTGCCGGGAGCGGAGGCCGCTTGTCCTGCCGCCCCCACACCGCAGCCAGGCCTCTCCACCGGCTGCTTCCTTCCGCCGGAGGCTTTCCCGGCTGCTGAGTCAGGACGAGACCCCCGTGACCCCCGTGGGGCCACCGGCAGGCGGCCGTCCCGCCGAGGCTGCCCCGCGGCCGCACAGCCTTTGCCTTTCTTGTCCCCCTCCTCGGCGGGTGATTTCCTCATTCCCTTCCCACGGGAGCACCCCGTCCCCACGGCGGGGGATTCCAGTTCCCACGGGGACCCTCGCCCTCCACCCCCTGCGGGCGTTTTCCGCTCCCCCTTCCCATGGGGAATTCCCTGCCCGCCCTTCCAGCCCCGGTCGCTCGCTCCCGGCGTTTTTACAGGTCCTACAGAAAGACCCCAACAGGCTGTGGGGTCACTGGGCAGTGGTGCCCACCACACGCTGCCCTCAGTTTCCTCTCGGGGCCGTGGATCCCCGGCTCTGACCTCCCGGCACGGGCAGAGCCCAGTCCCAGCTCCGGGTGCTCTGGGTGGGCTCGGAACCGCGATCCCAGTGGTGGAACTGGGCAGAACTGGTCCTTCCAGCACAGAGGCCACAGCGAGGGGCTGGGATGTCGCTCAGCACCGGCACCTGGACCCTGGCCAGGCTCTATCCGAAAACATCAGCACGCCGGGCGCATTTTTTCCAGGCTTACCTTTCCTCGGGAGCCGCAGGGACGGGCGGCTGGCACGGCTGGCACGGCTGGATGAGCCCCGTCTCCGCGGGGGCTCCCCTCGGGAAGGCGAGAGCCGTACCTGGGGCCGGGGGTCCCGCTGCCCTCCCAGAGCCTCCCGCCGCTCCGGCCGGGGCTCGGAGCCGTTCCCAGCGGAGCCCCTCGCCGGCGGACGCCGTCAGCACATTTCCACCTCCTTTGCCAAGTAAATACGCACCGGCTGGCACAGGGGGGCCGGTGGCAGTCGGGGGGGCCGGTGGCGATCCCGGAGCTCCCGCCGAGGGTTCCCGAGGCAGCCGAGCCCCCCGCCCCGCGGCCCCTCAGCCCCTGCCTGCGGTCGGGTTAATAACTAATCCCTTCCCGGTTCTGCTCTCCTCACGTGCCAGAATTAATGGAGCGAGAACCTCCCAGGTACCCCCCGCGCTACCGGGCCGGGCTTTAACCCTGTCCCCCGGCAGGGATCCGGTCTGGGATGAGGTGACATCCCCGGCGGGGTCTGTCCGCGCCGGAGAATGACCCGAGGGCGGGGGCAGGGTGGGTCCGTGAGTGGGTCAGCCCCACACCCTGCGGGCAAAGGCTGCGCCCCATCCCACCCCAGCGCGGGCACAGCCAGGGCTCGGGGGTGGGCAGGGAGTCTGGCGGGGTTTGGGGGTGTCTCTGTGCCCTGCCAGGAGCCAGCTGAGGCCCCAATTCCCCCTTGCCCCGGGCAACCCCTGTGCCCCTGTCTGTCCTGCCCCGTCTCGGGAATCCGAGCGGAAAGGCCGGACGGTTTTGGGGATTACGCTAAGGGGATTACAGGGAATTAGGGTGGCAACAGGGCTGGTTTGGGGGGCTGGGGGTGCCAGCTCCCTGCCCCGGCAGTGCCAGTCCCACAGTGTCCCATCCCTGCCCTCTGCTGGCAGCTGGAGACAGGCTGGCACGGCACGGCCACTCCTCCAGTGTCACACCAGTTTGGCACTGGTGTGACTGGGAGGGCACCCGACTCAGGGGGGCATTGCCCGGGGGGCTGCAGCCTGGCTGCTGCCAGGGGGATTAATGGGTGGGGGCCAGGAGCTGTGATCTTACCGTGTGTCCAGACCCCACTGCCGGGGACAGCAGACCCTGTGGGTGCTCCCTCTAGCACTCGTGGGCAGCAGAAGGGCACAGGGGTGGGCAGGGCAGAGGGACCCGGTGCCAGAGATGCTGGTGCAGGGTGCCTCCGTTCCAGCTGCCCGCAGGGAGCCGGACCCAAGGCAGAGTTTTGGTCTCAGCACGGCAGTTTATGGAGTGGCACCCAGAGGGCACCACGTCCTTGTCAGGGCTCCCAGCAGCTCACTCGTGCCCTCCACCCCTCACCACGGGCAGCCCCTGGGCTCCCCAGGACCCTCGGTGCCACTGAGCTGGGGCATGTCCTGGGTGAGTTCCCTGGATGAGTTCCAGTGTTGCGCGAGGGGCTGAGCATGGGCAGGGCTGAGCTGCCCATCCTGGGGTGCTGCTGCCAGGCAGGCACCACGATATCCCCGATGAGTTCTGGGCACAGCCACCTCCCCCTGCCACCACCACCAGCATTAATTAGCCCCGGCTCTGTGGAGGGTGGGGGCCTCCCTGGGTCCCGGTGCAGTGCGTGGGGCTGGGTGGGCACCAGGACTGCCAGCCTGGCACTGCCCTGGCTCAGAGCGCGGTGCTGCCCAGCAGCTGCAGCGGTTTCAGGGCTGGCGGTGGGAAGTGACCGCTGCCACGGCGGGGGTCTTGCCGGGGCTGTCCCCGCAGCACCTCGGCCACCGTGCTGCGGAAGGTCTGGCTGACAAAGCAGTAGAGGAAGAAGTTGAGGGAGGTGTTGAGCATGGCCACCATGTTGGCGATGTCCAAGGCCAGGTGCACGCGCCAGTCCCTCCTGACTGAGGCCACATAGAGGTGGCACATGGTGACGACGGTCCGGGGAGCCCAGAGCACAATGAAGACGGTGGTGACGGCCAGCAGCAGCGCCGTGGTCTTGCCGCCCCCCGCGCGCCTGCGCCGCTTCAGCTTGCGGATGATGGCGGAGTTGGTGGCCAGGAAGATGCTGCAGGGCAGGAAGTAGATGGTGACGCAGTGCAGCCACTTGAGCGCCGTGTCCAGCGCCGTGGGGGGGTCGGCGTCACGCCACATGTCCAGCCACCAGTAGAAGGGGATGCCGGTGGCCAGCGCCGCGGCGAAGACGGCGGCGATGATCCTGCGCGTGCGGCGCGGGTAGGACACGGCGCGGTAGCGCAGGGGGTGGCACAGGGCCACGTAGCGGTCCACGGTCAGCAGCACCGTGACCCAGGTGGACGCGTGGTTGGCCGTGAACTCCAGCACGTTGACGGTGTGGATGAAGGCGCTGGGCACTGCCCGTGCCAGGATGGCTGTCTGCAGGATGAAGCCCACGAAGATGATGAAGACCTGGGTGAGGATGTCGGAGGTGGTCAGGGCCAGCAGGTACCAGTACGACGATTTCTTGGTCCTGGTGGCCAGGCGGGACAGGGCCACGGCAGTCAGGATGTTCACTGGAAGGAGGGAAGCGATGGGTGGAGGTGAGAGCTGGGGGCTCGCAGCCCCCCCTGCCGTACCCAGATCCCAGGGGTGCCCAGGCTCCAGCTGAGGGGAGCTATAAATATCCTGGTGCTGTGGGGATTTGCTGGGCTGATTAATCTCTTCCGTGTGCCAGCCCAAGCAATGCAAATACCATCTGTCCCCGTGGCGGTGTCACCTGCCCTGGGGCCGGGCAGCAAAGCGGGGCCAGGTCTGAGGCTGGGGAGGAGCAGGTAGGGTTCCTCCATCCTGAGGACTTTTCATTCCAGCCCCCCAGCCCCCTCAGCCCCCTCAGCCCCCTCACCTGGCAGCCCCAGCCCCAGCAGGACGCTGTAATACACGATGGGGACGATGCCAACCAGGCAGGGTGACCGCTCCAGCTCTGGCTCTGGCCCTGGCCGTGCCCATGACAGAGCCGTGCTGTTGGGCACTGGGACCATCATCTTCCACCACGGATGGGCTGTGAGGAGACACAGGGCGCATCAGGGGGATGAGGGTCCTGATGGCACCTGGGCAGGAGGTCAGCCATGACATGTCACTGGGGGCTTGGGGACAGGGACCATCACCTGGGTGGCCCCACTTTGGCTGGACCCCTTATCCTGAAGCATCCATGGACAGTGGGCAGCTCCAAAATGGGCTACCACAGGCAGACCTGGGGCTGCTGCACCCATGGGAGACAATGCACCCCAAGGCTGCTGTGCCATGTCCCAGCAGAGCCCCCGCTGGCAGAGCTGCTCCTGCTTTATGCCTCAGCCCCGTTTTTGTAGAAAACAGGATTAAAACACCATGTTCTTGGGCAGCTGCCAGCAGAGGGAGGCTCTGGCCCCCAGCCCGGGCTGGGTGCCACCAGACGGCTCCCAGTGGTGGCTGAGAGGACCCAGAGGTGTCGATGGGGGGTTCCAGAGGTGCCAAATGTGGGGTGGCCATCTCCATGCTGCCAACTGGGTCCTTTCCCAGCTCCTCAGGCTGAGGCAGCAAAGCTGGAGGAGCCTGGCAGCGACCCTACCCACGGCCCTGCCCGCAAACCCGCCTGCATCCGGATCCTTATCCGTATCCGCATCCCTGTCTGTGCTGCGATCCCTGCCCTGATCCCTGCCCTATCTGTGCCCATCCCTGCCCCATCCCTGCCCTATCTGTGCCCATCCCTGCCCTGATCCCTGCCCTGATCCCTGCCCTATCTGTGCCCATCCCTGCCCCATCCCTGCCCTCTCTGTGCCCATCCCTGCCCTATCTGTGCCCATCCCTGCCCTGATCCCTGCCCTGATCCCTGCCCTATCTGTGCCCATTCCTGCCCCATCCCTGCCCCATCCCTGCCCCATCCCTGCCCGCTCCCCACGCCCGGATCGTGCCCGCGCTGCCCTCGCCCATTCATAAACCAGGGAGGCTCCGCCCCCTCCCGAGCTCTGCGCTCCTATTGGCTCAGGGCAGCCAGGCCCCACCCAATGGGAGAGGGGTTCCGCGGGAGTGGTGAGGCCGGAGCTGAGCGCTGCCTTCTGATTGGTCAGAATCCCCCCCAAATTTGCATCCCCGGGGGACCGCCAGCCCCGGTCCCAGTGCCGGGGGAGGGTGGGGGTGATGGGGGTCCTGGGACCGGGGGTTGTGGGGGGTCCTGGCACCGGGGGTTGTGGGGGGTCCTGGGATCGGGGGTTGTGGGGTTCCGGGGTTTGTGGGGTGCAGGGGGCACCTGGGGCCCGGAGGTGTGGGGGGCTATTTGGGGGAGGTATCTTGGGATTTGGGGTTGCGGGGTGGAAAGGGGGGACCTGAGCTCAGGGAGGGGGTGCGGGGCACCACGCTGCTCCCAGTCTGACCCAGGGCCACCCCAAATTCCCCTTGTCCCTGATTCTGCAGGCACTCGGTGGCTTCGGGCCGGGCTTGGAGGGACCGTCGGGGCTCTCTCCCGTTCCGGGACCCCCAGTGATGGATGTGCTCTCCCAGAAGTGCCCGAGTGTGTGGGAACGCGGGGGTCCCACCTCCCCGATCCTGGAACTGCCGGCCCGGATCCAAGCAAGATCCTGAGCACAGCCCGAGGGAAAAGAAGGGAGGGGTGGGGGAGCAGATGGGTGCCAATTAACTGCAAATTAGCTCCGGTTCATCAGCAGGAGGTCCCGTCCATCCACGTCCCCCGCCGAACTGGGGCATCGATCGGCGGCAGCCGCAGTGCGAGCGCCTTAACCCTTTCCCAGCCCGATCCCCTCGGTGTTTTTGTGTTGCTGGGGGCGGCGGGTTGGCTCTGGGCCCCCTTCTGCTCCCTCTGCCCAGTGGGACTCTCACCTGGGTGGCCGCAGTGCCACCCGCCGGGCGCGCAGTGCCGCCTTCCCTGGGCTTGGCGTTTCCCAAGCACGTACCGCTCTCCGTGCCCCCGGCAGTGTCCGCGTTGCCGCTGGTGTCCCTGTCCTCTCCGGGCTCCGTGTCCCCACTGGTGTCCCTGTCCTCTCCGGGCTCCGTGTCCCCTCCAGTGTCGCTGTCCCCGCCGGCGCCCGCAGCACGGCACAGCCTCCCGGGGCGCGGGACACGGGGCGGAGGGAGAGCGCCGTGGGCAGAGCCACGGGCAGAGCCGCGGGCTGGGCTGGCCGGGCACAGGGACGTCACCAGCCCTTGGCTCCCGCGGAGGCCCGGGAAGGGGTCACCCGGGAAGCTCCGAGTGACCGTGACAGAGCTCGTCCCCGCCGCACAGCAGTAGGGATGGTGGGTGGGTGGGCAGGTGGGTCCGCGGCCGCCTCTGGGGATGCAGAGGAGCGGGTGTGCACAGGGTGTGACGTGTGCCTGTGCACACGAGTGTGGATCCCTGCCTGCGTGTCCCTGCCGGGCTCTGCCCTGGCAGTTCCGCTGTGCCCACTGCCAGGACACCGTGCTGATGTCCCCTGCCGCTGCCTGGGTCCAGCTCCGTCTCTCCAGTGCCCCCAGCCCGCGGCGGCGATGCCCTGGCACTGCTGCCCGGCACAGGTCGCCATGGTGAGCCAGCCCTGCGCCACCTCAGCCGCAATCTCCGGGTCGGCTCAGCTGCTCCCTCACCTCCCCGCGGGCTGGGGGATGTCACCGTGGCCCCTGGCGACCTCCAGAACCAGCCCCGTGGTCCCCCGTGTCCCCCCGCGGTCACCTCACCGCCGTGAGCAGCCGATGTCCCCTCGGGGGACACGGGGGTCCCCGGGCCGTGGCCGCCGCCAGGGCTGGCCCGGTGCCGGCGGCGCGCCGGGCACACGCTGCCACAAGCTGTTGTTTATCGGGAGGGCGGTGAAATGAGGCGTCGGAGGACGCGATGAGCCGTGAAGCGGCTGTGCCGCGGGGGGGCCCTGGCCCCCGGGTCCCCACTGTGCAAGGACACCGCCCGGGCACTCTGCTGGCACCGAGATTTTGGGGGTCTCCTGCCCATAGGGGCACAGGGCTTGAGCATTGCCCACCTGCCCGTCCCTGCAAGGGGCCAGGGAGCCCCAGCAGCGTAGCGTGGGGGTGATTGGTGCCTTGTCCTCAGTCTCCGCGCCCATGGGGCAGGGACAGATGGTGACCCCACCCCCTCGGCAGCTGCACCAACATCTGCCCACGCTCAACATCTGGAAAGTGTCTAAGCCCGTGTTCGAACGGCTGTGCAGGGGAACGGGCTCTTGGCAGCGGGTGAAGGGCCGCTGTGCCCTGCCAGCTGTGCTGCCTCCTCCGTGGGACACGTCCCCTTGCCTGGGGTCCTGCTCTTGGGTCCCCACCCCACGGTGCCACCGGGGCCACAGCCAAAGCGGGGTTGGCACCACTTGGCTGACACCTCGCTGCCCCTACCCTGCTCACCCAGCCCCACCCCGGCCTGTGCCTGTGGCACTGGGGCTTTGGGGGGCCCAGCCCCATGGCGAAGCCCCCAAGGGGTGTCAGGGCAGGGGGGCCCGGGAGGCCGCACAGGGTGCACGGGCGGGCTCTTGGCTGCAAAGGCTGGGAAAAGGGCAGGCAGTTCCTGCCGGCAGCGCGGATGCCATGGTGATGGGCTGCTGCCGGCATGAATACCCATGAGCCGGGGGGAGCGGGAGGCCACCGAGCTGTGCCCTGAATGCAAAGACCCCGGCACAAAGGGCCGCGGCCACGCGTGGGGCTCCGGCGCGGCGGTGCCAGCGGCAGGTGCCGCACGGCGACGGCCCAGCTGTGCAGCACCCCGGGGTGCGGGGCTGGGGGTCAGGGTGGGATGCAGGGAGGCTGGAAGTCGTTCCCGTGGCAACGGCCGGTCCCACTTTCCACCAATCGATGCGGCGGCGCGGGCGCGCGGGCCGGGAGGGCGCGTGGCCTACATAAGCCCCGGGCGCGCAGCGTGTGCTGCACCCGGCAGATGCGCCTGCGACGCCATGGCCAGGCTGACGGGCACCCGGCCCGTGGCCACCCGCCGCTGGGGCTGTGCCGCCGCCTTCCTCCTCCTCCTCTTCACCGTGCAAGCCGGTAAGGGTGGCCGTGGTGGGGGGAGGCGCAGAGGGTCCCTGAGCCGTGGGTGCCAGGGTGCGGCTTGGCGGCGGAGGGAGCGCTGAGCGCGTCTCCCGGCTGCCGTCGGGGTGCCGGCGGGGAATGGAAGTGGCTCCGGGATGTGCTGTGCTCTCGGAGCCGGGTTGTGCTGGCTGGTGCCCGGGGAAGGGCTCGGTGCCACGGGCAGACAAGTCCAGCACGGCGGGGTACAGGGTGCCTGCTCCCCTTCCCCATCCCCGCTCAGCCGGCCTTAAGCTGGCGCTGGGAAGGGTAATCCGTCGGCAAGACGGGATTTGAGAGGCAAGATGGATTTGAGACAGACGGGGCCAAATTCCTCCCGGGAGAAGGATGCTCTGAGGAGAGGGTGGGAGTGGTGTCAGGAGGGAGAAGAGGAGAGGAAGGATCCCAGTGCCCACAGGAGCATGAAGATCCCTGTTCCACATTCCCAGATCCCTCTCCAGTCCTCTTGGGATCCCAGCACAGACGTGCAGTGACACCAGGGCAGAGGTGTCCCCAGACTGCTCAGGACCCCATCCCTGGGTGCAGGGCTAAGCATGTCTGGCTCCCCACACCCACGGGCTCTCTGTCCCCCCATGTATCCATCGGGACTTGAGGGATCAGGGCAGTGCCCGGGGCTCGCTCTGCCCACAGTAGGGACGGGGTCAGGACAGGCAGACCGGGCTGAGAGCCAGTGCCGCCGGCACCCGGCCATTTCCCAGCACACCCCAGCCTGGGACATGGTGGTCTCAGCCCTTCTGCTGCAGAAAGGCAGTTTTTTGGCTCTCAGGGATACAAACGTCCCCATGTCCTTTGTTCCCCCACACCCCCTTGGCACCAGTGGCCCTTTGGCACTGACGGAGCGGAGACAGGAGGTGCACGGCCCCCCAGTAACCCCACCCCACCTCAGTGCCTGGGACTGGGGTGCAGCTCTGGGACCGTCCCGTCTCCCTGCAGCCCAAAAAGCCGACTTTAGCGGGGACTCCACGGCGGCCACCATCAACCACTCGCTGACGCTGCTGCAGCGGCTGCAGGAGCTGCTGCAGAACGGCAACGGCAGCGACTCGGTGCTGCGGGTCCGCTCGGCCGCCTCCGACGAGCCCAAGGTGTTCCACACGCACCAGCTGCTGCTGAGCCTCCAGAGCGAGGTCTTCGAGAGCCTCCTGCGCAACCAGAGCGTTGTGACCCTGTACGAGCCCCCCGAGACTGCTGCGCTCTTCGAGAAGTTCATCAGGTGCGTGGGGACCCCGTGGGATGGGGAGGTCAGGAGGGTGCAGCTCCCCTGGGAGCCACAGGGAACTCCACGGGATGGGGGTGCCCAGAGGGATGCAGCCAAGGAAGGGGGATGTTCCCTTGGGAACCACAGGGACCTTGTGGAATGTACATTTTGGGAGGGATGCAGCCTAGGAGGGAGGATTATCCGCTGGTGACCATGGAGATCCTGTGGGATGGGTGTACCTGGAGGGAGGGAGGATGCACCCCTGGGGACCATGGGATGGGGACACCCATAGGGAAGCATCCAAGGAGTGGAGATGCTTCCCTGGGAACTCTGGGGACTCCACGGGGTGGGAATAGTCAGAGGAAAGCAGCCCAGGGCAGAGGCTGCCCCCTGGGAACTGAGCTGCCAGGGACAGGTGTCCCCAGTGTCACCACCCACGCTGTGCCCCAGGTACCTGTACTGCGGGGGGGTCTCCATCCTGCTGCACCAGGCCATCCCCATGCACCAGCTGGCCAGCAAGTACCGTGTCTGGGGGCTGCAGCGCGGCGTGGCCGAGTACATGAGGACCCACCTGGCCAGCGAGTCGAGCCAGGGCCACGTGGTGGGCTGGTACCACTACGCCGTGCGCGTCGGGGACGCGGCGCTGCAGGAGAGCTGCCTGCAGTTCCTGGCCTGGAACCTGTCGGCGGTGCTGGGCAGTGCCGAGTGGGGCTCGGTGAGCGTGGAGCTGCTGCTGCTGCTGCTGGAGCGCTCCGACCTGGTGCTGCACAGCGAGCTGGAGCTCTACACCGCCGTGGAGGGCTGGCTGAGCCGCCGGCAGCCCGAGGCACCCGTGGCCGAGCGGGTGCTGCGCGCCATCCGCTACCCCATGATCGCGCCCAGCCAGCTGTTCCGGCTGCAGGCGCAGTCGGCGGTGCTGGCGCGGCACCGCGGCGCGGTGCAGGACCTGCTCTTCCAGGCTTTCCAGTTCCACGCCGCCTCCCCGCTCCACTTCGCCAAGTACTTCGACGTCAACTGCAGCATGTTCCTGCCCCGCAACTACCTCGCGCCCAGCTGGGGCTCCCAGTGGGTCATCACCAACCCGGCGCGGGACGACCGCAGCACCAGCTTCCAGACCCAGCTGGGGCCCAGCAGCCACGACGCCGGCAAGAGGGTGACGTGGAACGTGCTGTTCTCGCCGCGCTGGCTGCCCGTCAGCCTGCGCCCCGTGTACTCGGACTCGGTGGCGGGCGCCATCCAGCCCGTGCGCATCGAGGACGGGCGCCCGCGCCTCGTCATCACCCCGGCCATGAGCAGCCCCGACTTCGCCGGCGTCAGCTTCCAGAAGACCGTGCTGGTGGGCGTGCGGCAGCAGGGCCGCGTGCTGGTCAAGCACGCCTACAGCTTCCACCAGAGCTCGGACGAGGCGGCCGATTTCCTGGCGCACGCCGACCTGCAGAAACGCACCTCCGAGTACCTCATCGACAACTCCCTGCACCTCCACATCATCATCAAGCCTGTCTACCACTCCCTCATCAAGGTGAAGAAGTAACGGGGCACAGCTGAGTCCTGCCATGCTGGCCCCAGCGCCACGGGGGGAACGCCTGGTCCCGTAGGTAGATGGGGGTCCCCTCGCTGGGGGGCCCCAGGACTGTGCTCTGCACTGCCAACCCCTCCCTGAGTGTTCCCCTGCCACGGCCCGTCCCCATCGCTGTCCCTGGGGATGGGGGATGCTGGGAGCACCCCAGACCCATGTAGGGGCTGTGGGAGGTGAAAAGTGCAGCCCACGGGCACATCACAGACCCCAAGGGGTGCGGGGATGGGGACAGGGACAGCCCATCCTTCCCGTGGGGCAGGCCCGGGGTCCCTCTGTGTGGGCAGCTGGGTCCAGCTCAGGAGCAAATGGAGCTGCCCAGTCTGGGGGTGAGGGGCCCATCAGCCTCCCCCAGTGGAGCAGGGGTGTGGGTCACTGTCCTCACTGGTGGTGACAGCTGCCCCATCCCTGTCCAGGTACCCCCACCCCTTTCCTAATAAAGCAGAAAATGAGTGTGGGACGTGTGGGGCATCTTTGGGGTGATGCTGCTCCCCAGCTCAGCTCCCTCTAATGGAACTCCTGGGAAGGAAAACTCCCATCCAGGCTCGGATACATTTCCCTGTGGGGATCTGGGTCCCTGCTTGGGACGGGTTTGGCATGGGGAGAGCTGGCCCTGGCAGGGCTGGCGCAGGGTGCTGCACAGGCACTCAGGAGAATCACAGACAGGAGCCCAGTGCCTGGGGAAGGGGCACAGCAGCCCCCCAGGGCTGGGTTGGGGTGGGTGATGGCCCCTGAACCCTGTCCTGGCATCGCTCACCCACGGGTGGATTCAGCCCCTGAGCAGAGCCTGGGGAAGGGTCCTGCTGGGGGCTCCCCCTCAGCCCACAGAGAGCCATCACCTTTGTGATGTCCCCATCGCTGTGACAGTGCTGCTGGCAGCTCGTTAATGATTAATTAAGAGGGGTGAGGAGTCGAGGTGGCTGCCGGTTCTATCAGCAGGGCTTTGTTTACCCAGCGCTGATAACCCAGCCCGGGGGTTGCTCCTGTGGGGACATGGGGCTCTCCAGCTGTGAACGGCCCCGAGGGGACTGGGGCCCCCCTGCTGCCACCAGCCACCCTGCTGTGCCCTGCTCCGTGGCCTGGGGACACTGGGGGACACCCTGTGCTGCCGTGGGTGCTTGGCTGTGCTCAACCACTGGCTTTGAGTGTGCTGGGTCAAGGAAAGGACAGGAGGAGCAGGAGGACGTGACTTTCCCACCCTCTGCTCGACCCTGCTGTGACAAAAGAGGAAATGTGACATGGAAAGCACCGGTTTATTCACACCAAAGAGAATCAGGATGCAAAGGCCAGGGAGCAGCTGGCCAGTGGGGTCAGGGGCTGCGCAGGGACCCCCACTTGCCACCCCAGGAGCGCAGAGAGCCCAGGAGAGCTGCCTGCCTTGGGGACAGTGGCCTCATCCCTGCAGCAGCTCTGGCATGGAGGGGAAAGGAAGGTGCAGCTGGAGCACACTGACCTTGGCATCCTCCTCCTCCTCTTCCTGGTTTTCCAGCTATGCAGCTGCCTGGCTCTCTTAATCCTGAAAGACAGAGGTCCACTGTGTCCTCTGCCCTTGGTGGGGTCCCTGCCATGGTGGCCAGCCTGTCCTGTCCCCATTACCTCTCCGGGGACATCCATGCCCCTCCTTCTCTGCTCTGCCTTGATGTGGGAGAGGAAATCTGCTTGGGCCTGCTTGAACACCTCCCATGGATCCTCCTTCTCCTCTGGCTGGGCCTGCAGCCGCTCCTGCTCCCGCAGCTGCCGCTCCCGATATTTTTCCTGCAGGACCTTCTCCCGCCTCGCCTCCCGCTCGAACATCTGCGGGGAGATGGGGGCTGAGGGGCATGGGGGGCACGGGGGACCCTGTGATGTGTCTGGGGACAGGACAGGGCTGCAGGCAGGGCGTGGGGCTCGGGTGGGGCCTGGCACATACCGTGGAGGTCAGGGTCTTCTCGTTCTTGCGCATGGTGCAGAGCCCTGGGGACATCTCCAGGAGGTACACAGTGCCCTGCCTGGTGCCACAGGCAACGATCTGCCCATTGTCCTGGGAGCACAGGCTGAGCAGGGGGTCGATGGACACCTGGGGACAGGGCACAGGGGGGTGGTGACACTCAGCTCTGCGCTGATGCGAGGGTCCCAGAAGTGCTGGGGATCCACCTTGAGGCTGAGGGAAGGTTCCTTCTGGTGGTAGAGGAAGTCCCAGACGTCCAGGGTCCCGTCCGACCTGGCGGTGAAGAACACGGCCGGCTTCACTTGGCTCCAGCACACGTCCAGCAGGTAGGCAGTGTGGTACCTGCCAGCAGAGCCACCCCTCAGCCACGCTGGCGCTGCCCTGCTGCGGTCACCGGCCCATCCCGGCCCTCAGAGCCGACCAGACCCCACTGCTGCCTGCCCTGAGCACGCTCTGCCACCCTGGGGGTGATTTCTGGCCAGGTAAACGCCCTCTCACACCTACTTGGTCTCCATAATCGATGATGAATCCATGAGCTCCTCTGTCCAGATCCGAGCAGTCCAGTCCCCGACGGACAGGAAGACTTTGGGGAAGAAGGGGTTCCTGCTCACTCTGTAGACAGCCCCGATGTGGCTGCTGAAGATGTTGGCGATTTTCTCGGGCGGTGTCTTGGCGTCGCGATTGCAGGAGATGATGATGCCCTGCTCTGTGCCCACCAGGAACTTGGTGGGCTGGGGGTGGGGGCAGGAGGGTGCAGCTGTCAGCAGGATGGAGACCCCATGGTGTGGGGGGCAGCGGGGGATCCTGCTGTAGCCAGAACCCTGGGACCCACCACCACCAACCCTGGGGGTTTAGGGACACTGCAGGACCCTGTGTTTTTGGAGCACATCAACCCCCAGTTCTTCCAAGGACATCTGGCCCTGGGCTGTGCCCACAGGGGTGAGCAGACAGTGCCCTGTGCCCGGCTGGGCTCTCCCTCCTGCCCAGGCCGGGGTGTGGGTGGTGGGCACAGGGACTCTCACCATGGTGGGCGCAAAGTCCAGGGAGATGGCGCCCAGAGCCTTCTTCAGCTGATCCTCCCGGGTGATGTCCAAGATCAGCTTCTCACTGGGCTGGGACAGCTTGCGGATGTCCCACCACAGGACCTGCGGGGACAAGGCGTGGCAGGGGCTGTGGGGCAGCCTGGGAGACCTGGATCTTGTGCTGCTGAGGGGCAGAGCAGGCACAGGAAGCTCTTTCAGGACCCCTCAGGAGCCCCTGGCCCCCTGGCCTGTCCCGGCCCCTCACCTGCCCGTCGGTGGAGCCTGTCAAGCACTCGGTGCCCGTTCGGGAGGGCAGCCAGCACGCTCCGTACACGGGGTCCCTGTGGCTGAGCTCCACAGGGGTCATCTCCATGGGCAGCCCCCCTTTCCTGGTGTCCCAATACACTGGGAAGGAAAAGAAAAGCTCTTGCCCAGCTTCTTTCCTTGTCACAATTCCCCCACTGTTCATGCTGGAACAGGGAGGAAACCTCACCCAGTGCTTCCAGGAGATCATTCAGGGTGGTGGGAGAGGCAGGAGTACAGCACCCATCCTGCTCATCCCCTGGATTCATCCATCCATCCCTTTATCCCTCTGCTGTGAAGGGCTCCTTGGCACTCCCCTCCCCCAGGTGAGCACACACCTGTGCACAGGTAAATCCCAGCCCTGATCCCGGCAGTGCAGCAGTGCTGGAGCCAGGCTGGAGCACAATTAACTCCTCACCTATCTGCCCGTTGTAGCAGCCTCCCAGCACGTGGTACCAGTCCTTGGAGTTGTACTCCAGGGTCACCACAGGGGACGAGGGCTTGAGGGTGAGCTCAGGGGTGTAGGGTTTTTCTGCCAAGGAGGGATGAGTGAAGAGCAGAGGGTGGAGGCAGCCCTCTCAAAGCAGCCCCAGCCCACCCTGCTGCCCCCACCCCGTTCCCTCACGCTGCTGTGCAGGGTGAGGTGCCCATGGCACTGGGAGCTGGCCTGGGGACAGACCCCCAGCACACAAATCTCCTGCATTCCCACCCCTCTTCTTTGTGCTTTTCACTCCAAAGTACATCAGGTGTGACCCAGGCTTGGACAGACCAGGGCAAGTCCCCCCAGGCTCCTGCTGCCTCTTTCTTCCTTCATTACCAACTGAACCACATCAACACAAGAACCTCATCCAAGGCTCCAGGCTCTGCAGCCTGTCACAGCTCTGGAGCCATGGAATGGGATTTTAGGGGTTATTTCCCAGCTTGCAGCTCCCATTTCTCCCTGTTTCTGCACTGCTGTGTGGGCAAAGCAGGAGGCTCCCCCAGCAACCCTCCCTGGGGAGCTGCAAGGCCTCATCCTCCTCTCTGGGACACAAATCCCCTCAAACTCCCCACACATTCTCTTCCCTTAATGCCTGGTGGGTTTGCCCTTACCCAGATCCCAGATGTAGGAGTCAAAGCTCAAGTTCTTCCTGCTGTCCTGGAAGTCCAGGCTGCAGTAAGCCACAGCCACTGCCCTGTTGGCGTCGGGGTGCCAGCAGAGGTGCGTGGCCATCCTCCGGGGCAGGTTGGGGTCCCTTTGGGGTGACACAGCAGCCAAGACAGGTCAGTGTGCAAATCCCTGGGATGAACATCCCCCAGAGGGAATGTGGGAATCTCAAGGAAACCATTCTGCAGCCCTCGAGCCTTGAGTGCAGGAAATGATTCTCCTGGGGGGTCGGGCGGGGGGAGAAGGGTTGATGATTTCATTGATGATTTCATTGTCTTTCCGGGCATACCTTTCTAAAAATCCAATTATCTTACGGGATCTGACTCCTAAACACCCTTGATGTGGAGATTAACCTTTGAGGCACCAAAAATAAGAAGGAAAATCCAAGAGCACCATCAGGAGATGCTCAGAGCTGAGACTGACCCTGGTTCCCATCCCCAGATCACCAGGGCAGGGTGGAGGGGCAGGGATGTGATAGAAGAGGGAGGGTTCAGCAGGGCTCTCCACACACAAACTGCACCAGGACCATCCCAAACCCACTGGGATTTAAATCCTAAAGCTTTCCCACTCTCTGTGAAGGTGGTTTGACCCTGCTGTGGCTCTGGCGAGCCCCCCCAGCTGTGCTACCTGAGGACATTGATGGTTTTGGCTGAAGGATGCTCCTCCTCCTCCTCTTCCTCCTCTTCCTCCTCAAAATATTGCTCGTAGATGTCGATGGTGTTGTTCTGCCTGATGTAGTGCTCCACCAGCTGCAGGGACAGCACGGCCGTGTCTCTGGGGAGCCCTGGGGGGCTCAGGGGGTCTGGGGGGGACCAGGGCAGGGTCTTACGGAGCCGAGGTGTTGGACACTCCTGGTGTAGACCTCTTCCCTCTCCACCTCCTCCCGGTAGCGGGTGGTCAGCTCCGAGTTCTTGGGGTCGACGTGCTTGGGCCACCCTCCCTCCACGTGGTTCACGCCCCGGATGGACACCTCCACCCGCTCCGTGTTCACCTGGGCGTGGGGACACCAGGGGTCGGGGCCCTGAGCCCAGGAGGGACCTGACACACCTTGTCCCCTCGGGCCAGCTGCCATCCTGGGCTGTCCCCTCCGCCTGCCCCTGGGGAGGGGCTGTCCCCGTACCTCGTGCAAGGCCATGAGGGGACCCTCCTGCACTGCAGAGTCCACGAGGTCCTGGCGGATGAAGTTGTCGGCCAGGCTGGGGTCGGGCGGGATGTCCACGGTCACCTCGGCCAGGAAGTCCGAGAAGTTGCAGGGCCGCCCGAACTCGCTGCGCTTCCGCGAGTACTCAAAGCTGATCTCCATGGCGGGAGAGAGCGGGACGGGCTGCAGGGATGGAGGGTCCGCAAAGGGAGCCCCAAAATGGGCTGGGGGCCTCAGGGAAGGAGAGATCCAGAGGGGTTGGAGCACCCTGGGGAAGCCTAAAATGGAGCAGCGGCCTCAGGGAGGAGGAGAGAGATCCAAAAGAGAGTGGGAGCCTCTGAGAGGGTCCCAAAAAGGAGAGGGGTTTTCAGGGATGGAGAGATGGACCTGGAAAGGGAGTGGGGCTCTCAGGGAGCTCCAAGGAGTGAGGGTTTCAGGGATGAAGAGCCCCAGAAAGGAATGGGAGCCTCAGAGAGACCCAAATGTGAACAGAGACCCTGGAGAGGGAGGACACTGAAAGAGACTGAGAACCTCAGGGAACCCCAAAAGGGAATGGGGTCTTCAATGGAGGACCCCAAAAGGGACTGGGGAGCCCCAGAAGACAGTGTGCACTCTGGGAATGTCCCAATAGGGAACAAGAACCTCGGGGACTCCCAGAAGGTCCCAAAGGGAACAGGAACCTCAGGGAGTCCCAAAAGGAATAGGAACCTCAGCAAACCCCAAATGTGAGCAGGGATCCGGTAGAGGGGAGGACCCTGAGAGGGCCCCAAAAGGCAGCAGGAGCCTCAGGGAGCCCCAGAACGGAGCTGAGCCGCAGGGAAGGAGTGATGAAGTGCCCGGGGTGACACGGGAGCCCGGCGGGGCCTGGTCCCGTCCCGCTCCCGGCGGGGCCTGCTCGGGACGCGTCGCCGTTGCCAGGCAACAGCTTGATCCTCATCACGTGACACAGGCGCCGCACCACGTGACACAGCCCGGTGGCGCCCTCCCCGCAATGGCGGCGCTCGTGACATCACGTGACCGCTGCCATGTTGGGAAGGTCAACTCAATGATGCTCCAAACACTGATTATTCCCCCCCCCCCAAAAAAAACCCGCACGGGAGAGATTAATTTAGTCCAAGTGTTTATTACCTTTTCCCCCAAAAGGGCACATACAAATCCAGCCGGACTCCAGCTCCCAGCCAGAGTCCTTCGGTTAGTTCACATGCGGTTACAACAGCTCTTCTACCAGTACCATTACATGGAAACGTTAAAAGCCAAAAGAATAAAAAAATCCCTCGGGAGTTTCCCGAAGGGGAGGGATGCTAGTCACGGGGAATATGGAGATGGGGAGTCAGAGGGATGTCCTGGCCCTGGGTGGGCGTCACACCCACGGCCCTGTCCGCACCCTTTGGGGGTCTGGGTGGGATGGGGCAGGGGGTCCATCCCTGCTCCAGGGGGAAGAGGCCTTTCCTGGGGATCCATGTGCCAAAGGGCAGCCCCAAAGGGCCAAGTTCAGCTCGTACTGCTCTCTCAGCTCCTCACCCTGGAGCCTGGAAATCCTGGATGAGGCTCCCAGGGTGGCAGGTCCACGTTGTCCCTTCCCAGGGATGCCCCAGTAGTTCCTGTCCCCCTCCCAGGGGATTTGTGTTCACTCCAGGGCTGCAGGAGGAGGAGGGGAGCCTGCCCCAGCCCACACCTGCCCTGGGGAGCCAAAAAGAGCCTAAACCCACCCCAAAACCTGCTATAAACCCCATGGCAATTGCCCTCTCTGGAACAGAGCCAGCACCTCCCACAGCTCCCAAATCCTGGGGGCAAAGCAAAGGAAACCCAGCCAAGCCAGAACATCCGTGATTCCTCATCCTGGGAACGCTGCGGCCGGGGCAGCGAGGGGGGCACGGGGAGCTGGGACAGCCGGGAAGGGGTTGGGATCACGAGTGGTTGGTGCTGCATTGCTACGGGAGCCCCTGCCCGCCCCGGAGGCAGCGTGGCCCGGGAGTTGTGCTCCAGAACATTCCCAAGGAGAGGACACCGGAGAGCCCTCAGCGCTCCCGGGAGCCCGTAAGGCAGCAGGATTCGGGGCCAGGGGGCTGCCGAGGGCAGGGGGCACCGGGGGGCTCCAGGCTCGCCCTCCAGCCCCGCCGTGTCTCCCAGCCCGTGCTCTCTCTCCAGGGTCTTTGGTTTCCCCAGGGAATCTCCTCCTAGGCCGAGAGGTCGCCGCGGTGCCGGACGTGCTCATCGGTGACCGCCAGGTACGTGGCTCTCATGCTCGGGGAGTACTGGGGGGGCACACGGGGGTCAGCACCCCAAAAACACCAGGCCAGCCCCTGCGCTGCCCCACGGATCAATCCCATGTGGATTAATCCCAAATTCATCTGCCAGCTCTGAGGGCTGCGGGAGGTAAGACCCCCAAGCCAAGACCCTTTGAGCCCGTCCAGCTCTGCTTTGCCCCTTCCCAGGTTCATCCTCCACCATCCCAGCTTCAGCCCGACAGGAAATTCACCCCAAATCTGCCCGTGGGGTGTCTGAGGGATACCAGCGAGCCCAAGCCTCCAGCCCACCCCAGATCACATTCCTCCAGGATTTCACAGCAGGGAGGATCTCCCCAGCCAGGCATTAAGGAAGATTATTCCGAGTCTGTTATTCTGGACTCGGAAAGTCTTTCCTCAGGGATCTCAATCCTGGGTAAATTGGACTATTCAGGGCTGGGAGAAGCGCTCCAATTAATCCCCCCACTCGTGTCCCCCCCCGGGAGGAGGCTCTCGCCAGCTGCCAGGTCTGTGAGATGGGATCCAAGCTTCCACCTGATGGAAAACACCATCCCTGGAGGAGAGGGACGCAGTATTCCTGCCACGGCAGCATTCCTGGAGCCATATCCTGACTGGGAGGGCTTTCACTGCTCCAGGGATGGAGATAGGGACCAGCATCCCAACATGCAGGAGCTGAAAATCCTCCTGGAATGTGGCTGGGCACAAAATGTGGCCCTTTGTCCCCCCTCCCTGAGCTCTCTGCATCCCAAAAGCCAAGCAGGAAAAGGGGATGGAGGGAGGCGTGGAAGGGTGAGGAGGAGGGGAGAACCCAGCTGCTGCCCCGGGATAAGGAGGGAGAAGGAATTGGCTGAACTTACTCTTGATGGGCAACTTAGCTCCAAAATAATGGATGCAAAAAATTAAAAGAAATCACAAAAAAAAAAGAAAAAAAAAAGAAAGAAAAAGAAAAAAAAAAAAAGAAAAAAAAGGACAAGGAATAAAAAATAAAGCAGCAATACCAGGGCAGGATTAACGAGCAGGGAAATGGGAACGTGAAGGGAGAGACTGCAAGGAGCGTCCTCTGAGAGCCACAATGGAGGAAACACAGGGGAGGGAGGGAGGGGAGGGTTATTTTGGTGTCCCCCTCCCCATGGGTGGCCAGGAACTGGGTTAGAGCCGGGCAGAGGGAGCCACGTCCTCTGCCAGGGCACAGACATCAGGATCTCCCGTCCCTGTCACTCTCAGTGACCCGGAGTGGCTGGCCAAGGTGACCCTCCTGGGACGTCACAAGGCTCTGGCCTCGTTTGCCCATCGTACCGTGGGGGGAGGAGAGCCTCTGCCGATGAGGGGCACGTTCTCGTAGCGGGGGTTCCCTCCAAAGAGCACGGCCTGGTTCCTGGGGGGGCACAGCGAGAGCCCGTCACGCCCGGCCCGGCACAGCGCCCTGCCCGCGGCGCGGCGGCTCTCACATGTACTCGGAGACGGGCGCGTTGGACACGGTCTGCGCCGGCGGCTGCAGGCTGCTCTGGCTGCCCAGGCTGCTGCTGTAGCTGCAGAAGCTGCGCAGCTGCCCGCGCGGCGGGCGGTGCGTGGCGATGCGCCGCGCCTGCGGGTTGAACGGGTCCTCCTCGTCCATGTCGTCGTAGTCGCGGTCCCTGCGGGGGGACAAGGTGCTGCCGCTCGCGCCCCGGGTCCTCAGCGAGAGCAGGGGGCTGGGGCGGGGGTCTCTGGGCACACCCACCGTGCTGCCAGCTGCTGCCAGGCGCGAGGGGCCGCGCAGATCACCGTGGAGAAGGCGGCGGCCGCCAGCAGGGAGAAGAGCCCCAGGTAGAGCAGCCCCTCCACGCCGTCGTAGCAGATCCCGATGAGGCCGTCCAGGTAATCCTGGCGGGACACAGGCAGGGCAGCGCTGGTGGCACCGCAGGGGGACACCCGAGCTGGTCCCCAGTCAGCCCCCCCTCACCTTGTGCAGCCCCCGGCAGTCCAGCAGGGCCGTCAGCTGGTGCAGGCTGGTCTCGGAGGAGTTGAGGAGCTGCTGGACCCCCAGCAGGTCTTTCTGTGGGAAAAGGGGGGTCAGGAAGCTCTGGGGAGCAGAAGGAGGGATGGGGATCCCCTGCTCCCCCCGCTGTACCTCAGCTGTTGGGAAGAGGGGCAGTGCATACTGGATGAGCCCCTGGATCTGGATCTGCATGGTGGTCAGCGAGCGCTGGAACACGGTGAGAACCTGCAGGGGGGAGTGGGGAACAGTCACAGACCCCCCCCCAGCCCCAGGCAGCTCCAAGGGGAGCCCCCACCCCCCCTGTACCTGCTGGAAGGGGCTGCTCAGGCTCTGGTCACAGTACAGGTAATAATGAACCACCTCTGCAGAGAGAACGGGAACATCAGCAGGAGCAGCCCGGGGCACAGGGAGCCATGGGGGGGACAGTGCCCGTGGGGGGCACCGGAGCTCCAGGTGGGTTTTGGGGTCCCTGCCTGTGCTCGCCCCCCCCTCACGGGCAGCTCTCACCTGCGCTGATCTCATCGTCTGTCTGGTTCATGATGAACTTGTCCGGGGCCACGCAGAAGTCGCTGGTGCCCTGTGGGGACAGAGGGACGTCACTGATGCCCACAGTGCTGGCACAGCCCCTCCCCTCCCCTCCTGCCCCACTCACCACCGCGGCCGCCGTGTCCACGGCCATGGAGGCCCAGCTGAGGCCCAGCATGAGCAGCCCACAGCACAGCATCCTGCAGGGACAGCACGAGTGGGGAGCACGGCCGGGGGTCCCCGTGAGCCCCCCGGGCCGTCCCCTGGGTACTCACATGACCAGGAGGCAGCGGGAGTGCTTGGCCAGCCCCAGGCAGGCCAGCAGGCAGACGGTGAGGACGAGGATGAAGAAGAGCAGGTAAGCCAACCACCTGTGTGCAGAGGAAGGCTCTGTCACACAAGGGCCCCTCCCCAGCCCCGCCGGGCATGCCCGGAACGCTGCAGCTCACCGGTAATACTCGACATAGGCGACCTGTCCCGACAGCTCGGTGAGGTCGGCGCTGATGCCCCGCCAGGCCGGCAGCCCCTGGAGCTGCAGGACGATGCTGCTGGCCAGCTGCTGAGTGAACTTGAGGGTCTGCACGTAATCCCCCCGCGAGGCCAGGAGCTCGTTCAGCCGCGCCAGGTGCTGCTCCAGCCCTCCCTGCATCTGCAGCGTGGTGCTGGCAACCTGCGGCCGGTGGGATGGTCAGCACCCACCAGAGCCATGTGTCCCATCCCTGGAACGCTCTTTCTTCAGGAGAGCAGCTCCACCCCAACCCGCTGTGCCTTCAGCCCTGCCATGGCCCTGCCGGGCCACAAAGGTCCCATTATTGGGGTGACATCACCCTCCTGCGCTGGGCACAGCGCAGCCACGCCAGGGGCTCGGCTGGAGCGGCCGGACATCCCTCCCTGGTGCTTTAACCAAACCCAGGACAGGGGACTGATGCACCCCGGGGGCTGTGGCCCTACCAGGGAGTCGATGCCTGTGAGGGTCTGGTTGGCGTGGTCCAGGGCATAGAGCAGCTGGAAAACGCCGTCGTTGGTCTCGCTGTTCCCGTAGAAGCCGATGCCAACGGCCGCACTGTGGGCACAGAGGGGACCCTGATGAGAGGGGAGGGACATGCTCACCCTGCCACCCTGGCTGGACAGGGGACACTCCCCGGGCCATCCTGCCTTTGGGGGACAGCCCACCAATGGCAGGGCAGAGACAAAGAGTGGCACAGGGACAGCGCCGAGATGGGAACCTGCTCCTGCTGCTGACAGGGGCCTGGGGACACCCAGAGCTGCTCCGTGGGCACGGTGGGTTGGAAGCTCCTCCTGCCAAACCCTGAGAGATTGAGGGAGGAGGGGCTGGGCCACGCAGATTAGGGAAATCTGCTGGAAGCACCGTGGCTCCCGATGAAACCTTCCTCTGGGAGCTGAAGCGGCTCCAGGCCCTGTGGTGAGCTCCCTGCAGAGCTCCCCAGGGAGCAGGGATGGAACTCAGAGCTGGCTCCGAGGAAAGAGGTGCCCATGGCCGTGTCCTGGCCAGGCATGTGCCCACATGTGGTGGGTGCACACGGTGCTCACCAAACCCCGGTACAACCGACAGACACCAGCCCGCTAACAGCCACCATTAGCCCTTGGACGGCCACCAACAGGCTGCTGGGGGGGTTCAAAGTCCCCAGGAGCTGCAGAGTGGCCCCTGGCGTGGTGGGGGCGCCGGGGGCAGCTCGCTGATCTCATTATTGCCGTTCCCCTGTCTCGCTGTTTCCCCGCTCCGTGCGAGGCTCGCAGGCAGCCATCTCGCTCCGCCCCGGCAAAGCAGCCCCTTTGTCTGGAGCGAGGGTCGTGGCCAGGCAGCCAAAGGGGCCCCTGGCCCATCCCGTTCCCCCCGAGGCCACCAATGCTGGGGGACACTGGGGCTGGCTGCCCTGGGGGTCCTCCCAGCCACGGCTGCCCCGAACTGAGGTGGGCTTGGAAAGCCCCAGAGCGGTGCCGGGTGAAGAAGCGTCCCCTCGCCTAATTGTTGTGGTTGCAATTAAGGTCGGGCACAAGGGACCTGCCAGCTGGGTCACGCTGCCACCCGCCATCTGCTCTGGGCTGGGATTAGCGACCGGCCACGCTCCCGCCCGGGATTAGCCGGGAAGGCACAGCCGTGACGGGGATGGGGACGGGGCTGGCCCGCAGCTGCTCCCTGGGGCTGCCCCAGCAGCTGCACGGGAGGAGGCAGGGATGGAGCACGTTTAATTGCACAGATCTAATTAAAGCGACTCGTGGCTGGAGCACAGAGTCCCCTCGGTGGCAGGGGATGGCAGCAGGTCCCTGTCCCCGTCCTCACCAGCAGATGAGCCCTGCGGTGACGGCCATCCAGGTGACACAACACGAGTGGGGCCGCTTGGTCTCGGGGTCCTGGGCCCTCTTGCAGCAGCACAGGCAGATCAGGTACACGGTGAGGAAGAGGAGGTTGAGGCCGAGGCACACGGCGGCCACCAAGCCCAGGAAAAGCAGCGACTGCAGGGGAGAGGGGACGGTCAGCAGCCGTGCCCGTGACCCGCTGGTGCGCCCGGGATGCGGCCGCGTTCGGCGCCCCACGGGACTGTCACGTGGGGAAGAGGAAGTGTCCCTGTCCCTGTCCCCATCCCCATCCCCGTCCCCGTCCCTGTCCCCATTCCCACGCAGGGCCCCCAAGCCGCGGGGCCGAGCCGGGGCTGCAGCCGCCCCTTGCCGGGATGCTGGAGCACCGGGACCCCGGCGCTGTCCCCCCTCCCCGTTAGGGGTCACGGCGGGCCGTGCCCCGGGATGCCGCGGCGGCTCCGGGAGCGCGGGGCAGGGGCTCGGGAGCACCAGAGGAATCGGCGAGGCCGGGAGGGGAGCGGCGGGGCCGGGGGTGCCGGTGCCGGCCGGCCCGGGGCGGGGGGGGGCCGGGCGATGAAAGGCGCTTTGTGCTCCGGGAGATCAGAGCCGGCACCGGGCGGCGCCGGGGAGCGGCGCGGGGGGCGCGGGGCGAGCGGGACCCGGCGCGGGGAGGGCCCGGGGGGCGCGGGGGTCCCGGGCCGGTACCTGAAGGTAGTCGGGGTCCTGCGGGCGGAAGGTGCTGGGCACGGGCTGCAGGCTGGGGCCGCGGTGCGGGAGCCCGTGCAGCCAGGCCGCCCACCAGGGCGCCAGGTAATCGGCGCGGGCGGGCCCCATGGCGGGCCGGGGTCGCCGCGCTGCCGGGCGGGGGGCGGCGGTGCCGCCACGCCGCGGGCTCTGCCCGCCCGCCCCGGGCCCGCCCCGCCGGCGCCGCCCCCGCCCCGCCCCGCGCCCCGCCCCCGCCCCCGCTGGCCGGGCCCGTCCGCAGCGCAGCGCTGCCCGCAGGAGCGGCCCCGGCCCGGGACTGCGCACCCCGGACCGCCCGCCCGGGGGCACCGCGTCCTGCCAGCCCCGCTGCCGCGGCACCGCACCGGGACACGCTGTGTGCCAGCCCCGCGTCCCCCCCGCTGTCACTCCAGAGCCACCCACGAGCACGGCTCCAGCGCTGGGGACCCTCCCCGGCGCCCACAGGCACCAGCACCGGCCCCTGGGCTCCTCCACCGGGAGCAACACCAGCCCCAGGACCCCCGGAGTGGCTCCGAGACCCCTGGACGGGCTCCAGGGCCAGGCAGAGCGACTTGTGAAACACCAAACACCACATCGAGAACAGTTTTTTATTTATTTTAACAAACGAAGAGAATCCAGCAGGCACCAGCTGATCGTGGCTCATTTCAGCTCCTTCACGGCCAGACCTGGGGAGGAGAGAAGAGGACGTGCACTGGGGGGCTCAGGCACGGAGGGGCTGCCTGGAGCCCCCGGGCTCTGCGGGAACACCCAGCACTGCCGGTGACACCGGCTTCAGGGACCCTTCTGCAGGGAGGGGGCTCTCTCCATCCCGAGCATCCAACAGGAGATTCCCGGGATACCTGGGGGCAGGGACTGCTTCAGCTTCTCCGCCTTCTCCTTGTCGGTGATGACCAAGGTGTAGAGGTACCGGCTGCAGCGCACCTTGAACTTCACATTGTCCTTGTTCTTCTTGATCTTGACGGCTGTGGGGGGACAGCAGGGACACCCCCGTGTCACCCAACCCAGTCCCTTCCCCGTGCAGGGCTCCAGCTCCAGCCAGAGTGAGGATGGGGAGGAAAAAGCTCCTTGAGGGCTGTCCCAGTGCTCAGCTCTCCCTTCTGGCCCACACCAAAACATTCCCGAGGAATCCCGACAGCCAGATCCAAACGAGGGGGAGAAGAGGGAAAACTCTTCCCGTGTTGTTGAGACAAGGCAGTGCTTTGTCCCAGTTATCCCCACTCTGTGGTGGCAACAAAACATCTCCCGTTGGGGATGATGAATCACCCGCTGTGACAGAACCCCAGCGCTCCACACGGCATCCCACGGAGCAGGGGATGTTTGGGAATGGCTTCCAGTGAGCTGCACCTGGGCTTTGGGCAAACACCCCGGGAGTGCTCTGGGCTGGGAGCAGCATTCCCCGGAGAGCCCCGGGGTTCCTGTCCCCACAGGAGGGACCCGGGCCACGGAGCACAGCCACGCCAGGTGACTCCAAAAACCCTCGGCATTCCCAAGGATCCCCTCAGTGTCCCCATGTGCTGCCCAGGGACCCCACTCACACTTGGCGTCCTTCCTCCTCGCCGTCAGCAGGAAATCCTTGATCTCCTCAATCTTGCGAGGCTGCAGGGCCGAACAGAGACTCGTGGAACGGTTCAGCTTGGAAGGGACCCCGGAGCTCCTCCGGTTCCACGCCGTGCCAGGGACACTTCCAGGCCCGGGACACTTCCAGGGATGCGCTCCCCGCCCAAAGCTCCTTCCCAGCTCAGGCTTTGGCCATAGAATCCCCCAAGAACCCCTGCCCACCGAGACCCCCAGAACCTGCCAAACAAGGGCCTCCAAAGCCGCCCCTCCCTCACTCCAGGGCCCCCCAAAGCCGCCCCTCCCTCACTCCAGGGCCCCCCGCCCTCCCCTGCCTCCCCCCGGCCCCCTCGCAGCCCCCGGCCCCTCACCATGGTTCCAGCTCGGCTTCGGTAGCTCCGACCTGCGGCATAAACGAATCAAGATGGTGTCAGCGCAGCCCCCCGCCCATCGCGGCCCCCGCCACGGCCATCAGGTCCCCCCGCGCCCCCTCCTCCCCCCGGCCCGCCCCGGGCCCGCCCAGTGCCGCGAGGCCGCGGATGGCGGCGGATCCCCCCGGGCCCCCCCGGCCGCCATCGCTCACCGGCAGCCGCTGCGCAGAAACCGGAAATGAGCGCGGCACTTCCGCCTCCGAGGCTTTATTTCCTACGGCGCGGGCGGCGGACAAAAAGCGCCCGATGGCGAAGGCGGCGGCGGCGGCTGCGATGAGCGGGCGGGGGCTCAGCCCGCGGGGGCTCAGCCCGCGGGGGCTCAGCCCGCGGGGGCTCAGCCCGCGGGGGCTCAGCCCGCGGGGGCTCAGCCCGCGGGGGCTCAGCCCGCGGGGGCTCAGCCCGCGGGGGCTCAGCCCGCGGTGCGCCCGGGGAGCTGCGGGGGGAATTTCGGGCACCCCCAGCCTCCCAGAGCCAGCCGGGCGGCCGGGAACGGGGAGCAGGGGCTGCTCGCAGTTTCCCGAGCCTCAGAATCTCTGGGGGATGATCCGCCTTAGGTTCCGTCTCAGCCGTGCTCCAGGGCAGCCGGAGATGCCAGCCCGGCTCGGGCTGTAATGGAGCGGTTTTGCCACAAGAGAGAGCTTCAGTCCCGCTGAAAACCCCAAAGCCGTACAAACCGCCCCAAAACCCCGGCAGAATCCTTGGGGACGGGTGGCGAGGGGCAGGAACCCCATCCTGTCTCTGTCCCCATCCCCATCCCGCCAAGCCCTAAGTGGGGCTGGGCCGGTTTTTGTGGGTGCTGGGATGCTGGAGGGGGTCACAATCCCCCCAGTAGCTCCCAGTATCACCCCAGCCCAGTTATGGGGTGAAACCCGCAGCTCCCACCCAGGAGATGATTTTGGGGTGGGACCCTTCTCCCTCGCCACCGAAAGAGCTTTTTAATTGTTTGATTTACTTATCTCCTCTCTGATGGGCTGATCTACTCGGCTGCCTTTTAATTGCTCCCAAACTCGAGCGGTTTTTCATGTTTTAAGAAATGCTGAATGGTGTAATTAAACCCCTGGCAGCGTAAATCAGTGGCGCGGGAGGACGACAGCCCCGAATTAAAGCTTTTGGCATAACAATAAAACTAAAGCGGCATGAAAAGCGCCCGTTTTGGCACCAAAGCTGAATGCTGATGCCGAGGGGGGCTGAGGCACCGTCCAGGAACCCCAAAACCCCCGGGTTTTTGTGGGATCATGGAATGATTCGGGTTGGGAGGGACTTTAAGGCTCACCCTGTTCCACCCCTGCCGCATCCCTGGCAGTGTCCAAGGCCGGGCGGGACATTTTGGAGCAGCCTGGGATAGGGAAGGGTGTCCCTGCCCATGGCAGGGGTGGAATGGGATGAGTTTAGGGTCTCTCCCGACCCAAATCATTCCTGTGATCCCTTCATTTGTGTCATCAGTGAAGATACAAAATACCGCTGGTCCCTGAGGTCACTGCTGGACCCTGATGTCCATCAGGACTCTGAGCCATTGACCACCACCCTCTGGAGAGGACATTCCAACCCATTCCTTATCCATCCACAACCATTTGTCTCCCAGAACGCAGCTTGGCCTCCCCACGGGAGCAGGGGACGGGGCTGGGTGTGGGGCAGGGGGTGCCTGCACCCCCCAAGCAGTGTCATTCCCACGCTTCCCGGGGAAAGGAATCATTTTTCCTTTATTAATAATATTTAAAGCCGAGTGGGTGCCTAAATCAACAAAAAATAATTCATGAGAGTCATTAGCTCCTCAAAGTCAGGCTCTTTTTTACGACCGACTTTAAATTAAAAAAAAAGAAATTTAAAAAAAAATTAAAAACTGCCAACCCCAAACCCCACCACGTTCAGAATCCGCAGCTTTTCCAAGACATCAAATGCGTTTCCTGCCGCCTCCCCCCGGCCCGGCTCCGCCGCCGGAGGAAATTCAATTAACGGCCTTAATTCACCCTCCGAGTGCCAATTTTAGATTAAAAAATCCTTCGGATTCTGCTCGGGAAGAGCCGTGAAAGGATCAAGGGGGGTTGAACCTCGTGGTTTGGGGGTGCTGTGAAGCCCCTTGGTGTGCGGTGTGGTGGACAGGTCAGCGAGGACCCTCCTCCTCCTCCTCTTCCTCCTTTCTCCTCCTCCTCCTCTTCCTCCTTTCTCCTCCTCCTCCTCCTCTCCTCCAGCAGCCCCAGAGGCTCTGGGAGCTGCGAGTCCATGGAGTCACATGGAGGAAAAACGAGATTCCAAATCCACCCCAGCGCATCCCATCCTGCCCGCACTCCCCTGCCAGGACCTGCGGGTGCCGCCTGTCCCCTCGGGGACATCGGGCACAGGTGAGGTCCCTCCCCCGGCACCCTTGGGAGCAGTGCCCGGTCCGGGTCCGTCCCTGGGGTCCGCAGGGACCCCCCCAGCGGGGACAGCGAGGGAGGGACCGGGGGTGTCCCCCCGGCGCGGTGACAGCCGGTGACAAGATGATATCACCTTATCAGCGCCGGCAGCGCCGCGGGCTGCGGGGCGGGGCGGGGACGGCAGGGAATGATCATTAAAAAATAGAAGGAAAAGGCAAAAGGATTTTTATTTTTGTCACGGTTCTGCTCCATCCCTGGATCCCGGGGCGGACAGAGCCGGAGGCTGGAGGGAGCGGAAGCTCCGGCACCCGAGGGCTGCCGTAGGTCAATTACCCATAATTAACCTGTCCTTAATGGGGCTGCAAACGAGGGGAACCTCGACAGGGCACCGGTGGGACAGTGAGGGGGGGTCCCTGGCAGCTGCAGGTGACCCCCAACCAGTGAGAACAGAGGGAGAGCAGGGAAAGGAGGGAAAGGAGGGAAAGGAGGGAAAGGAGGGAAAGGAGGGAAAGGAGGGAAAGGAGGGAAGGGCCAGACTGGATGTGGCTTGGAGCAACCTGGGACAGTGGGAGGTGTCCCTGCCCAAGGGGTGGAACTGGACAAGCTTTAAGGTCCCTCCAACCCAAAACATACTGTGCTTCTGCAGCCACACTCAGGTTTGGGGTGCCCAGGGACATCCCACAGGTGCTGAGCCCCGGTTTGGGCCGAGAGGTGCCAGGGGGGACACGAGTGGCCGAGACACACGGCTGGGATGTGGCAGATGCAGCCGTGCATCCCAGTGCCCCACAGAATCCCAGGATCACTCAGGCTGGAAAAGAGCTCCGGGACTGGATCCAGGCTGTGCCCCATCCCCACCTTGTCCCCAGCCCGGAGCACCCGGACACCTCCAGGGATGGGGACTCCAAACCTCCCTGGACAGCCCCTCCCAGTACCTGAGGACCCTTCCAAGGGGGAATTCCCCCCGAATTCCTCCAGACACGTGTCTCCAGCTATGCACACAGTGCAGCCTGTCCCCACACCGCTCCCGGGGGTGGCACCGCTGCCACCGCTGCCACCGTGCAGCCTCTGGTTTGTTCCCCCGGCCCCCGTGTCCCTCAGAACAGCGATTGTGCCGGGAGGAGGAGGTGGGAGCTGGCAGAGGGAGCAGCAGACAGGACAGGACACGTTCACTGGAGATTCGGGGCACAAACTGCACCAGGAATTGATTTCTCCCCCAGTTTCCCTGAATTCCTCCCCCCAGTGCAGAGGGGAAAGGGGGATTGCCCCCTTTGCCGCGTGCTGGGAGCATTTATCACTACCAGGGACAGGAATCTCTCGCCAGTCTCTCCCTCTTTCCTTCTTTCTTCCCCTTCCACTCTCGTTTCCCTCCTTGTTCAGCTCTCCCGAGGCAGCTCCCCCGGCCTCATCCATCAGCCCGGCACATCGCTCCGAGCCGCCGCAGCTCCGCCGGCCCCCTCCGAGGCTCCGTCCTATTTTCTCCGTCTCTTCCCCTTTTGTTCCGCGGAGGACAAAGGCAGGAGCAGGCTGAAGGGGGAACGGGCAGCGGAGGCAGAGCTGAATCCCAAGAAACAAAGCGCCTGTTTTCATGGAAATGCCCTGGAAAGGAGGCAGCGAATTTGGGGAAGGGGGAGCACAGGGCTGGGGAAAGGTCTGGGGGAGAGTTGAGTTCAGTGTTGGCAGAGCAGGGAAAAGAAGGATGACGGGGCTGGAAGTTTTCCTGCAGGCATTGGGCACTGCTGGAAGCTCTGGAATACAGAGATATTTTTAATTAGGGATGGGTTGGGCTGGATCCTGCCCGGGCAGAGCATCCAGACGGGAGCCAGGAGCATCCGGGAGTCCGGATGGGGAGCGGCTCCTGCTTTGCCTCCAATTGTTTTGGGGGGCTGTGAGAAGCTGGAGCCAGGGGTGACACCCTAATGTCACCCTCCCTCCCCCTCAGAGGGGACCTGTCCTGGCTGGGGGCACAGGCTGGCATGTGAGGTGCTGTGTACTGTCCCTGTGTGTCCCTCACATGTCACCCCAATGTCCCCAAATCCACCGTGAGTCACCAAGAGTGACCCAGCGATGACACCTGACACATCCAGAACCTGATGGGATGCAGGGAGACCCCCACCCATGGGTGCTGGAGGAGGGGGTGCCATGGGTGGGCAGCCCCAGATGGACCCAGACCAGGGCCCCGATGGGTGCTGGCACCATGGGACACAGAGCGGCCAGTGGGTGACACAGATGGGTGACATCCGTGGTGGCACCGCCAGGCGAGCTCCCTGTCACCCCTCTCGGCTCCAGCCGAATTTGGTGTCATCCTGCAGAGGAAGATTATGGTAATTTTCCTCCCCCCTTACGCATAATTTTCCGACCGGGCTGCAGCAGCGGCTGTGGGAGAGGCTGGGTGATGGGAATGTCATCTGCGATTCCATTATCTCCTCCTGCCTCCCCGCTTTCTGTTCCTTGTGAAACCTTCATCAAAATCTGTCGATCTAATTAGGACAATTACAGCGCGAGGACAGCTGAAACCCGCCCAGAGCCGCAGCGGCCAGAGGGGCCACCAGGGTTTGGGGGGTTTCAGGGGCTTTTTTGGGATTCCTTTGGCTCTGCAGGGGGATGGATGGGATCGGGGGGTCCCAGCCCCGTGTGCTGCTTCCCGGCGTTGGTTTTGGGGTGCAAGGCCCCAAGAGGATGGAAGTGACCTCAGATGTGTTCTCATGGCCGTGTCCTGCCAGGGGACACGGTGGCACCTCTGATTCACGAGCTGCAGGGCTCTCAGCACCTCTCAGGGGGACAGTGTCACCCCTGCCCGTGGCAGTCGTTGTCCCCCGTGCCCGGGGGTCCCGGCGGTGCTCGGTGAGGGGGCCCCGCGCTGCAGCTCCCGGATCCTCATTGGCATTCCGGGGACGCGCCGCGGCAGCTGGCGGGATGGGAGCCGAGTGACAGCGGTGACAGGTAACGCCAGCCACGGCCGCGGCGGCAGCCGGCGCCTTGGCAGCCGGGCCAGCGCTCCGCTGGCGTCCGGAGCCGCGTGTTCCCGCCGGGATGTGCCGCGGGAGGATTGGCAGCGCCCTGGGGGCTCCAGGGTGGGTGGGAGCCGCTCCAGGGCGCGCCCACCCCGGGGTGCTGGGGATGCTCCACCAGGCGCGGGCACGGCGGCAGCGAGGACAGAGCTCCGCTGGGATCCGGATCCGTGTCCCCACGGTGGAATGAGCCGTGGGAGAGCCCCGGGGGTGGATGTCCCGGGATCCAGGCCCCTGAGCTCTGCCGTGGGAGCAGCAATGTCACCCTGGGGATGCTCCACCAACCACGGGGACGGCGGCAGCGAGGGCGCAGCTCCACCGGGATCCGGATGGGATGTGCCACTGGAGGACAGGGACAGCCCCCGGGGACGCGCCAGCCCCCTGAGCCTTGCTGTGGGTGCAGCGATGCTCACCCGGGGCGCTGGGGATGCTCCGAGCCGCCCCGCGTGCCACACCAAGACGGGGACAAAAAGCCGGACGGGGACATTCTGTGACCCTGCACCCATCCCGGGGGGCGGAGGGGGAGGGACACGGCGGGCACAGCCGGCTGCACGGGCAATTAAGGAAAGTGCCAATTGTCAGCGCCGGTGATTAACGCTGCTCCAAATCCGCATGAATATTAACGGCCGACACGGCCCAGGCTCCCGCGCCATGAATTCTGGATGAATCTTAAGATAAATCGTTTGGATAACTTAGCGGCAGCTGTACTCCCTCGTCACCCACTGCCTCCCAAAATCAGCTCACGTCAGGCGAGAGGAACCGGCACAGACCAGGAATCGCCGCCGAGAATCGCTGCTCGGGGCTGGAGTGGGAGAGCAGGGGAGCGCGGGGTGCCCAGGGCTCCCCAGAGGCGAAGGCAAAGGCTCCGCGCGGCTCTGGCGCCTTCCCAGGAACTGGTGACAAATCCTGTCACTCGCCACACTGGTGTTGTCTTTGCAGAGAGATATTTGCTTTGCCTCGGGGGCTCCTTCCCGGAGGGGCGGCATTTGTCACCGGCGTTATGGATGCGGCGCGTCCCCTCTCCTGACACCACATTCCCATTAGCGGGAGCACATCCCGCTACTCCAGCCCTGCCTGGAGCGTCTCCAGCCTCAGGTGCGGAGATCCATCCCCGCCGGCCGCGGTTCCCATTGGCATTCCGCCGCCGCGCCCGCCGCCTGCGCCCGGTCCAAACGAGCGGAGCCGCCGCCGCGTCCTCCGGGGCCGGGGCCTTGATTGCATCTTGCGCTTCCATAAATCAGCTCGGGGAGCCTGGCAGCGAGAGGGGGGATGGCAAATGTCACAGGCAGGGGACGAGCACAGCCGTGTCCCTGGGGTGGGAGGCAGGGACCAGGATCACCCTGTCCCTGGGATGGGATGTAGGGACCAGGATCACCCCGTCCCTGGGATAGGATGCAGGCTGCCATGCCGGGAGCTTTCCCAGGAACAGAACAGCTTCTCCCATCCAGCACCTACAGCCTGGGGCACCTTGGTGTCCTGTGGTGCCCAGGGATGGTGCTGGAGCTGGGACCTGCCCCGATGCCCTCTGGATCTCCAGGTTTGGGCAGCCTCAAAGGTTTCCTTGCTGCTTCCTCCTCTTCCTCCTCCTCCTCCCCCGCTCCCAGCCATGGCTCTGCAGAATCCTGTCACAGCCCCTGGGTGACCTGCCGTGGCACTGCGCCTGTGGAAAGCTGCAAATCCGACCCTCAGCTGCCAAAACGCCGTCAGAAAAATCAGGAAATCAGGTGCAAATGGCAAGAGGAGATTAACGGGAGAGGAGCGATTGAATCAGGGGCCATTAACAGATTAAATCATTACAGGGAATCAGATCAGCTCACAAATAATATGAATAATAAACGTGGCTCAGGGGCAGCAGCTCCTGCTTCCACTTTATCTCAGCCAGCAGGCGAGGGCTGGTGACTGCCACCACCCACGTGGTCCAGGGACAGAGGACACATGGACGAGCTCCAGGGTTGGGGACAATGACAGCAGATGTGCCACTGTGACCCTGCCCCCTTCTGCGGGTCCCTTTTGGGGTCCAGGCTCACCCCACCAGCGTCCTGCTCACTCCAGTGGGGCCCTGCAGCCTCCACAGCCCCCGCAGGGCTGCAGAGACCACCCTGAGCCACTCTCCTCATCCAGCCTTTCCTTCCCCTCCAACCCTGAGCCACTCTCCTCATCCAGCCTTTCCTTCCCCTCCAACTCTGAGCCATTCTCCTCATCCAGCCTTTCCTTCCCCTCCAAATCTCCTTCCCCGTTGTCTTTCCTTCCCTGCCCAGGTTCCCCTCTGGAGAAGGGGGAGCAGCCACGTCCCTGCTCTGCTCCAAAGGGTTCAAAGGCACTGCAGACACGTCAATAAAAGGCTCCAAAAAATGGGAAAATGCCTTTTCTCCCCAACTTAATTTCATTCCTGTCACCAAAAATCCCAAGGAGCCGGAAACAAAGCCTGAGCAGCCTCTGCACGGGCACAGGGAGGGGGTCAAGTCCTCCCTCGGCTGCCACAGGGTTAATTCACATCTCGGCACCGTCACATTTATTCTGCTGGCGAATTCTTTCTTCCCTAAATTCCTGCTTGCCCAGGAAGGCTGGAGAAAGTCTGAGCTGCTGCGACAACACCTGGGAACAAGTATTATTATGTGGTGTGACAAGGTTTGATGAATTCCTGTGTGCCTGGGGGAAGGGACTAAGTAGGTGAATGAAGTGCGAATATTCTCCGTGACAATCAATACCCTCGATTGAGCCGTCTCGGCAGATGTGACATTTGGATTTCACTTCCTTGGACAGACTAACTGGATTTATGTCCTCGGAAAGCGGAAAGAGCAGGGAGTGAAGGGCTGGAAGTGGCTGGCACGGCGTGGGCACAGGGTCGGGGTGGGGTGTGAGGGGTCAGGGATGATGGGCTGGGGTGATTGGTTGGGGTCATGGAGAGGGGGTGGTGGATTTGGGGGTGGTTGGCTGGGAAGGTGGAACTGGGATGATGGATTGGGATGAAGGGTTGGGGTCAGGGGTCAGGGTTGTGGAATGGGGTGATGGGTTGGGATGAAGGATTGGGGTCATGGGTTGGGGTTATGGAGCTGGGGTGATGTATTGGGGTGATGGGTTTGGGGTGATGGTTTGGGGTGATGGTTTGGGGTGATGGTTTGGGGTGGTGGGGCTGATGCCACAGCCCTTGCAGGGAGACCTTTCCCAGGATGAGGGCGGTGCCTGGGCTTCATTCTGGAACTGCAGACAAAAGGGAAGGAGGAAGCTGGAGCAGGGGCACCCCACAACCACAGCCTGCGGTGCTGGAGCCATTTACCATCAAATCCCGCCCTGGATCCCCCCAGCCACCCCCCAGGAGCCCTGGCTGTTGTCCCCTCAGTGTCACCCCGCTGGGATCCGCAGCCCCGGCCCCAGCCCCACACCCCCGTGCCCTCTGTGGCTCCGGGATTCCCGTCACATCCCACAGCCCTGGAGCTGCTGCCTCATGCCCGGCACGGCCATTTGTTTGTGCTGGTTTCAGGCAGACTGATGGTTTTAATGGCACATAATCATTTTTCAGGAGTCATTTGATGCCACTAATCATGGCTGTGATCCGGCACGCCGGGATGTGTAATGACAACGCTGAACAGGAAAAATGGCACTCGGATCCCCCGCTCTTCCCGCTCTAATCTATATTTTACCACATCTTTCTACCTAATGATACTTATAACTGTTAATAAATGACTACTTAGGCACTTTCTTTCTTTTTTTTTTTTTGGTGGCAGTGGGCGATAAAATAATTTTGGATTAAAATATCAGAATGGGAAAAGGAAGTGGGGGGTCAAGTGTTTGTCTGGTCATTGGAAGGAGTTCATGTGGTGGAAGTTCAGAGAGGCTTTCGCTGCTCAGAACTTTATGGCCTCTGGGTTAAAATACAACAGTTAAAAAAGAAAAAAGAAAAAGGTAAAACAAACCATTTTTTAAATGAAATTTCCTCACTGCAGGAAGAGGATCTTCCTGGCGAGGTGCCCAACATCTTCAGGATGAATTACCGTGCCATTCCTCACACTCCAACTCATTTCATTGCAAAATTAAAGAGAATCTGGCAATTTTTTATAATAGAAATTTCCTAACATGTTGTCTTCCCTGGGCTGCTAAAAGCCAGGGATCGCAGACAGGGAATGAGCTTGAATGGAGCATTGATAGTCCCCTTCCCCTTCCCCTTCCCCTTCCCCTTCCCCTTCCCCTTCCCCTTCCCTTCCCCTTCCCTTCCCCTTCCCCTTCCCCTTCCCCTTCCCCTTCCCTTCCCCTTCCCCTTCCCCTTCCCCTTCCCCTTCCCCTTCCCCTTCCCCTTCCCCTTCCCCTTCCCCTTCCCTTCCCCTTCCCCTTCCCCTTCCCCTTCCCCTTCCCCTTCCCTTCCCCTTCCCCTTCCCCTTCCCCTTCCCCTTCCCCCTTCCCCCTTCCCCTTCCCCTTCCCCTTCCCCTTCCCCTTCCCCTTCCCCTTCCCCTTCCCCTTTTCCCCTTCCCCTTCCCCTTCCCCTTCCCCCTTCCCCTTCCCCTTCCCCTTCCCCTTCCCCTTCCCCTTCCCCTTCCCCCTTCCCCCTTCCCCTTCCCCTTCCCCTTCCCCTTCCCCTTTTCCCCTTCCCCTTCCCCTTCCCCTTCCCCCTTCCCCTTCCCCTTCCCCCTTCCCCTTCCCCTTCCCCTTCCCCCTTCCCCTTCCCCTTCCCCTTCCCCTTCCCCCTCCCCTTCCCTCCCCCTCCCCCTTCCCCCTTCCCCCTTCCCCCTTCCCCCTTCCCCCTTCCCCCTTCCCCCTTCCCCCTTCCCCCTTCCCCCTTCCCCCTTCCCCCTTCCCCCTTCCCCCTTCCTCCCCTCCCCATCCTTTTCCTCTCCTTTCCCCTTCCTTTCCCTCTTTCCTCCCACTCCTCTTCCTCTTTTTCCTCTCCCTCTCCCCTCGGAAGCAGCAAATCACTTTGGGGGTGACAGGAGCGAGGTCCTTTACTCTGCACGGAGTCACCCGGTCCCCTCTATCCATCATCCTTAATTAATTAGAATGCAATTACTCATGGATTCCTCCCTCATTATTCACAGCCCCCAATACTCAGGATAAGGATTCCCTGGGATGAGGGTTCCCTGGGATGAGGATTCTCCGGGATGAGGATTCCCTGGGATGAGGATTCCCCAGGATGAGGATTCCCCGGGATGAGGATTCCTGGGGATGAGGATTCTCCGGGATGAGGATTCTCCGGGATGAGGATTCCCTGGGATGAGGATTCCTTGGGATGAGGATTCTCCGGGATGAGGATTCTCCGGGATGAGGATTCCCTGGGATGAGGATTCCCTGGGATGAGGATTCTCCGGGATAAGGATTCCCTGGGATGAGGATTCCCCAGGATGAGGATTCCCCAGGATGAGGATTCCCTGGGATGAGGATTCCCCGGGATGAGGATTCCCTGGGATGAGGATTCCCTGGGATGAGGATTCCCCGGGATGAGGATTCCCTGGGATGAGGATTCCCTGGGATGAGGATTCCCTGGGATGAGGATTCCCTGGGATGAGGATTCTCCGGGATGAGGATTCCCTGGGATCAGGATTCCCCACCTGGATGCTCAGGGAGATCCCCGGTGAAGCCCAGCCTTGGGGTGAATCCATCCTGGTGATCCCAGGTCTCTGCTGGCACGGGTTGGACAGGGCTTGGAGCAGCCTGGGATAGTGGGAGGTGCCCCTGCCCACAACAGGGGTGGGATGGGTTCAGCTTTAAAGTCTCTCCCGACCCCAAACATCCAATGATTCCAGGATCCCATGATCCCTCATCTTGCCCCATTGGCATCCAGGTGAGGGGGTGACCCGTGGGACCCCTGGATCTCACCTGGAGCTCATTCCCAGCCCTTCTCCCCCTGCTCCCGCCCTGTCCCTGCCCTCAGAGCTCCCTGGGAGGTTTTTCCTCCTGTAGGGGAGCAGACCAAGGAGCTCCTGCTCCTCTGTGGGTCTCTGGCGCTTGGATTATCCCGTCAATCACGGAGCAGTGCTGGAGGTGGCAGGAGCCAGGCAGGCTCGGAGGGGGAGGCGAGGGGTCCCTGGTGGTGCAGGAGAGACGGATCCAGGCTCAGCATCCTGCTGGGACTGGGAAAACCTCCAGGATGGTGGCACTGGGTTATTGTCCCTTGAAGAGCTGGCATGTGGCTCCGTGTCCCCCCGGCACCCCATCCTTCCCCTGTGCCTTTTGGGGACGTGTCACTGTCCTCACTGCTGGCAGCATAGGGGCTTTGCTGGAAAATATATTTGTAATTATTTAAAAAGAAGGCTCAGACTATTTTCATCTCTTTTGTGTTTGGTGGGGTTTTTTTGTTCTTGGGTTTGGGTGTCTTTTGGTGTTATTTTTTTAAAAAATCTGTAGCAGGTTTCCCTCCCCTGGGAAGGTGGCAAGAGGTGTCCCCACCAGGGTTTGGGGACAGGGACCTCTAGGACCCCATCAGTGACTGGAGACACAGAGGGTGGAGGGTGACAGTAACTCCAGCCCTAATAAATCACGGTGACACCATTACACGGGGCCACGTCACATCTCAGCAGCCACCTAATTAAAAACTGGAATAAAACAGGGCAGGAAAATAACTTAGTTTGGGTGTCTCTGCATTGTTCATCCAGGGACAGTTCTCTGTGGGGGGAGGGTTTGTTTGATCCTAATTAGGCTCCAGATTGGAACAGGGATGGGCACAGCTTGCTGGCCTGGTGACCTGGGACACTGTGACCCCACAAAGGGGCTGCTGGTCCCAGGGGCAGTTTTTCCCACTTTTATTTTTAATCCAGCCTTAAAACGCGATCCAAAGCGGCTGTTTACAGCCCTGCCAAGACCTTGGGGTGTCACCAGCAGGTTTTTGGGTAGTGGGATATTCACAGCTCTGGATGAACTGGGTGGAGCTGGCACAGGGCTTGGGGACATTGAGGGACAGGGTTTGGGAATGCTGTGACACAGAGCTTGGGGACATTGTGACACAGAACTTGGGGACATTGTGACACAGACCTGCACTGTGACACAGGGCTTGGGGACTTCATGGGACGAGAGTCAGGAACATCAGGGCACAGGACTTGGATTAAAACACAAATTCCTGCCTGGCTTTGCTGGTTCTCATCCTGACTTGTTCTACAATTTCCCAGTGAGAGAAAAATTTCCATAATGGGCTCCTGGGGAATGGCTGGAACAGGAGCCCAAACATCCCTGAGCAGCCACGATTATCTCCTGCTTTACTTCTCCCAAGGAAAATTAAACCATCAGTGGGGTCAGGGAGCTCCAGTGCCCTCCCCCTGCCTGGACCTCCCCGTGTCACCCCGGTAATTTTTCCTAATTTCCCGGGAAGTGGAGGGTAAAGGCACCCAGCCCCTCAAGGGGAAATGTGGGATCTGTCTCTGGAGGAGCAGGGAAGGGAGATGGGAATCTGATCTCCGGGAGGAGAACACAAATCCTTTCATGTGGCGCTGTGGAAAGGGAATGAAAGTCTCCTGGATTATTCCAGGGAGACAACCCAGCCCTGCCCTCCTGATCCCTGTTTGTGATAAAAGCTTTGGGGCAGCTTTGGACAGGAGAATTCCAGGGTTGTGGGCACAGCCTCCCACTGCTGGCTCCTGCTTCTGCCCATGGATGGGGAATTCCTGACATGTCCCCAGTTGTCTCAGCATCTCCTGGCATGACACAGCACTTCCCAGCCTCCCTGGGCATCTCCTGGCACATCCCAGCCTCCCTGGGCATCTCCTGGAACATCCCAGCCTCTCTGGGCATCTCCTGGCACATCCCAGCCTCTCTGGGCATCTCCTGGCACATCCCAGCACATCCCAGCACATCCCAGCCTCCCTGGGCATCTCATGTCCCAGCATGTCCCAGATCCTCCCGGCTGGTCCCAGGGCTCCCCCAAACCTCCCTTTCCAGTGGTTTAGTTTGGGGGTCCAGGGAATGGGGCTCCTTTTGGGATGGCACTGGCAGCATTCCGAGCACTCGGTGCCATCCTCAGCCCCTGCTGGCCACGGCTGCTGCTCCCAGCCAGCAGCTCCAGAAAATCTCCAGGAATTGTCCTCAGAGTTGGGTGATTTTCTGCTGGTTTGGAGCAGAGCCACGAGCCTGGGATGGGAGGCGCTCGAGTGAGTAATTTTCCATGCAGATCATTCCCTAATTAAACCACATCCCGAGTGGCTGCCTGTGAGCTGGGAGCTTCCCGGGACAGGGGATGTGTCCCCGCCAGCCCCCACTGGCCCCTGCCAAGCCTGGAGCTGATCCAGTCTCCCTGATGGAAAACCAGAATCCAGCTGCCACAGCCGTGTGAGGAAGAGGCAGGGACGAAGCAGAGCCAGCCTCGACCCTTCCACAGCTGGAAAATCCCCTCGAGTTTCCATCTTTCCCATTAAAACCAGTCTCTTCCTGCAGGAGCATCATCGGCTGCTCCAGGCCCTGTGGATCCACCCTGGAAATGGGTGGATGTTCAGGAGGAAGGATGAGTCCACCCAAGCACCCCGAGGATGGAGGAGCTTTATCATCCCTGCTCCTTCCTGGGAGGGGAGATGTGGCCGCCACCCCAGGTGTCCCCACCCTTGTCCCACCCCAAAATCCTTGGAATTCCAGACCCCCACAGGAGCCTCCCACTCCCACCCACCCCTTCCCAGGGGGCCATGGCACGACCTCAGGGGTGCAGGGACACGTCCCTGCTGGAGATGCCACCACGTCTCTCCATGGCCATGTCCCCAAGGGTGGGGACGGGGGTCAGGTGAGGGACACGGCGTCCCTGGGCTCAGGGAGCATCCTCGGCAGCGGCTGGCGCGGAGCTGGGCGCACGGAGGAAGGGGCTGCACGGGAGGAATATTTTTAGCTTTCTCATTAACCGAGTCCTTTCAAATTAGCCTTCCATTAACCTCAAAGCGCAATGAAAGCGCTGCAAAGCGAGCGTGGGATTTTTTCCCCTTCCCTTTCAGGGCTCAAGGCTCCTGTGGAATATCAAGGTTCTCCTGATTAGAGTTGCATCTGCCTTGAAGCTCTAATGAAGGGAAGTTGTGTCGAGGGCAAATTTTGGGCGAGGCCAGGGTGGTGGCAGTGGGGCTGAGGCAGCTCCTGCAGGGTGGGGATGCCTGCCTGGCCCTCCAGGGAGGATCCATCGGGATCCTCCAGGTGTTGGCACCTCTGTGCCCATCCTGGAGGTGCCCGAGGTCAGGGACATCCATTAAAGGAGGGAGAATCGTCACAACAGGGCTCAAAGCTGCCCAGGTGCTTCCCCTGCTTGGCCCTGGCTCTTCCCATCCCTGCACTGGGATTTTCCCTGGATTTTGGGGGTGAATGTGGCTGGTTTGGGGTTGAACGTTCCCAGGGGCTGGAGGGCTGGGAGAGCTGGCTTGGAACCCCTCTGGCTCCAGATTTGTCCTCCAGTGCATTCCTGGGTGGGATGGGATGGAGATGGAGGAGGGAGGGAGGTGGAGGGATGGAGATGAAGATGAAGAGATGGAGCTGGAGGAAGGAAGGAGACGGAGGAAGGATGGAGCAGAGCCTGGGACAGGATCGGCTCCAGGTGCAGCAGCTCCTGGTCCTGTTCCCTGACGTGTGTGAGGCTGCTCTGAGCTCAGGGGACCCTTCCCAGCTCCGAGCCCGCCTGGGAGCCAGCCCAGGAACCCAGGACACTGGGATCCCCCTGCCCAGCCCCCTGGGATCCTCCAAATCCTCCGTGTCCTGGGCACTCCGGGACCCAGCACATCCTGAGCCGCCTCCGACGAGCGGCACCGCGTGTGCAGCGCTCACACACCCAGGGCTGATTTCCATTAAGTGGAAAGCAGAAATAAGGGGAACATCAAAGGGAAATTGGAAAGACTGAAGAGAAAGAAAAAAAAAAGAAAAAAAAAAAAAAAAGAAAGAAGCAAAACAAAAAACAAACCGGGGCGGAGGAACGGGAGACAGAGGAGAAGAAAGGGAAGGAGCTGCTCCGCGCCGGCGCCCGTCCTGCAAATTGGAAGAGCTGCTCGGAGGTGTCCACAGGCGACCCTGCCAAATCAATTGATTTCATCTCTGGGCACAGAGGCCTTTTTTTTATTTCACACCAATTTTCACGGGCAGCGTCGGATAAAAATGGCAGAGACGCCGGGAAGGGGGAGTGGCGGGAGGGGAGAGAAAAGCGGGGAGGACAGGAGGGACCGGCTGGTGACAAAAAGAGGCTGAGGGGAGGGACATTCTTCTGCCAGGGCCTGCCTGGGGATGGTCCCCTGCTGTCCCCCGCTGCCCACCACGTCTCCAGTCCTTCCCCAGCTCCCCCTGGGACCCAGCGCTGGGCTTTGGCATCCCCCTCCCCACCTGGGACACGGGAATGAGGGCGGACCCTGAATCCCGGCAGCTTCCCCGAGGTGTGGCGGGAGCATCCCTGTTCCTCTCTCCCGCACGCAGCCGGAGACTCAGGCAGAGAAAAATACCCGCTGACATCAAGGTTATGTAGTCCTGGGCTGACAAGATGGATTATCTCCCGCAATCCATCATTTCCCTGGCTCCTATTGCAGTTTTCCTTTTGCTCTTTCTCTTCCCCCTTTTTTCTTTCCTCTCCCTTTATTTTTTTTTTTTTTAATGAGCAGAAAACGTTTTTAGCAACCGTAATAGCCACGGCTGGAGGCAGGAATGGGAATCCATCATTTATTTGGCGGGGTTGGATAATAAGTAAGCTCAGGCCTAAATCCCATGACCTTGAGAATTAAATAATAACAATAATAACACTAATGAAATCCCACGGAACTTCCCACTCACAGCAGCCCCTCTCCGCCTTGGCAGGTGGAAAAGGGCTTGGGATTATTTTTCCAGTAATGAAGGTTGAGAGAGCTCCCATGGAAACGCTGCAGATGGAGGGATGGGGGCTTTGTCCTCCCTCCCTCCCCTGCCCCTCCCCGGCCCCCTCGGGTGGCACTGCCAGCAGCGGGGAGGCTCCGGGCTGTGGGGATGGGGGCAGTGAGACATTTCCCTCTGGCAGTGCTTCGTTTTGACATTTCCCAAAGAAAATTCCCTGGCTCCTTGTCACACAGTGGCATTTTGCTTTGAAATCCAGCATCCCCAACCTGTGACAAAAACCTGGAGACTGGGAACCAAAACGTTTTCCCTGCCTTGACGCCGGTCCCTTCCACTGCTGCTGCACCCCCCAGTTCCCCCAGGATTGGGGTGCCCGGGCAGGGGCAGACCCCAGGAATGGGACTCGCTGATCCTCATGGATCCCTTCCCACTGGAGCTGCTCCATGGTGCTGTTCCAGCCTTATGGCGCCTTCAGGGAACAGCCAGAGCGGAAAATAGAGAGGGGAAAGTCAACATGGCCTAAAGATGGGAATAATTCCCTCTGTGCCACTCTACTGGCAGGGATTGGTGGCACAAGACGCCCCCGGGGTGGCAGGGGTGGCACAGCCCCCCAGGCCATGCCAGAGCCTCGCGGGGCAGGCAGATGGAAAGTGAGGGTCATTCCCACCTTTCCGCACTGCCCACACCCCAGCCCGGTGCAGGAACACTGCGGAGGGGCTGCCATGGGGACAGCAGGATGAGTGACACAAGGGTGGCAGCACAGGGTGTGAGTTCTGGGACCGTGCCCTGGAGAGACCCAGGTGAGCTCCAGGGAACTTTCGCGGAGGAAAATGTGAATTTTGGGAATGCAGGAGTTTCCCTTCCTGCAGAGGGAGCAGCGATGGGGCACAGCCTCTGCCGGGGGGTTTATTCCACCTGGCCTCCAGGGGCAGAGTCCTCAGGGTGTTCAGGGTGTCACATCAGCCCTGTGTCCCCCCCTCGGCATTCCAGGGATCTGCAGCCGCTGCCGGGGGTGGCTGGACCCGCTCGGTCCCCGCCTCTCCTCGCGCTGCTGAAACCATTAAAAATCCACCGAATGTGCCAAATTAAGCAGGGCCTTTGCACGCGTTGAACGAGGCTGAGCCGGAGCCCCGGGATGGCTGCGCAGCCACCGAGGCTTTGGGGGCTGTGGGGAGGACGTGCACCCCACTTTGGGGATGAATATCCCCAGTTTGGGGCTCAGCATCTCCTCCTGGGTTGGAGAGGGACTCAGAGCCCTGCAGGGGTGCTGGGGTACCCTAGGAGAACCCCAAAGATTCCTGCAGATCCAGAGGCTCCTCTTCCTGCAGCAGAGGGCCCGGGATTTGTGGCAGCGTGGGGAGCAGAGCGATTTGCTGCGGGTTTTGGGGGGCTGGGGTGGCAGCTGGGACCGTGGCTCTGTCCCTGCCCGGAGCCCCGGCGGCCGCGGGGTGCCCGGCAGGGCCTCCAGCGCTCCCCATCAATAATCCCCGGCTCCGGAGCGTTGTCACTCGGCCGGGGGCTGCAATTACAGCGAGCCCCGGGGCTGGAGGCGCCGCCTCGCTCGGCTGCACCCGCGGAGCCCCGGTGTCACCCGGGCTCACGGAGCGGGGACAGGAGCACACGCACCCGCCCTCTGCGGGGACCTGGGCTTAATTAATCTTCTGTCGAGCAGAGAAGTGGGAATGGTCCCGGAGGAAGCCGGGGAGATGATTGTGCTGGAGTGAGACAAAAGAGAACAGTTAGACTGTGACAGCTGATATTAAAATGACTACAACTCACTTCACCCCCCAGTCAATGCATTATATTCCTTATAAATAATGGGATACTCCAGGTTAACTGTCTGTTGCTGCATTCCAATTGTTGATATTTAATTAGCTCTAAAATTAAAGTGTTCTTTTATTGCCCTGTCGTTAAGGCTGCCTTATTTCTAATTGATTGAGATTGAAGTGCCTCCTCTCCCTCCCTCCAGGGGAGCGGCGCTGGGGGCAGGTGTGGTGACAGCGTGTGACACCGGGAGGTGTGACAGGAGCAGAGCTCTGGGACACTTCCCCAGGGTGTGAGGTGAGAGGGCTGGGCCCTGTCCCCAGCGAGGGAGGGGAACACTCTTTCCCCCAGCCCCTTCCCCACGGCATCCCTGAGGAACCTGGAGCTGGATCCCTGCAGATCCCAGTTCTCACTGGGATCATCCCAAATTAATGAACATCCCTTTCCCTGGCTCTTGGTGTAAATCCGTCCTGACAGCGGATTCAGGATCCTCCACGCCTCACCCTCACTGCCTTCATTGAAAATCATCCCAAAAACTGATCCTGGGGCAATCCAAGTAGGAATGAGGCTCCAGAGCCACGGCCCGCTCTGCCGGGCACCGCAGTGCCCAGGTGCCAGGGCAGGAGCTGCTGCCCTCATCTCAGGAATGGCAGGAATTAGGAGCCCTCTGACCACCCTGGAATGAAATTTCAGAGGCCGAGCTGGGCACCAGGCACTGCTACAAACCCCCACCAGCTCCCCCCGAGCCCAAAGGGATCTTTAAAACCCTGGTGCAGAATTTAGCTGGAACGATTTCAAGCAGGAATGTGGGAAACCCCCACCCCCACACTGCGGGAGAATCTTCCCTGATCCCCAGAACCCCAAATTCCCCTCCGGAGCAGGCACCTCTTGTTGCTCCGTGCATCCACCCATCACAGCTGCGGGAGGTGAGGGGTTTTTGGCAGGGCCGTGCTCCAAACCCAAGGAAAAACCAGTGGAGCGTTGACTGCTGGTGCTCCTGGTCCCTCTCCCGCCCCATCCCGGTGCGGGGACCGCGGGATGCGGAATTTCGCGGTGCCTCTTTCATGTCAGAGCAGAGCCGAAGCGCTTGGGAGAGTTAATAATAGAATAGCAGAGGATTAAACAATGAATAATGGAGGAGGGTAATAGAGAGAATAAATAATATATTTACAGACTTACAGTCCTGCTCCCCGGCGTGGGGCTGGCAGGGATGTCCCCATGGCACAGCAGATGCCACGTCGGGGCTTGGTGTGGCTTGGCAAAGCCAAACTTTGCTGGAGGGTGCCAGTCCCCACACTGGGTGACACGGGGACACACTCAGGCAGCGGCTCCCAGAGTGATGCTCCCGACCAGGGCTTGCAGGCAGAAATCCTCTCGCTGAGCCGTCTTTTCATGCTCCCTGGCTCCTGACGAACTCGATCTTGCTTGGCTGTAATCCCCAAACGCTTTAATGGGGGGTTGTTTTCCAAGCAGCGCGTGCGGTGACAAGGACGGCTGCTCCTCGCCCTGAGCCCTGGCACGGGCTCGGGGCTGGGGTGACAGCAGGGTGACACGGGGGTCCCTGGGCTGGCAGGCAGCGTGTGGCAGGTGTGGGGTGATGGTGATTCCCAGGATCTGCTCCCGGGCACGCTCCGCTCGCTCCCCAGCTGCTCCCGTGTGCCGGCCACCAGCTGCTGCCGGGATGTCACTGATGGTTGTGGCTCTGGCTGTGGCACAGGGCTGGCGTGGGGGGCCCTAATGAGCAGCCCGGGCTGTGCCGGGGGCTGGCGCGGCCGGGGTCCCCCGGAGCAGCCCCGGTGAGGGTCACGGTCCCCGCGTGGGGCGCAGGTGGCGGGCGGCAGGGACGGGGATGATGGATGGGGCTCGGCCGGTGGCAGCGCCGGTGACACCGAGGACTCCGGCTGATTTATCACTCGCCGCGGTGGGCCTGGAGGTTGGGAAGCTGGATTGGAGCCAGAGGGAGGGAGAGGTTTCCTTGGGAGAGGGTGAGAACCCAGGGAGCCACACGCGCTGCACTGGGCACCCCAAAATATTGGGGAGGCTCTCAGGGAGGAGCTCCTTGTGCCCAGGGCTGAAACCACTCTGAGTCTGGGGTCTGCCAAAGGGCTTTGCCCCCTCAAACAACCCCAGGCAGGCCCTGGCTGTCCTGAGCAGACCCGTGCCCGTGTGGCCCCGCGTCCCTCCCTGGCTCCGTGTCATTAATTCACCTGTCACAGGCTAACGTGCAGTCGAGATAATATTGATGTGGCCATTAGAGCGCAGGGACAACAAGGCACTGCCGGAACGGGATCATCCCCACCTCCCCTCCGGGTGCCACAGGCGTGTCCTCCCCTCCATCACCTCCCGGGACCGGTGTCCCCACTCCCATCCCCCCCTCTCCTCCAGTCCTGGTACTTGGGAGAGGAGGGAAAAACACTGGGAGCCCTTAAAATAACACCCAACTGTTTAAGGATGTGAGATCCGTACTAAATCTCAGGGAAAAGGAGCAATTATCCTGTCAGAGAAGGTGATATAATTTTGGAGAGCTGGTTCCGCAGCTGTAATTTTTTTTCCCCAACCGTTTCTCCCCCCAGAGGGATTTAGTGGCCAATTATCCATCAGGGAGCGGGCAGGTGCTGGCTGCCAGCTCCGGGTGCCATGTGCCGTGTGCCCTGCGTCCTTTGCCGTGTGCCATGTGCCGTGTCCTGTGTGCCATGTGCTGCTCTGGAGAGGCTGCCCAGTGCCAGGAAGCAGCGTGCTGGCACTGCTGTGGCTGCTGGCACTGCTGTGGCTGCTGGCGCTGCCCTGGGTGCTGGCTCTGTTTTGGGGACTGGTCCTGGTGTGGGTGCTGGCACTGGTTTGAGTCCTGACACTAGTGTGAGTGCTGGCACTGGTTTTGGCAGTGCTTTGGGACTGGTTTGGGCACTAGCTCTGGTTCTGGCAATGCTGTGGGCACTGGTTCTGGCACTGCTGTGGTTCTGGCACTGCTCTGGTTCTGGCACTGCCTTGGGCACTGGTTCTGGCACTGCTGTGGTTCTGGCACTACTCTGGTTCTGGCACTGCCGTGGGTGCCGCTGCCAGCGCTGGCACGGGCAGGGGTCAGGAGGGCGAGCGCTCCCACCCGTTGGGCTGCTGGCGAACGTAATTAAGTGCGAAGTTGTCATTTTTTTAATGAAGTGCCAGTGCTGGAGTTTATAATTGCTAATGAGCCCGAATAATAATTAGCTGGGTTTTAATGAGGGCGATGATCACTGGGAGGGAGAGAGCGGCCGCGCTTTGGCCTCGTTCCCTGCCGCGCTCCTGCAGCGTCCAGCAGCCAGGGTCACCCCTCCCCAGCGCTGGCTGTGGCCCTGTCACCTCTGTGCCACCCCTCAGAGCAGGGACACCATGTCACAGTGCCACCCTGGGGGTCACAATCCCAGGAAGTGCTGTGGGAATCCGAGGATGCCGAGAATGTCCCTGCACAGTCTGGTGTGGCTCGGGAGCACAGCAGCACTGGGGACCTCCAGGATGAGTCTGTGCACTCTGGGTGTCCCCACAGCCCTGGCACGTGTCCCCACAGACATGGCACATGTCAGAGGGTGCCATGGGGAGGTGCCACCGCCGTGGCACATGTGGCTCTCCAGGCAGCCAGAGGGGACCAGGTCACTCCTGTCCCCCTGAGGGCCACACTGGGACGATGTTTGTGAGCACCTGGGTGCCAAGGGGATATTGAGGGTTGGCCACCCATCCTGTCCCCTGCCTGGGGACACCTGGGTGCTGTGTGACCCCAAAGTGTGGGGCAGCTGCTGAGTGCTGATGCTCCAAGAGAGTGCAATGAGTACTGGATCAGAGGGCAAAAATCAGCCAGCTAATTAGGAAATTGCAGGTGATTACCGTTAATTAGAGAGAGGTGTGAAAGGATGGGGATGCCAGGGACATGCTGAGCTGGTTATCCCAAATGTGGAGTCTGGGACTGCTGAGCCTCCGACCACCTCGGCTCCCGCTGAGCACCTGATCCTCGCTCTGGAAAAATCTCTCTAATTGCAGCAGAAACCTTGAGAGCCGCCGATGATTGCATCCAAAGGTTCATAAAGCAGGAAGCAAATCTGGGAGACAGCTGTGATGTTGCTTCAAAGAAAATTAAAAAAAAAAAAGGGAAAAAGAGCAAGGATGGGAACAGGTAAAGGTGGCTGGGCAGCTCCACGCTCTGTGGTTTTTATGGAGATAAATAACTGAGCTGTGCTGGGGGACCTCCAGCACCCCCAGCATGGAGCTGCAGGTGCCAGTGATGTTGCTTCCTCTGGGTGCTTCTGGATTCCCAGGAAAAGTGTCCAAGATGTGCCCTGGGATGAGTTTGCTGCTGATGGAGCATGTCCCCACGCCAAGGCCAGCTCCACTGCTGGGGTCCCCAGAGCGCTGCTCAGCCCCACAGCTGCCACCCCACCCTGGCAAACGGTGTCACCATGTCATGGATGTCACCCCTGCTCCACCTCGAGGAGTGGGAGGAACCCACCCTGCTCCAGACAGGCCCATTAACCCAGCGCACGCTGTTATTTCTCAAAGGTGTAATTAAATTTAATTGTCAATTAAGGAGTGACAATGTGGGATCGGCACAACCCCGCCCATCCCCTGCAGCAGGGAGCGGATCCAGCGCCGGGACCCCCCCGTGCCCCCAGTCCCTGATCCCTCAAGAACCAGGAGCTGCGGCTCTTCACGCTGCTCTGCTCTCTGCTTCCTCACAAGAGCTGAAATCTGACCTTTTTTAATATACAGGGCTGCGATTCCAGAGCCGGGAGCAGCTCTGGGAGGGAAAGGTGGGAGAGTGAGAAGGAAATGGGGGAAGCATGGGAGTCTCCAGACACACGGGTGGTGTGGAGGTGCCCACCAAGGGCTGGGCTGAGCCGGTGGCAGGGATGCTCAGGGAGCATCGGGGGGATCCAGGAGCCTGTCCCAGTGCCCGTGGGATGAAGGACGGGAGGCAGAGATGGAAAAGTGCCCGTTTAAAAATCAATGGCAGTGTCACGCGCTGGGAGCGGGGCTGTGCCTGGAAATTGCAGCCGTGTGCGGCGCCGTCGCCGAGGCCCCGATAATTGTGCTTTTCTTCTCTTCCTTTCTTTCCCTTTCTCCCGCTGCGCTGCAATAATTGGGAGCTGTCGCCCGGCTCATCCGCTCGGCTCCGGGCGGCAGCGCTGCAATTATCCAGCGGCTCTGGAACGGCGCCTGCAGCAGCCACACACGGCACACGCTGCCCCGGCGCCGTCCCTGTCCCCTCTGCCCCTGTGCCCATCCCCAGGACATCTCATCCTCATCCTCATGGCCTTCCCATCCCCGTCTCATCCCATTCCAAACCCATTCCCATCTAATCACATCCACATCCCATCCCATGCCATCCCCATCCCCATCCCCACACTATCTTCATCCCAACCCCGTGCCCTTTCCCATTCCGATCTCCACCTCATCCCTGTTCCCATCCCTATCCCAATCCCCTCCCACCCCCTTCCCCATTCCCATCTCATCCCATTCCCATCTCATCCCATTCCCATCACCATCTCATCCCATCTTTATCCCATCCCATCCCAGGTACAGCAGCTGGAGTGAATCCCAGCTCCGGGCCGCACCAGCGAGGCCACAGGTCCCATCCTGACCTACTTTCCCAATCAAATCCCTCTCCGTCAGCATTCCAGAGGCAGCTCCTGCCTGGGAGCCCCGTGTGGGGCCGTGGCTCCCAGGGAGCTTCCTGACAAACGCTCACAATAACGTAATTACGGGAGAAATAATAAACGTGTCAGTCCTGCAGGCAGGAATTCCCTGGGAGCAGGGAGCTGTGCCGCCGTGGCTGCAGGCACTCCCCGTGCACGGAATTAACTGGGAAAAGGCCTCCCCAGCCCTGAGTTTGTGCATTATTGATGAACCTCTCAGGGCAGCCATGACTTATGGGCTCTCCTGCCTTGCTTTTCCCCTGGATTTGTCCCTTGGATTGGTGGGATCCACGGCTGGCTAGGGCACGATGGAGGAGAGATGCCTTTTCCATGATGGAATGCCAAGGAACAGCCAGGTGTCCCATCTGCAGGGAGGGCTGGGGGCTGCAGGCCCCTCCCTGGGCTTGGGACAGGTGTGGGGACAGTGACAGGGGTGGCTTCCCAATGAAACCCCTGTCCCCAGGGTCCTCGGCTGGGCTGTGCTCCCACACAGCCCCAGCAGCTGAGGGATCTGCATCTCCCAAAGGATTCTCTTAATTAGGAGCCTTGACAGCCGCGCTGGCTCCCGCACCCACTCAGCCCCGCGCTTCAAAGCTCTGCCCACCCCCTGTCACAGCACCGCGGGGACACCGTGGTGGCACCAGCACCGCGCTGAGGAGGGGACAGGGCAGGCCCAGATCCAGCAGGGCAGGAGGAGACGAGCTCAGAATTCACTCGAGCAGATGGTGGTTGATCTCCCAGGACCGGACTTGGTGGTGACAGTGACCTCCTCCTGCAGCAAGCAGCGGCCTGGCTGTCTTCTCTCTGATGCCAAGAGCAAGAGAGAGAAACTGCCCCAGCCCTGTCCTTTACCTGCCCCCAAAACTCCTGTTATGTTCCCCCTCCGAGGAAATTCCCAGAGACAAAAGGAGTGCAGCCCAGTGCCACACTCCTCTCTGGACTTTTGGCCACCTCATCCACCCACGAGTACCCAGCAGTTAATCTTCTCACAATTTATGGGAAAGAATTCTGTAAGTAAAAACGAAATAAATCTAACCCCCAGCACAATGCCACCCTACCTGTGCCACAGCCACCACACCTGTGCCACAGCCACCACACCTGTGCTGTAGCCACCCTACCTGTGCCATGGCCACCCTACCTGTGCCATAGTCACCACACCTGTGCTGTAGCCACCCCACCTGTGCCATAGCCACCCTACCTGTGCCATACCCATCACACCTGTGCCATGGCCACCACACCTGTGCTGTAGCCACCCCACCTGTGCCATGGCCACCCTACCTGTGCCATAGCCACCCTACCTGTGCCATAGTCACCACACCTGTGCCATGGCCACCACACCTGTGCCATAGCCACCCTACCTGTGCCATAGCCACCCCACCTGTGCCGTAGCTGCCGTAGCCACGCCCCTGAGGCAGCAGCACGTAGGCACAGGCGCATTCCCACGGCGAGGAATTGATCCCCGCTGCTCCGTTTATGAGGTGGCGTAATCCCACGGAATCGTCTCCGTAATATCCCAAACTAAATCATTTATTCTTGCCAAAAATCCAATAAAGAGCTCAGGCCTCCTCCATAGGCAGATAAAGCCCAGATTAACGGGGCTGCCGAGATTAAAAAAAAAAAAAAAGAAAAAAGAAAGAAACAAGGAGGAAACTCTGGGAAAATGAGCGCGGGATGGAGAGGAGACTCCTGCCACCTTCTCCTTTTCCAAGGCTGCTGCAGCTCAGGGTTTTATTACAAAAAGCCACCTAAGTATTACAGACTAATCCCTAAATCCCAGCCTAGTAAAATATGGAATGGATTTTGTAAATTGTGCCCTTTACAAAGCTGATTGAACTTTTTTTTTCCCCTTTTCTTCTCCTTCCCCCTCCTCTCCCAGGGGATCTTTTTTCTTCTTGGGGACCATGATGGCTTTAGGTGTCCATGTCCTGGCTCTGCTCCTTCTGCAGCCTGAGCCACCTGGTCCCAGTTTGGAGCTGCTGGGTGGTGGCAGCAATGTGGCAGTGAGCCTGGATTGTGGTGAGGGTGATCCCATGGGATGGGGTGGGATGGGGTGGGAAAAGAGGAATGGGAAGGGATGGGGAAGGGAAAAGGGAAGGGGAAAGGGGATAGGGAATGGGCACAAGGGAAAAAATGGGGATAGGAATGGGAAAGGAGAAGGGAAATGGGATGGAGATGGGGATGGGAATGAAGATAAGGATGGGAAAGGGAAAAGGGGTGGGGATTTGGAATGTGCCAATGGCCCTGTGGCCAGAGCTGATTGTCTGTATTGTAACTTCCTCCTTTCTTCATTCAGTTCCCTCTGCTTGCTGGAACCCGGCTGCACCGAGGCAGGAATGCAGCCTGGGGGAACACCAAGCCCTGTGGAAAAGCCCCTCCTCCTCCCTTGGTCTGATTTTGGGGCTTTCTGCCCTCCCTGGAGTTCCCTGAGGTGATGTGGGGCTGGTGGGGGACACAGAGGTCCCCGTGGGGATTGGTGTTCCCTGGGGGCTGCCGAGTGCTGCATGGGACAAGGACACCCCTGTTTTGGGGCTGAGCCAGGGCCCGGGGGAGGCTCTGTGGTCACACAGGGACCGTGTTGTCCTTGGCTCCCCTTCGGAGGCTGCGCAGGGCCTTGGCTGCCTGTCCGGGCCATCAATCCGAGTGTCAGCCGTGGTGGGTCAGTCTGTCACCCCTGCGTGGCTGTGGCTGCAGTGTCACCAGCCCACACAGCGCCTGGCCAAGCACCCTCGGGCTCCTCAGGATGCTGGGATGGTCCTTGGAACTGGGATTCCCTCTGGGATGAGCCCAGCATCACAGACCCTGTTTGTGCATGGGACGGGGATAAACTTGGGCACCGTTTTCCTCCCTCCAACATTATTTCCGTTCATTTGGGGTTTTTTTTTGGTTTTAATATTAAACCAAGATGTTGCTGGAAGAACGTTCTCCCTTCCCTGTTTTCCCATCAAATTATTTTGCAGAGGAACATCTGGCAGCAGCTCACGAACGGGCTGCTCCCGCCTGTCGTGGCAGCGGTGCCGGCTCCCCGCAGCAGCCGGGGCAGCTGGCAAATGCCACCTGCCACCACGGTGCCCACTGTCCCCTGCCACCGGGCAACACAGGGGGCAGCAGGGACAGGGACCCGTCAGCATCACATCCCACGTAGCAAACGGGGAGCTGGGGAGAGGAGAAACATCTGCCACGTCTTTGGTTTGACTCCGCTCCACCCCGAGCTGCTGCTTCCTTTGGTTTAGGGTAACGCGGAGGCTGACGGAGACCCGGGATCAGATCCCAGCTCTGAGCCGAGTCCAGCCCCCGCAGCTGGAGCCAAGGCCGGATCCCTGCGTGGGCTCGGAGCCTGAGCAGGATTTGGGAGCGTTTGGGGAGTGATTGTGCATCAAAGCTCCCCCCAGCCGAGCCTGGGCTGAGCTCTCGCTGCCTCTTGCTTAGGGGCAGCCTCAGTTTTCCCCAAAATGGAATGGCACCACCGGGAGCCATCCATCCCTTCCTTCCCTGCCACAACCCATCCCAGCGATGCAACACCGGAATTACTGCTCGGAGCCCGTGCTGGAGGATGTTAGGTGGTAACCATGGCAACGGCCAGGTTTCTCTTTCCTTGCCCTTGCCAATCACCTTGAGATGCCACCACGTCCTGGCCACCAGCTGGGCACTTTTTGTCCCCCCACACAGAGGTCCCCAAGCTGTCCTGGTGGATGTGGCAGCAGGACAGCGCTGGGGATCCCTGCTGTGGCCCAAGGGCTGCATCCAGGCATCCAGCAGCACCCAGGGACCCCCTCACTGCGGGGGTGGCAGGAGGAGGGACCCCTACCCCGTCCCGCCGCCGTGTCCCCGCGCTGGCAGCGTCCCTTCCCCGCAGCCCCGGCGGAAGGAGCGCTCCAAGCAACATCTGCAAGTGCTTATCCCTGCAGCCGGCCTGGCCCTTCCCGAAATAGCTCTCCGGGATGGCTGCCCATGCCAGCACTGATGTAATTTGCTTTTATTTCCCTCCCGTCTGCTCCTTCCCCGCCGAGCCGCGGTTCCTGTCAGGCACGCTCCGCTCCCGGGGCTGCAAGCCCGGCACAGCCGGGGCACTCCTGGAGGACACTCCCGATGCCTCGGAGGGGCTGGAGGGGTCCCGGTTCTCTGGTGGGTGTGATGCCATTGAGGGCTCCTCATTCCCTCACCAGAGCTGGGACGAGCCTGATTTCTCCAGTGTGTGGGTGAAAATAGGGAAATCCAGGTTGTCAGGAGGGGTTGGTGTAAGTGGGGATGGGTTGGGGGACCCCAAGGAGAATCCTGATGTTCCCACACCTCCAGCTGTGCCTGCACGGCTCCAGGAGCCCCGCAGAGGGGCGATTCCCTGGTTCATGTCTTTGGGACTGCAGGGTGTCACTGGGATGGGCACCCCGGCCGTGGGTGGCATCCCAGGGCTGGAGATGCCTTTGCTCCTCAGCTCCCGGCCCCTCTCCATGCGCAGGGGGTTAACTTGGCCACTTCCATGCAGGCAGAGACAGGCGGGCGCTGCTCCAGCGTGGGGCTGGCCAGCTGGAGCCTCCCCTCGCCTGGCTCCGGCACTCCCTGGCTGCGGCTCCGGCACAGACCTCGGCAACGACGTGTCCGTGCAGCTCCCGCCAGCGCAGCTCTGTCCACCCCATCCCTCCCCGCCGCCACTGCGGGGTCCCACCCTGGGGTCCTGCCTCTCCCTTTCATGGAGGAACAGGAAAATCCATGGACAAAATGCTGTGCCCCCAATGTCCCCTCGGGCATGTGCGGTGTCCTTGTCCCCTCTGCTCACATGGCCTGTGCCCGCTGCCAACGCGCCGCTCCGAGACTGCGTCCCCCCGTGCTCCCCCCCTGCAGGAACACATGGAACCACGTCCTCAAATAATTGCTTCATTACGGGCTAATTACTGCAATTAGCTGAGCAGAGCTCCTGCAAGGCAAGGCCTGTCCCTCCAGCCCCCAGCCCGTGGCGGTGGCATCACCCACGGCACGGATGGACCTGTGGGTGCTCCACCTGCATCAGGGGGTGCCAGCTTGGCAGCCTCAGGGTGCTCGGTCCCTTGGGGACTCCGACAGGAGCCCAGGGCTGGGTGGATGGATCTGTGGCCATCCAGAGCTGCCTTGGTCACCCCTGTCCTGGCAGGAGCATCAGTTTGCCACGGGATGGGCACTGCTCATGTCCTGTGGCAACCCATGGTGCTGGGCCCTGGCTGCACGTGAGGTTGGTGACACCCAGCACCAAGGGATTGCTGTTCCCTCACGGCCTCCAATGGCTTTTCCCATCTGCCTGGCTCCTGGCGCTGGTGTAGGAGCGCATGGTGGCTCTGTGGCTCTGCCGAGCAGGAGCAAGGCCAGGTTCATTTTAATCCCTCCCTTGGACCTTCTGGACACACCAGAGATGCTGAGCAGAGGCAGCTCCAGCTCTGGGCACCCCTGGGGTGGTTCTTGCACCACTCAGCTCTGCCACCACCCAGTCACTGCAGCAGATGGGGTGCAGGGGGCACAGGGCTGATTGTCCCCATCTGTGCCCCAAAGTGTGGGAGCTGTGGCAAGCAGGATGCACAGAGCCCTCATCCTCCAGTGTGACCCTGGTGTTGTCACTGTTCTGGTGCCACTGTGAGACCTGGCAGTGCCAGGACAGCCGTGTCCCGTGCCAGCAGTTGTGCTCAGCTTCGCTGTCATTGTCACGGCTGCGCTCATGAATAAATGAAGTGCGAGCAAAGCGTCTGCCTAATGGCACGGTGACAAATGTGTACCAAAACCAGAGGGAAAAGGGAGCGATTTGAGGAATTCAATTATTTAACAGAAGCTTGTTACTGCCATTGCACCGGGGACCCTCCTCCAGCACGGCCCTGGCTCTGGCAGGGGTTGGCACGGAGGGTCCTGGGGTGCTGTGGGGGGTGTTGGGGGTCACAGCTCCCTGGGCTTGGGGACACACAGGATGGGGGGTCTGCAGGAGCTGGTGGCAGTGGGAGGGATTCATCGGCACCTCGGGAGATGCAGATGGACTCAGGCTCTTTTATGCTCAGCCTGATTCCTGAGGCTGGACATGGCACAGGGTTTCATCCTGCTGGATCCAGCCCTGGTGATGCCACAGTCTAATGTCACATGAGATGGGGACTCACAGAGAGGGACTGGCCCTTAAAATGGATTTAAATCAGTCCCACTCTCCCCAGTGCCCGGGATGTGTGTCCCCACAGCCTGGCCATGGTCACGTCAGCGTGGCACAGGGGACAAGGGGCACCAGCTGCCTGTCCCTGCTGCCTGGAGCTGGAGGCTGGGAAGGTCCATTCCTCCCTTTTGAGGTCATGGAGACCTCGAGCTCCATCCTGCACCACAGCCAGTGCTCCCTCCCCGGGGCTGTGGGGCTGTGCTGTGTCCTTGTCCAGGGGTGCCAGGAGCCGAGGCCAGCACGGATCAGTGCCCACGTCCCTCCCTGGGCAGCTGGCAGTGACAGATCCTGGCAGGGGACAGGAGCGTGTGGATGTGGGCAGGCTCTGGCAGGGGGCTCAGCGGGCAGCTCCCCGTGCACGCCCCGCCGCTGCCTGGGGACAGCTCGCTCCGAGCTCCATATGCTGGAGGAGATGAGCTTCATCCACCCCCAGCCTCCTCTGGCTGCAGCCCAGGCTCAGGCTGGAGCAGGGACACCGGCGTCTGGCACAGCATCCCTCCATCTCTGCTTTCCTCCCCGCAGCTCCGTGGGGCGGCAGCAGAGCCCCCCCGTGGGACACTGGCGTCCCCTCCTTGATCGCTCAATCACAAAACCCAACAGGAGCGTGGCACGGAGCACCATCCACCGCCAAATCCGCCAAATCCGCCAAATCCGCCAAATCCGTGCCCGGCCGCTGGCGGTGACAGCCACGGCCCAGCGCAGCTCCCGGGGGACACCGATGGATGCGAGTGAGCGTTTGGGGCCCTGCTGCCAGAGGAGCTCCCGGCGCCGCTGCCCAGCCCTGCCAGCAGCCCCGACGCTCTCTGGAATGCTCAGCCCTGCCAGCAGCCAGAAGGAAGCTGCTGCTTGCCAGGGAGGCAGAGCCTGGCAGCGGCCGGGCTGCAGGCTGTGCCAGGACGCGGAGCTGTGCCGGGGAACGAGCCCCGGCTCATCCGCAGGGCCGGGAGAGCCGCGGGTTTGGATGCCGACCCTGCTGAGCACCAACCCGCTGGGGGAGCAGGATTGGTGCTGGGATGCGAGTGCCTGGGCACCCCCTTTTCCAGCACGAAAATCCCTGTTTCTTCCATGGATTAGGGGCCAGCTCGGAGCCCCTCTGTCCCACCCGTCCCTCCCTGGGGTCCCTGCGGAGCCGCAGGCAGCGGGTGGCTGTTTGGAGAGGAGAAAAATCGCGGCATCAATCCCAGCGGGAGCGGGAGCGGGAGCAGGGGCGGTGATTTAGGGGACCGGTCACCGCCGGAGCTGATGATGAGCTGCGAATCGAGGGGAGAGAAATCAGGCTGTGACACAAAGTGGCATCTGCTCGCACGGAGTCGCCCGCCCCGGGGAGGGGATAAATCCCTGTCGGCACGTTCCTGCTCTCCGGAGAGATGGATTTGGAAGGGAGGCTTGGGTGTGAGTTATCGGCAGAGGAGAGCTCCTGCCGGCTGGCAGGGGACCTCGAGGATGATGGCACTCCAGTCTGGGACAGCAGGGACAGCAGGACCCTAGGGATGACAGGATTCCAGGACCCAGGGGATTCTCCAGCGTGGAACCCCAGAGATTCCAGGTGTCCAGTGTGGGATCTTTGTGCCACTCAGCCCCTCCCCTTCCTCCCAGCCCTTCCAGCTTCTTTAACTCTCATTTCTAAGCAGGCCAAGATGAGGAAGGAGGAGGAAAAGGAGACTCCGGAGCCTGTGGTTTCATTCCTGCACATCTCTTCTCCGCGTGCCAGATGGGCAGAAGGAAATTATCCATAATTCTTTATCTGGAAGTGCTACAGTGGGGCAGAGCCACCTCATCCCAGAGATTCCAGCTGCAGGGTTGGGGGCTGAGGATGGAGGGTACCCCCACTCCCAGGCCCCCCATGTCCAATCCTGTACCTCAGAAATGGGGTCCCAGCCAGGCACCCTCTTCCCTCCCCTCTCTCCCAAGCCACCCCCATCCCCGTGCCCTGTCGCTCACCTCCCTGAGCCCGACAAATGATTTACAGGGAGATGATGTACGGCTCGCTTGCTCATCTAAGTTTTCCTTTAAATGAGGTTTTTTTTGGAACAGCCTCACAAATCGATCCCCTGTCACCGTTCCTGTGCTCCTGCTGTGGGTAACGGCAGGGAAATGGATCCCTGGGTCCTTGGGAGGAGCAGGGGCTCTTCCAGGCGTGTGTCCAGAGCCTCTCCGTGCACGTGTGCCGGGGGCTGTGGCACACGTGGCTGCACATCAGGATTTCGGAGTGTGCACCCTGGCTCGGGCTGTATATCTGGGTGTGCAGAGCTTTATGACAACTGAAATGGAAAAGACAATTGGATGTCAAAACCTATCCCAGGAACCCATTTATACCCACTGACTTTTATGGGATTCCCACTGATTGATTCAAGCACCATAAAACTTCCCACAGCAGCTCCCAGCCCTCCCAGCCTCGGTTCTTAGGGGTGGGATTGACTCCTCTGCCTCTGTCCGGCATTCCTGGGGGTGCAGCTTCTTCCCAGCTCCTTGTGGGAGAAATTCCAGATCAGGGATGCAGCTGCCTTGCTGTCCATCCCTCTGCTGGAGCATCAGGCAGGATGGGGCTGGAGGCCATGGCTGAATCCTGCAAATTTTCCTTGGGAAAATCCCTCCTGAGTCTCAGTTTTCTATTCCCAGTTGATTTTTCTCCTCACAGAGGTGAACTTCACACTCCACTGACGATCTCCAAGTGACAGCCCTCAGTGTCACCAAGGCAGGAGCTGGGATGTCCCACACTGTCCCCAGCGGGGCAATCCATCACCCTGCTCCGGTGCCACGTGGCACTGGCACTGCCCTCGCATGCCATGGGCAGTTGGTGGCTCCAGGAAGACAAAATTCCATGTGTGGACACAATTCATCACCTCCAAAGCCCAGAGAGGCTCTGGAATCCTCCAGAGAATGGCACAGGGACAAGGGGGCTCTGCTCACCCAAATCCTAATCAGAATTCCCCAAACCCTGATTTTGCCCTTGATTTCCACAGATCCTAAGCAGACCTGCTGAACTCCCCATTTTTCCCTTTATTCCCCCAAATCCTAAGCAGGCTGCAGAAATGAAGCACTTCTGGATGGAAAGGAATGGAATATTTCCAGCTGGAAGGGACCTACACGGATCACCTCCCCACAGCCCCCAAAACCGGCCTGAGCAGAGGATGTCTAGGGAACCTGTGCCAAGCGAGGCCTTCCCTGAACTCCCAAAAATAAAATATTTCCATGTCAGAAAGCTTTAAAAAAGGAAATGGGAACCACAATGGAAAAGATGAGGAATAAGGAGAAGAAATTTGAATGTCAAATAGAGGAAAAGCAGTGAAAGGAAGGCTCTGGTGGGGGAAGGAATGGGAAGGGTGGGGGGATTCCTCAAGGAGGGCACGGCAGGGGGCCAGAGCAGGTCACCAGTGTCACCAGGAGCCACCAGTGAGCTCGGCAGGGCTCCAGCTGCCCCGCGTGTCCCAGAGGAAGGTGAGGGGAGCCCTTCCCCAGCACCCCCGGAGCTGCTGGCACGGGTGGGAGCGGCTCAGCCGCCCTCCAGCGCTCTCCTTCCCATGGCTGAGCACGCTGACCTTTCCCGGCGCTTCCCGGCTTTCCTGCCGGCTGCTGGATGCGCTGGGGGCTGGGGGGAGGCGGCAGCCCCGGCCCCTCCCCAGCCCCCCTCCCCAGCACTCATCCAGCACCTCCTCACATGGATACCCCCGGGTGTGCACGGAGAGCTTGGACACAATCAGGGCACGGCAATTGCAGCACAGGGACAGGCAGTGGGCGGCCGGCAGAGTGTCCCCAGTGTGTGCCCGTGACAGCACGGAGTGATGGTGGCAGCTGAGGGTGACAGGCAGAGTCTGGTCCCCCAAATCCCTGGGGAGGACAGGGGCACTGCCAAGACTTCCAAGGTTTGGGCTGGGAGGGTTCGGTGCAGGTTCCTGCCACAGTTCCGGGGAGGGGGTGAGGCAGCGCTGGGCGTGGGCGCAGCTCTGGCATTACCTGGGCACTGCCACTGTGACACTGCTGCGTTTTGTGTCACCGTTGCGTTTTGTGTCACCACTGCATCGTTGTGGTGTCACGGTTGCAGTCCTGTTTTGTCACCGTTGCACTGCTGTGTTGCCATCGTTGTGCCACTGTTGTGTCACCATCACACTGCCATTGTGCCACCGCTGTGCCACAGTGTCACCATTGCCACTGTGTCACCATGGCATTACCATGACATTGTCATTGTGTCACCACTGCACTGCCATTGTGTCACTGTTGTGTCACCATTTCATTGTCATTGTGTCACCATTGCATTGCCATTGTGTCACCATTCTGTCATTGTTGCATTTTTGTGACATTGTCCTTGTGTCACCATTTCACTGCCATTGTGTCACCGTTGTGTCACTGTTGTGTCACTGTTTTGTCACCACTGCACTGCTACACCATTCCTGGAGCACCATCACCCCCAATCCTTTCTCTCCCATCCCTCTCCCATCCCACCACCCTTCCCACATCCCGCCCTCCCCAGAGCACCCCAGTTTGCCCCAGTGTCCCCACTCCGCTGTCACCTCCTGCTGGCTTTTCCTGGCGCCCCAAATCCCGGTGCCTGTGGGGCTGCTCCCCCCGATCCCGAGCTCGGGAAGCCGAGGGCAGCCCGGAGCGTGGCTGAGCTCCCGGTACAGCGCGTCCCGGTGTCCCGGGAAGGGCAGGCACACACAGCCCTGCTCCCGCCCCTTCCCACCCCTCGGATAAAAGAGCTGCTCCTGGAAGAAAGGATTTCAGAACCCGCTGTGCCTGTGTGGATAGAAACTCATTTGTTTAATAGGCAGCAGTTTGGCTTTGTCATGTTCATTTAGTTTTTAATGACGCACAGTTGTGCCAATATTGATTTTAGCTTATAGGGACTCAAAAAATTTACTATCTGGAATTATCTGAAATGTAGCTCTTTCATCCAGCGGGCAGCAAGATGGATCTTTCCCAGCCTCACTCCCAGCGAGGTGGTGGCACGAACCAGCTGGGAAGGGCTCCGTGTCATCCCTGTCCCTGTCTCACCCATGGTATAGCCAGGCTGGACCTCACCCAGGGAAACTGAGGCACCAGCGTGGTCCCCCCAAGTCTTGCCTGGGGGCTGTGCTGGGGATGTGCTCCAGCAGTCGGGTTTTTCTCCCTGTCATCCCACAGGGATGTTTGCAGTGGGAAGGAATGTGCTGGGAGAGCGGTGCCAGGGCCCAGACCTGCCCCTGCGCCCCCCACCCAACAGCCTCGTCCTCCGCCAGTGGTTAACGAGTCAACAGCTCTCAGGGGTGACAAGAGACAGCAGATCCCATCCATGGCCCCTTGGAAGCAGAATTCCTCAGTGGGAGCCAGCCAGAATCCATTTCCTGAGCGTCCCTGCGCTCCCTGAGGTAACACAGGGCGATGTTTGGGGTGTGGGGACCCCTGGAACAGCTGGGCCCTGGGGGGAGCAGAGCTGAGCTGGCCAGGACAGCAAATCCTGCAGGATGGGTGGGCTCGGTGTGGGGAGGGGCTGGGACCCTCCCCTCCTGCCTGGATACCCCACAGCCCGGTCCCAACCCAATTATGGGATAATTCACTTCGAGGTTTGGCTGCTGCTGAAGGGATTGATTGAGGAGTTGGTAATTACATCTCCCTAAAAGGCCCCTGGGGCTTTGTGGGAACACAAGTGGGGAAGGGAAAGGCTGATTTTTATGAGGGGACAGGTTTGGGGAGCCTGCCAGAGCCACATGTCCTCACTCGTGCCCACTCCCCTGCCAGGCAGGGATCTCTCGCCGCAGCCTGAGCTCGGTGTCATCCATTATGCAGGTCTGTAAATATATTATTTACCATTTCCCCGATTTTCACTCATTATTTATCACCTGCAGGCAGGGCTGGAGCCCCCAGCCAGGATCCTCTCCTGCTTTCAGGGACAGGGCTCCCCCTTTCCCTCGGTGGCAGAGAAGGGAGCTGGGGACCCGTGGGCTGGGGGCTCCAGGGACCCCCAGAGCACACCTGGAGGAGTCTCAGCTGCAGGTGGGTCAAAGCTCCCTCCTCAATGCAGAGCAGAGTTGGGATGCTGGCTCTCCACAGCTGCTCTGGGGTGCCCACCCTGTGCCAGGCGAGGAAATGCTGGAGCTGGAGCTCACCCCAGCAGGGATGAGCCACGGGTGATGCCCTTTGGGACTGGTGAGGTGGGTTTTGGGGCCTTTAAAGCCTTTGTAGGGTTCTGCTGGCAAGAACGCCAAATGATCGAGTTTGAAAACTGCTGCTGTGGGCACCCAGAGATCTGTGGGTGCTTCAGGTGGTGATGGCAAGGTCAGGGGTGCAGGGAGAGTGACAGCGCACGTGACATCTCCTAAAAACTGATCTGGTGTCCCCCCCAAGCCTTTTTGGGCTGGATTGTCCAACAAAACCCCAATTTCTCTGAGCTTTGTGTGTGGGAATCAGGGCTGGGGTTACCACAGATGCTCTGGCTAAGAGTTAGCAGTTTTGGGGGGGCTCTGGCACCCCCAGCCTGGCCCTGGCTGCTGGGGGGAGTGAGTGCCTCGAAAACCTCAGTGTGTGATTAAGTGAGAGGCTTGGATGCAGCCCCCAGCAAACCTGGCTGGTCCCCAGCCGCTGTTCCCGAGGAACGCTTGGAAGGTGGCCTTTAAATGTTAAGAAATGATGTTAAAATGAGCCAGAGCCTTAGTTTAAATTTTTAATCTCCTGATTTAAAAACTCAGCCTTGAGGTCTGGGCTCTTGGTGGGGGCTGGTGCTGCTGGGTGGGTGTCTCTGTGCTGGTGGTCCCGGGGTGTGGGGTCAGCTCTGAGGGTGGGGGCTGCCCCTTTGCCCTCCTGCTGCTGAGCAGAGCCAGCTTCTCCCATGGCTCATCCTGGGGCTCCTCTCGACTCTTTCCAGCCTGTAGGAAAAGGGAAAACTTGGCTTTGCAGGGCAGTGGAGGAGCAGTTTGTGTGTCTGGGGCTGGGGGGTCCTGGTTCCAAGGTTCCAGCATTGGAAATGCTTTTTCTCCCCAAAGCCTGCAGCCTCAGAGATGCTCTGGAGGGGGATTCACCAATGTGAGCCCCCAGCTGAGGAAGGGAGGGTGTGGAGCAGCAGGAATGGCGTTTTCCCCCCCCTCAGCCCCTCTCACACGGGGATCCAGGTGGGAACCCCCACATCCTGCTTGGTATGGGGGCGAGAGGCCCCCCCTGTGTGTGGAGCTCACGCTGCCCTGAGCTCCTCGAGAGCTGCCCGCACTGTGGGGAGGAGGAGAAAAGGTCTGGATGGAGCGAAGGCTCCTGCTCTGCCCGCCTCCCTGGCTGCTGGCATCAGTGCTGGGGGAGGTGAGGAGCTGTCCCAGGGTGCTCAATTAGAGGGGCTTCAGAGCAGGAGGAGGAACTTTAATGCCAGCACCGGGGTGGGTTTGGGACCCACTGTGGTGCTGCGTGTGCCAAACCCTCATGTTTGAAGGGGAACCAGGGGTGGTTTGGCTGGGTAGGGGTCCCATGGTCCCCACACCCACCTTAACCCCCTGTTCTGATGCTTTGGGGATTACCTGGGCCCCTCTGCTGGGTGCAGAGGTGGAGCAGAGGGGTGGCAGCCATGGGCAGGTCTCCCTGCAGTCTCTGGCCCTTGGCTTGTTCCCAAAGTGAGAGGGACAGATCCTGCTCAGACATGGGAGTCCCACCCGCAGGGCTGCCGATGCTGCCCTGCTCTCTGCCAGCCCAGAGCCCCTCAGCACTGAGCAGGGGCTTGAAGGAAGGTCTTAATTGGGCTGAGATGCCCCAAACAGCGGATGCTGGGAGACAGCCCCAGGGCTGGGAAGAGGAGCAGCCCTGGCAGGAAGGAGAGGGCGCGCTCCTGGTGTTGTTCTTATCCTCGGTATTTTTTTAACTCATAAAAGATTTACGATGTTTCTGTTCCCAGCCAGTTTGGAGGCTCCTTGCACAGCACCCGAGGGCAGCATGGAGCCCTGTTTGATGCCCTTCAAGGAGAGGCAGCTTCAACCCTGCCAAAAATGGGGAGTTTGCTTTCCTGTGGCCTTCCAGGGCCCTCAGGGCCCTCAGGGAATGAGGTGGCTGTGACTCATCCCCAGCTGCAGCTCTGGGGAGAGGGGACCTGTCCTAAGCCCAGGTTTGAAGAGAGCAGTTAAATGATTGCAGAGGCTGCTCTGGCCTGCAGCGCTACCCCAGATTGACTCTTCCAGCAGAGCTGATGCTTCTGGAGAAAAAAGCCTCTTTCAATCTTAATTACAAAAAAAAAAAAAAAAAAAGAGAAAAGAAAAGGTGCTGGGGAGCCTTGCTGCAGCCAGAGGTATCCTCCCTGTTAGGAACGTGCAGGTTATTGCTGGTGTGGATCGTTCTGGCTTCTCCTCCTGCCTGTGGGAGCTTGTTACCCTGCTGTCCGTGAGGCTGCCGCGCCTCCCGGATCCAATTTCTCTTCCCTGCGCCGGTGCTGACAGCCTGTGGTTACATCCACCTCCTCTCCCCTTTGATAGCGGAGAAGGACTGAGCTCCTGGAGTCTCTCACTCACAGGCAGCGCTTTCAACCTCTCCTTGCACTTCCCAGCCCTTTCCCAGAGCAGGGAGCGTGGATGCTGCTGTCCTGCTCAAGGAACAGGGAGCTGCTGCGAGTCAGTGCCTCCTCTGGAAACCTGAGGGATGCTGAGGACAGCTGAAGCTCTTGGCTGTTGTCCTGCAGCCTCTGGATAATGCTGATGGTCCCCAAAGCTCCTGACAACCCAGCAAAGACTTTTACATTTCAAACAAAGCCTTGATCTTTTTTTGGAACTTGCCTTGGTTTCAGACAAGAGTTTTTAATTCAAGCCCAGCGCCGTATTTTGGGTTTGACTTTGATGCGCCCTCTTCAAGCAGGAGGCAAAATAACAGCGTTCACATCCGCAAATAGCCCCGGGGCGGGCTCCTGCTGCCCGCGGCTCCGCGGGGCCGGCCCCTCCTCGGCCGGGGCTCCGGCCACAGCTCGGGGATGCGTGGCTGCCGGGGGGGCTGGAGACCCTCGTACAGGGCTCAGCGATTGAGAGAGGAGCTCTCAAAACCCCCTTTTAGAGAAGCCTTGGGGAGGCGGGAGTCGTGGGATGTGGCTCACGGTGGTCTGTCACCACTCCTGGTGGAATTAGAAGCCCCAAATTGCAGGCCAAGTTGGGACTCTCAGTAATGTTGGTGGGGGAGGGAGACAAAACTCGTGGGAGATGGAGAAATGCCCTGTGTGGGGCGGGGGTGACCCAGCAGCATGGGGAGGGCACAGCCTCCTGCCCTGGCATCACCTGGAATGTCCTCAGGGACACGGGGTGAGTGACACTGCGGGGCCTCCGAGCCTCTCTGACCACTGGGATGTGCCAGCCTTGTACGGGCTCCTCCACGCGCTCTTGGAGAGAGGTGTGGTGCTACCTGCTGGAACTTGCTCCTGCTTGGAGGGGTTTGGGCAGAGGAGGGCTGGCACAGAGCGGGCAGGACTGCCAGGGGATGTGCTCTGGTGGGAACACTGATGTGACATCCGGACTCGATCAGTCTGGGTGACCGTGGGGAAGCAGGTACCTGTGCAAGTGGGTAATAAACTACTCACAGCTTGGCAAGATTAATGGTAATAACCATAAATCAGTGCCGGCACCAGGGTCAGACCTGGATTTATGGCCCTGGAGACAGGAATTCCTGTTCTTCATGGAACAAAGCCCTGATCCTGCAGGGGCCTGGAGCGTGCTGAGTGTTATTGTGGCTGCAGCGTGTGTGTAGGTGCCTGGGGAACAGGTCTGAACCCCTGATGGGGGCTGAGCTCACCCCTGGCAGGGCAGCCTCTCCCTTTGCTTGTTCCAGCCGGCAGCGGGAAACACCTCCCTGAGGGGTGAGCCAGGATTGCTGCCTCCCACAGCACATTGATCCCGTCATCTCGGTTGAGAATGCCAGCCACGGAGCTGATTAATGCCGGGGTGGGCAAGAGCTGGGTTATTGTTCAGTCTCTCTTCAAGAGGTCGATGGGAAATTTGGCAGTAGCTCTCCAAATACGCAATGTGAGCACAGGCGTTGTTCCTCCAAGGACTGTGCAGGATTTACACGTGAGTGTTACATTGCAGTGGAAATGCACACCGGGGCCCGGCCACCGCCACACGCTCTTGTATCAGTGCCTGTGGGAGAGTGTTCCCTCCATCCCTGCCCTGGTGTGACCCGGCAGTGCCGGGGCTGGCTCCAGGCTAATCTGCTCATGCTTTCGTTTCACCCTGATCCTTGCAGGTCCCTTGGCTCAGAGGTGCCGTGTGTGCTCAGGAGGCTGATCCAGAATTCCGGATGGCTTTTCCTCCTGTGCAGATGGTGCAGGTCCTTGGGTGTTAATGCTTGGTAGCAGCCGTGACTGAGCTGCTTTCCCCCACCTAATGCAAGGCACTGTGCTAGCAGAAAGCACAGACATCTTTGAAGGATGTGTGATCCTGTTGGGAGCTCTGGGCTTGAGGAATTGTGGGATCAGACCTGATGAGGTGGCGTGCTGCCAGGGAGGTGCTGCTGGGTCATCTCTGGGGTTAAAGGTTTTGTTGGGTTTCTTTTGGTTTGTTTTTGAGAACCATAAAACGTTTGCTTTGGTAATCCTGTGTCATTGAGCTCTGCCTTAGAGCTACCTGGGGGATGTGCTGTGTCCCCTCCGCAGGGGTCGAGTGCTGATGCTCTGAGTGCTGTCGGAGGGGCTGGGGCAGCGAGGGGTGGGTTAGGGTGGGATCTGCAGACAGGAGCCGCTGTTTCCCCAGCGGGGGCACCGGGAGCGGGGTGGGGGGACCCGCCCGCTCCGCACCAACCGGGGGCGGCCGGTGGGGACGCGCCCGCTCCCTCCGCGGCCGCTGGGTAGCGCTCGGGGCCGCGCCGTCTCCCCGCCTCCCCGGCTCGGGCTGCCCCCGGCTCCGCCGAGCCCCGCCGCCGCCGCTCACTCCGCCGCCGCACAGCGCAGGAGGAGCAGCAGCGGCCGGAGCGCCGAGAGGGGTCGGCGCGGCGCCGCCAGCCCGCCCGCCGTGCAGGGCCGGCGGCTCCGAGCGGGACCCCGCGCCGCCGCCCGCCGCTGCCGCACTTTCCCCCTTTCCCCGCTGGGGACGAACCCGGTCTCTGTCGCCCGGAGCCGCCTGGGAGGGGATGTCCCTAGGCAAGAGCTGAGCGCCGGGGAGGGGCCGCCCCCCGCCCCCAAACTTTTCGCTCGGCCCAGGAGCGGCGGGGACCCGGCCCCCATGGAACCCGGGCGGGCAGGAGGGGCCGGGGGCGCGGCGCCCTGCGCTTCCCGTCCCCTTCCCTGACGCGGGGCGCAGCGCTCGGGGAGGGGCTCGGCTGCCGGCTCCGCTCCGGATTTGGTGGTCCCGTCTCCGCACGTCCCTGGGGAAGCTGCCGATGGTGGGGAGCTGCCTGCGGACCGTCTCCAGCCCCACGAGGAGCCCTTCACCCCGGCGCCTTCGCCTCCCCTTGAGCAGCGCTGCTGCGGGGATCCCTGCGCCGGAGCCGCCCGGATTATAAAGTCGGGGAAGTTCTCCCCCCGCAACCCCCCCAGCTTGTCTCGGCAGAGCCATGGCCCGGCTCCGGAGCTGGGGGCTGCTCTGCTTCGCCGTGCTCGCCCTGCCCGGCCCCCCGGGAGCCGGCGCCCAAGGTAAGGGGATGCAGGGGGCGGCTGGAGATGGACCACGGAGAGATGGGGGGGTCCCCGCGCTGCGCTCCTCAACCGAGCCCATTGCTACCCCGGGCTGGGAGATCCGTGTGCCAGTCGGGGTGTGGGAGCGAGGAGGCTCCGGAGCTCCTACCGGGGGAAGAGCAGCATCCGTGATATTCGCAAAGCGTCTCCGGAGCCAGGAGTCGGGGCCCGCCGGCGCTGGGAGCAGCGCGGTGTCCGCGGTGGTTCAGCGGGAAGAGCAGCACGGCTCTGCTCTGCCTCCCCCTTCCCCATAACTGCCCTCAGGCTGGGGATGGGGAGAACGTGTTGCTCTGAGCATGAGGCAGAGTCTGTGCTGGACCACCTTCCGGAGGGCGAGCAACCCCGAGGGGTGAGGGTCGCCCATTCCCCCCTCCCCGCTCCTCCACGCGTACCCCGTTGTACCCCAAAACCCGGGGTGCAAGTTTAGGGGATTCCCAGGGAGCAGCCCATACCCTGATGTTGGTCCTGTTGACTTCCAGCCCCTGGTAGGAACGGGCGGGGGGCTGGGGGGGTCTGCACCCCCGAGCCCCTGTGGGTGCCTGGGGCTCCCACTGCACCCCAACAACCCTGGGGGGCTGCAGGGCTGCCGGGCAGGGGGAGCCCCTCTCTGCTCAGCCTCTGGGCTCGGGCACAGCACAGGCTGCTTTTTGCTGCTCCGCTACCCCACGGGGATATAAAAATTGTTTGTGGCCCTTTGGGGTGCAGCTGGGGTTCAGAGGGGCCGGGGGGATCCTCTGGTCCCCTTCCTGGCCGTGAGGGTCCCTGCGGGCCCAGAGAGGAGGCTCCCGGCTGGCAGGGCTGCAGCGTGTCTGCCTCTGTCCCTGTGCTTGGACTGAGCAGATCCAGACTGGAGAAGGGGGGGCACAGCTGAGCGCAGCGCCGGGGGTCCTCACCCACGACATTTCTTGCCCTTGTTTGTGGCAGCAAGCGGAGCCAGAAGTCCCTGTGCGCTCCCGTGCTCCCGCTCCCCCTGAGCCTCCCCCAGCACTGCTATAATTTCTCAGTAATTAAGTTCAGAACATAACATCTAAAGCGGCAGTATATTATCCGGGCAGGCCCTGTGTGGGGAGCTCTGAAGGTCTCTTTGATTGATTCACTCCCTTGCCGAGTTTCTCTTCTCCTGGCTGGCGTCTCCGGCTGGCGGGTCCCCTGTGATCCGCTCGTTCCCTGCCTGCGGGACGGGCTCCTGGGGTGACCCGATCTCCTTCCATTAATGTGTGGGGCTCCAGGGTCTTGCTGAGGGGTGGAAGATGTGTGTCTGCCTGTGCCCCGGCGCTCTGGAGCGGTGGGGATGGGGTTTTGCTCCGCTGTCCTGGCACTGGAGCCCAGCTTTGCAGCCCTGGCTCTCTGCGGCGCGTGTCACGTCCTCGCGGGCGCTGTGACATTGCTCGGTGCCCGGCCCCGGCGTGACAGCGGCCACAAGCGAGCTGGACGTGCTGGAGGGATCATTCCCAAAGCCCGGCACGTGCCCGCCTCCCCTGCCCGCGGGTGGCACTGGGGGCGTGCCAGCAGGGTCACCTCCCGGCTGCCATGCCCGAGGGGTGCCGGCGCTCTCCCTGCATCCCGCTGGGATGGACACGGAGCGGGTGATGGAGCTGGGGACGTTCCCAGCCTGGCACAGGGCTCCAGGCTCCGGTTGGTCCCACTGCGGTGGGGCAGGCAGAGCTGGCAGTGAGGGGCAGCAGCGCTTTGTGCCAGGGCTATTGATTCTGGCAGCAGAGGAAAATGGGATCAATCAGGAAGGGAAGGAAAGGAGGAGGCGATGGCGCGAGACCTCCCCGGCCGGGGCACAGGGGCTGCCTGGGGCATGGGGTGAGGCACTTTCATACCTGTGGTTGGTAAAAAAAAAGGCCCCTTGCTGCCCATGAGAGAGAGGATGGAAGTTTAATTACAACCCGTCTGTGCTGTGTAATTATTAATTACCCGTGGCAAAAAATAACTTATTGATTAGGGGCCTCGCGCTAATTACCCGGAGCCCAATGCGGAGCCGGGGGAAGGCTCAGCCGGCAGCGCTGCCCGGGCGGGAGCTGTCGCAGTGCGACCTGCGCCGGGCCCGGGGGCTGTGCCAGGGCTGGGGGCACGGGCAGCCCACCCCACAGCAAAGGCCCCTTCGGCTGATGAACAAGGCAATAAAGGGCTCCCCAGGAGCTGGGGGGAGTCTGAGGGTCCCCAGCCCCCTCCTGCTCACTCTTTGCAGATTTTCTGCCACCCAGAGATGTGATTTCCCCACATCCAGTGCTGGGGGTGCAGCCCGGGACCCCCCGTGCTGGCACAGCCCCTCTAATGGGATTGAGGAGGCTGCAGCCAGTCCCAGGAGGGATTTGGGCAGCTTAAGGTTCCAGACGGGATTTGGGGCAGGGGCCTGCCATGGGCAGCTTCCACCAAAGAGGCTTATTAGAGGTGGCAGCACGGGAGTTCCAGCATCTTCTGTGCCCGTGCGTGGGGCCTGGGCACGTCTGCACACACGGTGCCCTGTGGGGCTGGGCGGGAGGGGGACAAGAACGAGCCCTGCCCTTCCTGGGGACGTGATGCTGGTGCCAGGCTCACGCCAGGACTTTGGTGATGGGAGCTGCTGGTTCCTCTGTGCTGGTGGAATCAGGGCAGGAGGGGATGGCTGAGCACAAGGTCTCCTGCCCTGGCTCCCCTGCCCAGCGCTGTCACATTCGCTGGTGGCCTCGTGCAAGGCTTGGGCTCGGGAAGGAGAGTGGCTTTTAGGGGAGAGGAAGGGAAGATTAAAATTTGATGCTGCTTGGGAAGCCATTAGTGCCTGGGCACGGTGATGATGAAATTTTGATGACCTGATAACAGTAAGGGAGGGGGGTACGGTCTGGTCCCAGGCAGGCTGTGCCACTGTGCCTGTCACTGCTCTGGTCCCCAAAGGTTTGGGGTGCCAGCTGAGGAGGAGAACAGGCAGGAGCAGAGCTGCCAGTGGGATGGAAATGGGAGCTCGTACCCACCAGCTGCTGGCACTGGTGGGCAGGGAGAGCCGGTGGTGGCTGAGCAGCTCCTGCCCTGGTGCCATCCGGGGACCGGGGTGAGTGACAACGTCAAGCGCTGCTTGTCCCTTGGTGACGGTGATGGGGACGGGGCTGCGGTGGCATTTCCGCTCAGCGGGAGCACACGCAGGAGCTCCAGGAGAGCGGGAAGGAGGGAGCAGGCGGCTGCTCGGCTGCTTGAGAACCTGGGAAAACGCCGATAATTAAACCGGGAGGAGGGAGGCTGGCGGGCGCTGTGACGAGGAGTGACCCTGCCTCCGCCACTCCACCAGCCGTGTCCTTGTCCCCAGCCTGTGTCTGTGGCTGGTTCCTGCCTGGGGATGAGCTCCAGCCACACACACATTGCTGTAGGCCCTACACAAACTGGTTTGGGGCTGTGTTGGTTGCAGCAGCAGCAGCAGAGGCAGTGCCCGGGGTGAAATGGCCCCGTGGGGCAGCGCCGTGTGGGAGCAGAACCCGCTGGGTGCTGGGTGGGTGGGTGAGCGGAGGGTGCCCTCCCCTCTGAGCCCTCCTCACTGCCCCAAGCTCGTTAACGAGTGGCTGGCATGTGGCTGGGTGAGAAACGGCCGGGGAGAAATATGCTGCTGTCAGTGGTGATGTGATTGTGCTAACGAAGGGCGAGCTGAGCCCCCGCCGTGCCCACGGCTGTGCCAGGGCTGGTGGCTCTGGTGCTCCACCGGTGCCTCCTGGCACTGGGCCTTGGACTTCCAAAGCAGCCGAGGGGATCCAGCGGCCCTGGGGGGATCCAGCAGCCCTGGGGGGATCCAGCAGCCCCGGGGGGATCCAGCAGCCCTGGGGAGCTGCGATGGCTCAGGGTGGTGGGCACCGGGGCACTGGGGTGTCCTGGGAGCTTGTCTGCCAGTGCAGTGGAGCGTGGCATGGAGCTGCTGAAAGGGTCAGGATCCCTCAGATGTGTTGGTGATGCCCGGGACCACCCTCATCCCCACGGCTGCTGCTCTGAGCTGGGGTTCCCCCATCCATGGAGGTGGAGCCAGGACGTGTTCCTATAACTCTGCCCAGCCAGCAGGCAGGAATGCGCTGGCAGCAGGTCCCAGCCGTGCTGGCCATGCTTGGCATCTCTCACAGCCCCCTTGGCATCTCTCACAGCCCCCTTGGCATCCGGCACACCCCGAGCATGCTGGCGATGCCCCTGGCGTGGGCACTGCCCTCAGCACCCTCCGTGGGTTTGGGTACCAGCTCTTGGGGGAGCATTTCCCACCGCTGCTCCCAGCTTTGGGGTACGTCCTGCACCCCTCTCCCAGTGCTGCCTCACCTTCCAGCCCCTCTCCCCAGCACCTGCCTGTGCCCCGGGCAGGCTGTGGCCCCCTTGGCGGCCCCAGCCCCACCCTCCCCTCGCCCCCAGCCCCGGGGGTGCAGGAATGCCTGCCTGGAAAGCCATGCCGGGCTCGGGTTGCCTGGGAACTGGGAAATCTGATCCCTGGGAACGGGGGCCGAGGGCAGGGGACATTCCCGGGCTGCAGCTGGTCCCCGGCCCCCTTTGTCTCTCTTCTCTGATGGGGCCCCCAGGAATGGAGATTTGGGGAGTGGGGGCTTGAGCAGGGCCATCCCTGGGGACACTGACCGGATGCTCTGGGGTGTCACCTTCCCATGTGGATCAGTGTCACCACCAAGGGCCGGAGAAGGGGACCAAGGCCAGGTTGGATAGGCGTTGGAGGAACCTGGTCTAGTGGAAGGTGTCCCTGCCCATGGCAGGGGTGGGACAAGATGAACTTTAAGCCCCTTCCAACCCAACCCATTCCAGGACTCTCTGAAGGCCCTGGGATTAGCTGCTGCGTGCCAGCAGCTGGGCATCCCGGCTGGCCACGGGGATGGCACGGTGGCGATTCCAGGAATGCTGGGGTCCCCTGTGCTGAAGCCACTCTCCCTCCTGCCAGCCGGCATTGTCCCCACCACCCACCCTGACACATGGCAGCTCCCGAGCATGCCTGGAGCTTCCCTCCAGCCTGGGCAGCATGAGAAACTGAGGCACGGGGCAGGGGTGGTGGTGGGGATAGTGGGAAGGGGACTCAGGCACAGGGGAGCTGCTCCTTTGGCTCCCATCCCTCTCCCCTGTCCGTGCCGAAGCCCCGGGTGTAGGGAAGCCTTGATGAGTTTGACCATTAGCAGAAGAAGCTGCTGAGCTAATTTTAGCCCTGTTAGCTAATTGCTTTCTGCACTGCTGGGTGAGCCCACAACCTGTGAGTCCTCGGCTGTAACCTTGAGCCCTCCCGGCTCTGTGCACGGGGGTCCTGCCAGGGCAGGGAGCAGGATGGGGATTCTCCTGTGGGATCGCTGGGCCCTGCAGGGCTTTCTCTGGGACTTTGGGGTGTACAAAGCTGTGAGGGGTTGCAGTGCCTGGCAGGGTCCTGCTGCCCATAGCTTGGAGCAGTGTCCCTTGTGCCTTGTGTGGAATGGGGACATGTAATGTGGGAGGACTCTGGCTGTCAAGGGTGGCCGTGGGATGTGGACCCCCAGTGGTGGCTCTCCTTCAGCTTGATGAAGGGAAATGCTGGGTTTGGACCCCCTTAACTGGGAATTGCTGGATCCAGAGGGCATTTCCCCAGGGCAAGGGTGAGGCTGGGGACACTCGTGCTCTCTGTTCCTGGCTGCAGGGACAGAGCTCTTCCCAGGTGCCTGTCCCTCTGTCCCCATCCTGCAGGGCCACCCCGCAGCACATCCCAGCTCATTGACTGGAATCTGGGGCACGTGCTGTGGCTTTCTGGGGACATTTTTGTCCCCCTGCAGGAAGCAATGGAGCACTGGGTGCCTCGAGGGGCTGCCCCCATGGGTCTCTGCAGGGTGGGATATCGGTGTTTCCCCCCCTCCTCCTCCACGTCCTTGCCTGGGCTTATCAGGGGTCAGGAGGGAGGTGACGGGGTCCTGCATGGGCATTCCCAGCTCCTGGCAGTCCGTGAAGGGCTGGCTGGGGATGGAGCGGGATGCAGAGACGATGCCGGCTCCCGAGCCAGTGTGGGGCCAGGATGGATGGACGGACGGACGGACGGACGGACGGACGGATGGATGGATGGATGGATGGATGGATGGATGGATGGATGGATGGATGGATGGCGGGCTGGCTGGAGGGGGCTGGGACCGGTGGACACAATAGCTCTGGTTTCAGCACCCCGCCTCCTGCATGCCTGAAAAACAGCTGATGGCCGTGACGGGGGATGAAATGGGATTAGCTGCTGCTTCCAAAGGCAGCGCGTCCTGCCGAGCCGGACAATGCGCCCGCTGTGCCCCGCGTCCCCCCACAGCCCTGCCCAGAGGGGCTCGGCGCTGTCCCCTGCCCTGGCTGTCCCCGGGGAGACCTGCCACCCTCCTGAGCTCCAGCACTGGGTGCTGCACAGACTCCCGGCGGTGCTGGCGACCCCGGGGTGCCGTGGGCGCCTCTCGCTGCTGCTCCCAGCTCCCAGAGGAGCTGTGGGGGCGGCAGGAGCTCGGAGCTGTCCCACCCCCGCCAGCAGTGGGTGCCCAGCCTGGAGCCCCGCAGTGAAGGGGAGAATGAACCTCGTGGCACGAAGGGGCTCGGCAGGGTGGGCACCTCTGCCCCGGCCCCGCCGGTGGGTGCCGGGGCCCGGGGGGGACCCGCGGGGTGTCCCGGGGCGGGAGCAGAGCGGCCGCAGCTGCGGCGCTGCCGGGGCGTGCGGTGCCGTGCTCGGTGGAGTGAACTGATGTTTATTTTGATAATGAGTTCTCAATGCATTCGCGAACTAATAAAATCAACTCATTAGGGTGGGATGTCTCATTCCGAGCTCTGCCGCCGTTGGGAGAGCCCTCCCCAACGGGAAGCGCTCGGCACCGGCCCCGGCGGGGAGGGAGAGGATGGGTGCCTTGGTCGCCTCCTTGTGTCCCTTTTCCTGGCTGGCAGGGCGGGCAGAGGGGCTGTGCAGGGCGGTGGAAGCAGGACGCGTGCGGGGAGCGGGGCACGGAGCTGCCGGAGCCCTTCCCCTGGGGCGCCGGGAGAGTCTCGCTCGCTTGGCTTCTCCCCATAAGCTTCACGTCAGGCTGGAATCGCTGGCGCGGCGTTGGCTGGAAAAGCCCCTCTGGCTGGGAGAGCCACAAGTGTGTGAATAAATGCGGTGACCAGAGTTTGCTGCGCTGCCCTGGAAATTCAGGGCTGCCTGCGGGGGAATGCCAGGCTGCCTGTTCTTCCCCCACCCGCAAACAGGGGCTGTCTGGGAAGGAAAAGCTTTGGAAAAAAAAAAGCTTTTCCAAGGAAAACTCATGTTCGCTGTCATGCTACAGCTATTTCTGTTTCAAATGAGCAATGCGATGACTAATTAATACTTAGGGGAAAGGATTTCTGGGCAACACCCCAGCAGATGGGCGAGTGCCCGGTGCCCTCTGGCCCGGGGCCGTGCCGCGGGGAGGGGGACTCCGGCCACCAGCGCCTCCATCCCGCCTGGCACGGGCAGGGCGGGAGCTGGCAGAGCGCTTTCCACCCCGCGGAGCTGGCGACTCGATTGCGTCAGTGCCCTGGGAAGGGCTGAGTGGGGTTTTTCTTGTGGTTTCTCTCTTCTGTTTTCCTTTGCCAGCCTCGTTGGGATTCTCGGGGCGGGTCTGGGAAGCGGCTGCTGTGTGTTTGTCTGCTGTGTGTTTGTCTGTCCGTCTGCTGAGCATCCTGCGGGGCCGGGGGCGGTGGGACACGCGTGCCCCTGACAGGAGGGACACCTCAGGTGCCGTGGTGGCTCCGGCAGGGCAGGCCTGTGGTGGCTTTGCTTTCCCATCCCTTTACGGCCTCTGTGACCCCTGGAGTTTCCGCAGCGCAGGGCTGTGGTGTCCTTCCAGGAATTCCTCGAGGATGCACTCAGCGTGTTCCATGGGGCCAAACCCAGCCCTGAGCTGCGTGGCACTGCCCCACAGCAGCGTGTGTGTCACTCGGTGGGGTGGGTGGCAGGGGATGACCCCTGGGGACGGGGTCCGGCCTCTTGGGACCTCCACCTCTCCTGGCAGCTGGGTGTGAATCCTGCTCCTGCCAAATGCAGGTGGGGAAGCTCCGGGCTCGGCTGGGAAGGGCTGGGAAGGGCTGAAGTGCAGGACTGGGGATGCACTTTGATCCCCTCTCCTGCCCGGGGAGTGTCCGGCTGCCGGCCGGTGGGAGATCTGCAGGTGATGTCTGTCGATCCTTCCCTTCCTCAGTGTTTTGGAGCCTCTCCCGGGAAATTCAGCGGCGGGATCCAGCCCCTCTGATAGCGTTGAGTCACTCTCCGGGTGTCCGTGACTCACAGCAGTGACCCAGATACGGCGGAGCTGCGTAATCGCGGGCTTCAGAGGATTTCTGCCGTCGGAAGGAGTTTGCTGGGGAAGGAGTTTTGTCCAGAGCCTGGAGCTCGTTAAACATCCCCAGCCTGGGACGGGCTGTGTCCTGCGGGGGGACAGGCTCAGCAGGACAATGTCTGCCCATGCCACCCGCAGCAGGGCAGCTCCGGGGATGTCCCCTGGGCTGGGGGGCTCCTGTCCCTTGTCCCCCCAGGACCATCCCTTTGCTGCAGGTCCCTTCCAGCTCCTGGCAGCTCCACGCATTTGGGTTTGGAGCTCTGTGCCCTGGGGCCAGGACTGGGATCAGACCCATGGTCCTGTGCTCGGAGCAGGGTGTGGGGGTCTGTGGGGGCTGCTCCGTGCACAAAGCTCTTCTTGTGGGCCGCGGGCTCGGGGCTGGGCACACACAACGCGGCCGTGTGTGTGTGTGTGTGACTGTTTGGGGTTTCCCGGGGGGGAATGTTGGTTTTTCCAGCCACAGGGACGGGCAGGCACACAGCCCCGCTCTGTTCCCAGCCATGGGGCTGAATAAATCCCTGTTTCCCGGCCAGGGCTGATGTTTCTCCGTTGGCTCTGGGAGCGTTTCTAGCCTTACCTTACCCACGTTGTCCCCAGGGTGCACCTGGCTGTGTCCCCACTGCCACAGGGATGGGGACTGGGGGCTGTCCCGGGCTGTCATCCATGGGAATCCTGAGGGGATAATGCTGGCATGGCCCTGGCTCTGCTGCAGAGGGCAGAGGAGGGTCTGTCACCAGGTTTGGGACCCCTGGTGGCTGGGGGGAGCTGCTGGGGTGTTGGGGAAGGGATTGCCAGGGTGAGACTGTAGGGGAAGGTGGCTCCATCTCTAACGCTGCTGCTGGGAAAAGGGAGATCCTGAGCCTTTTTCCAGCCCCCCTTGTCCTGGGGGAGCCGTGCTCCCCCCTCCCCACATCCCCCATCCCTGGAGGGGGTCACCCAGGCATGGTGAGGCTGCCCATGGCCCGCTGAGCCCGCCAAGAGCCCCGGCTGTGGAAGAGGAGCTTGTTATGGAGCCATCCTGCTTTTAATTAACAAATTAAAATCCTAGTTAACAATCCAGCCCCAGGGCTGTTGGAGGCTGGGAGAAGCTGGAGCGTTTGTTATGGAAACAGCAGTTAATTAACAAATAAATAAATAAGTATGGGCCTGGAGACAGATGTGGGAGGAGGAAGGGGAGATGGAAGTGTGGTTGGGGTGTCCCACCGGCCTGGCCCGGTGGGATGCAGCGAGGGAGGAGAATATCCATCCATCCATCCATCCATCCATCCATCCATCCATCCATCCATCCATCCATCCATCCATCCATCCATCTGTCCGTCCGTCCATTTGTCCTGGAGGCTGCCATGGCCTGGGTGGGCATTGCCAGCTCCATTCAGAGCCACTGAGTGCAGGGGGCCCGTGCTGGCAGTGCCAGGACAGATCTGGCCACGTTCCATGCCAGGGCCACCTTGGCAGGGCTCGGGGCTCCCAGTCTCTGCCTGGGCTTTTCCTGAGAGCTGCTGGCTCCAGGAATCTCCCCCCACAGCCTCCACCCCCACCCTGGGACCAGGACACACCACGACACATCTCCAGCAGAGATGGATGAGGTGTGACACCGGCAAAACTGCTGTGCAGCCTTGCAGGTGACACCAGAGCCGTGTTGGGGACCGCAGGAGGAGGGGGCAGTGCTCGGGGGCATCGCTGGGGGGCTGCTCCTGCATCCCAGGGACTGCCATGGTCCCCACTGGTGTCACCTGTGCCCCGGGACAGGGCTGTGTGGAGGATCTGGGGAGTGCTGGGTGCTGCCAGGGAGGGGGCGCTGAGGCTGTGGCCTCCCTGGCCGTGCCCTGCAGTGGTCAGCTTGGATTAGCCACAGGGATGTCACCGAGAGCCCCGAGCGGTGTCTGCTGCCAGCAGGGATCATCACCGTGGGTGGCTGGTGGGTGCTGAAGGGGCCCTGCGGGGGTTTGGGGTCACTGTGCTGCTCCCCGAGGCGCTGTGGGGTCACCTGGAGGTGTCACTGCCAGTGCCACGGGCAGGGGTGGCTGTGGGGTGTGACCCAGTGCCACGGGCAGGGGTGGCAGTGGGGTGTGACACAGTGCCACAGGCAGGGGTGGCAGTGGGGTGTGACACAGTGCCACAGGCAGGGGTGGCAGTGGGGTGTGACCCAGTGCCACGGGCAGGGGTGGCAGTGGGGTGTGACCCAGTGCCTGTGTGAGGACGTGGGTGGCTCAGGGGGTCACTGTGGGGACACGACCCCTCTGCCAGCCCACACCCAGGCCCTGCAGGGTTTTTGTGGGGTGAGGAGGGGGCAGAGCCCACGCCCCTCCTGCAGCTTCACCTTTCCAAAGGCTTAAGGGAAGGGAATCAGTTTAAGCTGCAGCTCTGCAAATCCTGCCGTGTCACACGGGCGGGAGCCGTGCTCTGCTGAGCAGCTCCTCCAGGTTTGCATCTCCCTCAGCCTCCCCCCTAATCCTGTTACCACACCTCTGCAATCGGCTTAGGGCATGTAGGGAACCCCAAATCCCCTCCCAGGGAGGCGCAGGGAGCGGGCCAGCGGTGCCGGAGCCCTGGGCTCTGCCAGGGCCAGCCCTGCTCCTCACTGGGGTGGTAATTCCAGCTCCAGCCCCTCTCCTTTGCCAGCCCTCCTGGGGTCACAGGCACCTTGCACCCTTTAGGGGAGGTGTCCCCACATCCCGAGAGCTGCCCATGACCCCCAAATCCTTTTTTCCCGTGTCAGGGAGTTGCTAAAGCAGCTGCACAAATAATCAGGGGGTTGGATGGAGATGAGCTGCCCATCCATGTCCCTCCAGCTGGGCAGGAGCTGTGAGCTGAGCCCTGGGGACAGCAGGCCCATGGCCAGCAGCCGCCTCGTGCTGCCCGTGCCCCTTCCCCAGGGCACAGCAGCAGCTCCCAGTGCTGTGGGCAGCCCGGCAGCTCGGTGAGGCATCGGAGCAGGGACAGATGTGTTCCAGCAGCAAGGTCATGGCAGGGCCCGTGCTGGTGGCAGGCGGCTGGAGGGCACTGGGTGCCAGCCCTTGGAGCCTCCCAGCTCTTCCCTAGCCATGGGCAGGATGGGCACAGCACCTGGCACGGCTCCAGGAGGGCTGTGGCTGCTGTGAAAGGCTCCTGCATCCCCTGCAGTGCCTCCCCGCCCCACGAGTGGTTTTATTTTTATCCCTGTGATCCCAGTGGGATTGGAGCTGTGTGAGAGGGGCTGTCCAGGCTGCTCTGCCTCGGCTGCAAACCCCCTCTGGCTCCTTTTTGGTGGGGCTGCCCCACTGCAGGCCCCGGTGTCTCCCAGGTTGTGGTGCTGGGGGAGTCCCCCTGAGTCCCCCTGAGCCCCCTGAGCCCCCCTGAGCCCACCCGGGGGGCAGAGCCGCCTGTGCCAAGAAGGAAAATCGTGCCCAGCCCTGTTTTCCACACGGCAAAGGAGAGGGTTGGAAATAGCACCCTCAGAAGCTGCAGGGCACCATGTCCACATCTCCCTCTGTCGCTGCTGTCTGGAATTCTACGGGATTGGGGAACCTCAGTGGAGTGTGGGGAGAAGGCAAACCTGGCGGGGCAGGGATGGGGGCCGAGGCTGGGGGACTGCAGGGATGCTGTTCTCCGGCGTTCTGTGAAACTGCAGCACCCTGAGCTCACCGGTCCAGGAACTGACCCCCCAAAATCTGCGCCGTGGCCCCGCTGCCTTCCCACACCCCCAGCCCCGGCAGGAGCCCTTCCCAGCACGGCTCTCGCCGCCTCGGAGCACCGAACCCCTCCTAAATAATTCAGGAAGGCGAGTGCCGTCCGCAGGGGCTGCGGATAAACGCGGTAAATGGCTGAGAAATGGAGCGTGTCCTCCGGGAGCCACCTCCGCGCAGGGTGGCCGGGCCCCTCCGCTCCCTCCCGGCCCAGGTGGGGACTCCGGGCCCGCACAGGTACGGGCGCCGGGGAGGAGGGGACGGAGCTGAGCTGCCGGGGCCACTGGAGCATCGGGAATTGCATTTCACGGCTGGGCAGGCTGGGATACCAACCCGGCCCCATGCGCCGGGTGCTTGGAGAGGAGATAAGATTTGATTAAGAAGGCTGCTATTAATTTATTGCAAGTACACTCACGGCAGTGGAGAGGTTGCTTTTAATTAATAGCCAGAAGGAGAGTTTTAAAGCTCTTGGTCTCAGTGGGGGGGAGAAGGGAGGGAGGGAAAAGCGGGGAAGGAAGGGAACAAAGTAAGTTGGGAGGATTAATGGTCACATCTGCAATTATAAGTCTTTTTCTTAGTAAAAAGGGCAAAAAACCCCACATCAAAAGACCCGCCGTGGGTGAGGGTGTGCGGGGCAGCCGGGCTGATCCCTGGGGAGGAGATGGGTGGGACTGTGCCTCGTGCCTTTGGCACTGCTCCATGTGGCACCAGCCCAGGCTGGGGGGACAGCAAGGGACAGCTGGGTGTCCCTGTGGCTGCTCCAGGGCCAGCTCTGCTGGGATCAGGACCAAGGGCCAATGCTGGGATGGATTTCATGGCAGAAATTATTTATTGTGAGGGTGGGCAGGCCCTGGCACAGAGCAGCTGTGGCTGCCCCTGGATCCCTGGCAGTGCCCAAGGCCAGGCTGGACACTGGGGCTGGAGCAGCCTGGGACAGTGGCAGGTGTCCCTGCCGTGGCAGGGGTGGCACTGGATGGATCCTAAGGACTTCCCCAACCCAAACCACTCCGGCATTTGGTGACTCTGTGATTTTGGCTGTGGTGGTGATGGGATGAGGAGTTTGGAGCCCTCCTGCCCTGCTGCCAACCCCATGGGACCCCCTCAGAGGCTGCAGGGTGTGGCTCAGTCTGCTCTGCACCTGCCCAGGTGTAGGGAGGAGGGCGAGCAGGGCTCAGCCAAAACTCCCAAACCACACTGGCTCATTCCTGGCTTCATCCTTGGCACCCCCAGGCAGAGCCTTGTCCCCTGGGTCCCCGCCTGGCAGCACGGTCGCGCTCTGTGGCTCCCCAGGTGCCGGCAGCGCTCGGCATTTCAATTCCGTGTTTGCTTTTTATTAAGGGGATGGAGCCGTGTCTCAGGAATACTAATGGCCCTGGCAGTGGCAGAGAGAGCCCCTAATCCTGCACCTGCCACCTGCCACCGGGGACCCCAGGAGGGCCCCGCCTGGGGACACCGGGAGCACCGGGGCTGTGCCCGGCTGTGGCGGTGGCTCCGTGCCCTCGGGGACACGCGGGCCATCGGATCGACCTGGTGGCTTTAGCAGCACCCACTGATGCTTCCTGGCCCCACCTGGCATCCGACAGGCTGGGAATGGGGCTTAGCCAAGGGGTGGCTGCTTGGACAGGGATTCACTTGTCCCCAGGGCCACCGTGTCCCCATCACCCCTTGGATGGCCACGATGGATCCCCTGGGGCCACCTCTCCTTGCACCCAGCTGAGGCTGTGACCCCACTGGGGTGCTCGGGGACATTCAGCTCCCCCATGGGTGCTGTTTTTGGGGGCCATGGGTGACACTCCCCCTCCCCAGCCTCCCCCAGATGTGGCGCGGCTGCGGCGGCGCCGGGGAACCGCGCCGCGAATATGTTCCACAAATGAATAATAAAAACAAAGGAAAATTACCCTCTTATTGAAACTCGTTTTATGAATAAAACAATTATTCTGGTAATTGAAAAAATGTGTCGTTAAATTAAATGCAGTGGTTCCTATTAAAATTTTAGTGGATTTCTTCTTCTCCTCTGTTTCTTTTTCCCCCTTTTTCCTTGCCTCCCTCCCTCCTGCCTCCGCTGGCGGCTAAAGGCTGGTAATTATAGCGGAGGGTTTCGCTTTCTCTTTATTGTTTTTTAATCTCTTCGTGCTGCGGAGCCAGCGAGAGTCTGATGCCGAAGAGATTTAGCTCCATCTCCCCGTGCTGGGGGGGCCGGGGTGGGAGCTGCTCTGTGGCAGTGCCAGGTGGCCGTGCCACCGCTCCTGGAGGGGTGGCATCTTCCCTGCTGGGCTGGCATCCTCCTTTTTGGGCTGGCATCCTCCTTTCTGGGCTGGCATCCTCCTTTTTGGGCTGGCATCCTCCTTTTTGGGTGGTGATGCCCCAGGAAGGATGGGGGCGCCCTGGGAAGGTGTGGGGGGAGCAGGACACGGCTCTGTCCCCTCGCTGTGGTCCAGGTGGGGTGTGGGCAGTGCAGTGGGCACTTCCCAGGGCTGCACTGGCCACATCCCAGTGGGGCTGGAGAAGGGTTGTTGGCAAGGAGGGGGAGGATGGAGTTGTTTTCCCTGAGGCAGGTGCTGGTCCCTGGTGTTGTTTGGATTCTGTTGGATACCTGGAGCCTGCAGGTAAAGCTTGGCTGGGTTCAGGACATCCCCCAGGTGCCCGTGGGCATCAGCTCCGTTGGGATTCCTGGTGCATCCTGAATGGTGGCGACTAGCAGGACCATGCTGGGCACCTCCCAGTAGGTGAGTGGGCAGGGCATGGATGTCACTCCTGTCCCCAGGGGGCAGCGGGGGTCACTCTGTGCTGAACACAAGCAGAGGTGGGGACTGTGTTGTCCCCTGGATGGGGGTGCCAGGCAGGAGGGGACCCGGGTGTCCCACGAGCTGCCGGTCCTTCAGGCCGGGGGGCCCTGTGGATCTCCTGCCCCCATCCCCATCTCTGAGAGGGAAGGGAAAAGGAGGGGCTGCACCCTCCGTCCCCACCACCCCCCTGCCAGCAGCTGCCAGGCAGAGCCGTGCCCTTGGCAGCCATTCCGGGATTCCTCCAGGCTTAAAACTCGTGGTCCCTGCCCATCAGGAGGGATTTGAAGCCGGGGAGAGGGGAGCTTAGTTCCCAGCTCGCCCATTAGGGCCGGGAATTAGGATCCATTACGGCTCTTTGGGGAGCCCTGCCCTACATCCGCGCCGGCCCTGATGTAACTAAAGTGCAGGGGCCGAGATTGGGATCCCATTAGGGGGGATTAGTGCCGTGCCAGGGCCTGGCATTAGATTGTCATCAGCAGGGGAGGGACAGAGCTGGGACTGTCCCTGGCCCTGTCCCCCTTCCCTGTTGCCAGCCCTTGGAATCCCATCCGTCAGCCCTGGGGTCAGCCGTGAGGGCAGGATGGGGACAGAGGGGTTTGGTGGCACCTTTCTCTGTGGAGGGGACACTGCTGGCATGGCCTGGCGTGGCAGGGGGTGGCACAGAGCCCCGCAGTGTCCCGTGCCGCTGGCAGATGTGCAGATGTTCCCGGAGACGCCCCTCGCTGCCGCCTGTGTTTGGAAAGTGATGAATTTCTGCACCAACTAATTAGCCTCTAATTAGCAAGTGGAGTGTAAACAGTCACAACAGATGGGGGAGAGGCGGAATGAGCAGTAATGACCCTTCGTTTGGGGGGGACGTGGCTGTCACCCACCGGGAGCCCTCCCCCTGGGCCCAGGGTGGGGGAATGGCTGCTCCCATCCCTGCCGGCTCCGTGGTGCCAGGAGAGCTCCATGAACCCGGGTTTGGTGGTGCCAGAGCCTGTCAGGGATGGCGGGAGAGTGCAGCTGTCCCCAGGGAGCAGAGCTGGGATGGCTGGTGCAGCTGGAGAGGGAAACTGAGGCCAGGGGGCTGCAGAAGGGACTGGGGACCAGGGGGACAGCGCTGCTCAGCATTGGGGCCCCCCTCTCTTCTCCCCTCCAAGAGCTGGGGTGGGCATCCCCTGGGAACACCAGGAACGCCTGCTCCTGTCCCTGGAGGCCTCTCTGGAGATGTTGGAATTCATGAGGCACACTCCCCTCCCCGGATCCCTCCTCTCCTCCAGCCACCCCTGGCGCTGGGTTGGGCTCCTTGGAGGGGCACGGGGCTCCCACGAGGATGAGGAGGATTCCACTCGAGCTCAGTGCCACCTTCACCCTCCCAGGGGGCCCCCAGGACCCCCATCCCTGCCGCGTTTGGGGTGGGTTCGCCTTTCCGGGGGCAGGGGAGGCTCCGGGCGGGGGCGGCCGCCGTGACCTCCGCGGGCGGATCACCTCGGAACGATCCGTGCGGAATTAGGAGCCGCCTCTCCTCCTCTGCGCCGTTTTTCACCCCTTAATGCAGAACAGATGGCTCGGGCGCTTCAAAGCGTGATGAGCCTTAGCTGCTTAAAATCAAATTAGGATGGATGCAAACGGCGGGCGGGCCCAGGGGAAGGTGCGCCGGCAGCACCCCGCTTCCCAAACGCTTCCCAAACGCTTCCCAGACAATTCCCAAACGCTTCCCAAACACCTCCAGGGCACGTCCCAGGTGCTGCCCAGGCACTGGGCACTGGCTGGGTGCAGGGGATGCATTGGGCATGCCAGGTCTCAGTCCCACTGTGCCATGGAGTGCCAGGCTGGCCCCGGCAGTGCAGCCTGGTGCTCCTGAGGGATCAGCACTCCCTGGGATCAGCCCCTCGGGCAGTGCCTGCGTCCTCCCTGCAGCTGCATCGCGCCCAGTGGGCCCCAGGCAGGTTCATGGCTCATTTCCCGGTGTCATGCAGGAGGTGTTGGATCCAGAGCTGCCATCTGGCTGTGCCACGGCCCCATCTGGGCACTGCCGTAATCCCAGAGGCCCCGGCGTGGCGTGGGCGAAGTCCCGGCCTTGCGGGTCACGCTCTGCCACGCCGTGGTGGGGACACGTGGGGCCACCGCCGTGCACAGGTGACACAGGTCCTGCACTGGGATGTCCCTGCGAGCCCTGTGGCTCCTGTGTCCCCACTCCTGGGGCACCCTGAGGGCTGCAGGGCTGCCGTGAGCTCCCCAGGCCGTGGGTTGGGCTGGCAGCAGTGGTGCCAAACCCCACAGCCAGGGCACCGAGCTGCCGGTGGGCACCGCTGTGCCCCTGTGCCACCCGGGACACGCTGGGCTGCCCTGCCCTGATGCTCCAATGTCCGGATCCATCCCGGATCTGAGGCAGGGAGGAGTGAGGGCTGCCCCTTCCAGCCGGCGCTGCTGAAGGTCAGAGAGGAAGATTAAATTAACAAGCCACAAGCTGCTCCTTCCCTTCCTAATGACTCACCTGGCATCCAGCACCACCGTGCCCACCCCTGTGCCAGGCGGGAGGGTGTAAATCCACTGGGCATTTCCATGTGGGTGTGCAGGAGCCAGGACTGAGGAGAGGGACCCCCAGTGCAGCTCTGGGGGTGTCCTTGGGTGCCTCTGAGCTCCCACAAACTCCTGTCACAGCCCCAGGGTGGTGGGCACTGCCTCGGCGCCGCTCACGGCACGGGGATCCACGGCAGGAATGCAGCTCCAGCAGACAAGAAAGCAAAGCCCTACCCCAAAGAAAAAACCCAGAGCTGTGATTGAACGTGCACTTGAAAGCTGCTGGGGAATATGAATGTGCCTTTGAAGTAAAAGGGCTTCCATTTGTTAAGCAGAAAATGGAGCTGTGTGGTTCGATTTATAGTTTTACTTAGCAAATAAAACAGGAGAGGAGTAAGTGGTTCTGCCTCGCTCCGCTCGCAGCCCCTCCGCCCCTTCACCCCCCGAGTTAAAAGCTCGGAGATGCTACAAAGGGAGCCGGGAATAAAGCAAAGAAGCAGCTTAGATAAACCTGCAGCGGGCTGAGCCCTGGTGGATGGGCTGCTGGAATGGCTCAGGGAGGGACAAGGGACAGGGAAGGGGGCTGGGGGGCCCGGCTGGGGCACGGAGGGGGAGGTGGCTGCGGGGTGGTGGCGATGCCAAGGGAATCATGGAATGGTTTGTGTTGGAAGGGGGCCTTAAGGACTGTTTTGTTCCATGCCCTGCCGAGGGCAGGGCAGCAGTGCTGAGTGGTCCATGGGGCCGGCAGGATGTGGGGCCCTGATCCCTCTCCCCCCTCTCTCCACAGACGATGTCTCCCCGTACTTCAAGACGGAGCCGGTGCGGAGCCAGGTGCACCTGGAGGGGAACAGGCTGGTGCTCACCTGCATGGCCGAGGGCAGCTGGCCCCTGGAGTTCAAGTGGCTGCACAACAGCCGGGAGCTCACCAAGTTCTCCCTGGAGTACCGGTGAGTCTGGATCGGCAGGGGCTGCCCAGGGACAGCAGGGGCTGCCCAGGGATGGTTTGGAGTCCCCATCCCCGCAGGTGTCCAAGGAAAACCGGAGGTGGCACTCAGAGCTCAGGGCTAGGGACAATGTGGGGATTGGGCACGGCTCAGATGCGATGACCTTGGAGGTCTCTCTTCTCCAGCCTCAGTGACTCTGGGATTCTGAGCCTTCCTGAGCATCCGTGGCAAATCCCGCCCGTCCTGCTGGTCCCTGGCGGGTGCCCGTGCCAGGGCTGCCATCCTGGGAGGCGGCACGGAGGCAGCCCTTGGCAGCCCGGGAGCTGCCGGCTCTGTTTGCAGAGCAAACGGGAGCTTAAGCAGGTCAACACCGGGGACGAGGTGTTTGCACAAGCGGATTAACACCTCAACACCGGGCTGCGGATCACAGCCCGCCCGTGGCTCCCTGGGAGCAGCCAGGCCAGGAAGGGGCAGGGCAGGCTGGTGTGAGAGGGTGCCCAGGTCCCGCCCCATGTGCCAACCGAGCCTGGCACACAGCTACTGCAGCCCCTTGGGGACAGCCTGTAAATCAAGGCGGGCACCTCTTGCCATCTCCTCTGAGTGTGTGTGTGTCATCCTCTCTGTTTTAATCAATAATTCAGGTCGAGACAAGCCGTTCCCCTTTTCCAGGCATCGAATCCAAAGGCTTCGTGTTGCTGTAGCAACGCGGGGCTGCTCCGGGATGCCGGGAACGCAGAGAGAGCGGCTGGGGGACGTTGTGTGCCCTGCTGGGATCCTGGAGCCCCGGCCCTCCCTGGGGACCCTGGGGACTGTCCCCTCCTGAGCCGTGGTGGCTGCAGCTCTGCAATGCCCTGAGTCCCTGGCTGAGGGCTGGGGGCCCTGTGGGACACCCTTGTCCCTTGCCATGGTGTGGAAGTTCAGGGACCTGTTGAGCCCCACGATTCCCACAGGTCCCTCCTGTCAGGAGTGCAGCTCTTTCCCAGGCAGGAGAAAGGAGCCAGGACCCTGATCCCGGGTCCACCTCTGCTCTGAGAGTGGGCTGGAGTGCCTGGGGTCACCTCAAACCCAGAATAGGGATTCTGACTCCTTTTCCTGAATTTCTCCTGGGTTTGGTCCGTGCCTCAGTTGACCCTTGAGTAGGAAAGAACCCAGCAGTGGTGTCTGTGCTCTGGGATGACTGGCAGCTCCACACCCCTGCATCTCTGCATCCCTCCATCCCTGCATCCCTGCATCCCTGCATCCCTGCATCCCTGCATCCCTGCATCCTTGCATGCCTGCTCCAAGGTGACTCCCCTCCATTGGAGCCCTCAGCCCCCAGCTCCAGCACCCAGGCAGAAAGGATAAAAGGGAGGAAGTGAGAAACCAACCAAACCAACACGTGGGGAAAGCCCAAACAAACCCAGCGCAGCCAATGGAGCAGGGGAGCCACCGTGCAAATCCCTGCTGGGCTCCCCTGGAGCCTGCCAGCATCCCTTGGCTCTGCCCGCGGCTCCGTGGGGATTTAGAGAGTGGAGATGAGGCTTTGGCTGTCTTGCCTGGCACTGGAGGCTGCTGGTGAGAAGGCGAAGGACCAAAATTAGTTATGATGGGCAGAAATTGAATTTTAATAGAGCTGTCGGTGGCGCGGAGCCAGCCCGCTCAGGCAGTGGGAAGGTTGTAATTAAAAGTTAACGAGTTTAGAAACAGAGTAATCCTTGGAGAGAGGAGGGCTGGTGCTGATGGCCGGGGAGGCTCAGGGATGTTCTTGGCCATGTGGGGCCGGGGATGGCTCTGGGTGCATCGGTGCCGTGGGCGAGGGCTTTGGGGTGCACCAGTCCCTCCCAGCTCAGTGCTGCCGAGTGTCCCCCGGTGCAGGGACAGGAGGACACTCCCCAGAGCCTGGCTGTGCCCATGAGGAGGCTTTGGAGAGGACAATGTTCTGCCGGGGGCTGTGCCCAGGGACTGGCTGGGCTTGGTGGCATCTCCTCGTGATCCCAACAAGGCTTGGTGGCTTCACCTCGCGGTTCCCAGCCTGGCTGTGTCTCCGAGCATTCCATCCTCCTCATCCTCACCACTCTCCCGAGCAGGGCATCCCCCGGGCACTGCCGGCTGCGGTGAAATGCTCGTGAGCATTTCCCCCGTTTTGGGGGGCTGTGGGCAGGGGCTCGCTGTCCCCCGCCCCCTCGGTGCTCGCCGGTGGTCGGAGGAGCTCACGCCGCGTTTCCAGGGAAGGAGCCGCTCTCCCAGTTTGGCAGCGTTTCCATGGCGACCTCCCTTTCCTTTCCTTCCCGCAGCGGTTCCGCAGCCACCGGAGCGGCTCCGAGGGCCGGGCGGGCAGCGGGCTCGGCCCGAGGCGGGCAGGGCACGGCGGGGCCTCTGCTGGAGCTGATCCCCGGGAGCATCCCTGGGCAGCGCGGAGGGATCACTCGGCTCCAAGAGCACTCGGAGCCGACCTCCCCGAGGAGCGCCCCTGGGGATTGGGTGTGATGAGGGGCTCCAGGAGGAGCGGGGACCCGCCTGGGGCTGTGTGGTGGAGTCAGCCCCTCGGGAGCCATCCCTGGGGAATGTGAGAGATCGGGCAGCAGCAGCCTGGCTCGTGTGTGATCATGGAGCCATCCCCCGGAGCATCCCTGGGGAGGGGAGCAGCCCAGCTTGGTTCCACACGCATGCAGAGCTGTCTTCCCTCAGGAGGATCCCAGGGGATGGAGCAGGATGAGGGACCCCCGAGGGACTGAGCAGCAGCGTGGCTCTGTGTGTGTGTGTGTGTGTAGAGACATCCCTTGGGAGCATCCCTGGGGACTGTGGGGGTCCGGGATCAGCCTGGCTCTGGTGCCCACAGAGCTGTGACCCCAGGAACGTCCCTGGTGGCTGGAATGGGTCAGGGACCCCCTGCCTCCCCCTCCCCTTGCTCCTTCCATTCCCTGCTGCTGCCAGGGGGTGCAGGAGGCACCATGGGACCCCTGCTGCCTCCCGCTCTGGGGACATTGCAGTGGCACCCCTCCGATGCCACTGAGGTGACAGCAGGCTGGGTGGCAGAGCACACCTGGCTGCCCTGGCCCTGCTGGGCCCTGTTTTTCCCTGCAGGGTGTCTCCAGTGCCGGGCTCTGGGCGCGCTCTCCGGAGCTGCTCGTATGAGGAATCATAACATGCAAATCAGGCAGCTTGATGTCTTTAATGAAATCCTCGCAAGGAAAGCGCTTCTCTGGTGAATTGAGGATATTTATTTCTCATACAAGAAATTTAACATGCAGATTAGTTGGGTCTGGTAATTTATCACATGAGATTGTCCTATTAAAGGCTGCATCGAGTCCTGCTGCCTTCGGAAATTACCTTACACATAGATTACCTCTGGACAGACTCCCATCCGTACGGATGCATCTTCCTGCTCCTAAATCAGCCCTCGTGCCTCTCCTCATGGCCTCCACAGCTGGTGCAGCAGTCCAGCAGCTACTGAAGGATTCCCTGCCTCCTCTCAAGAGCCCAAATCCCCTTTGCTGGAGCTTGGAAAAGTCTAATTCCATCTCCGACTCCGGCTGGCTGTGCCCCAGCTCCTGCCAGCCAAGCAGGGCTGGCACAGCTGAGCCTCCCCGTGCCACCCCATGCCAGCCCTGGGGTGGTTTTCCAGCACGTGGTGTCTCTGATCCATCTCCATCTCCTTCCAGGAGCCTTTCTGCGTGGGCTCACTGAGATTTGGGGCAGATTTGGGGCAGATTTGGGGCTCTTTCAACCCCTGCTCCTTGCTGGGCTGTTTTGGGGTGCAGAGACACAACTGGCTGCAGACACAGGACTCTGCCGTGCCCTTATGGCCTGGTGAGGATCCCAAATGTTTGATGCCCAGAGTTTGTCCCCAAATTATGTAAAATATGGAGCCAGGAGCCTCTGAAAATCCCAGACCTGGGGCAAGCGGGGTGGATCATCCCCGGATTCCTGCTGGAATCTCAGCCTGGGCTGCTGCTCACATCCCTGCTCTGGTGGGCCCAACCCTTTGCCAGCCCAGGTGTGAAGCCCATCCCTCTGCCTTGGGGAGCTAATTACCATGCAATGAGTTAATTAGTGGGAGCTGCAGGGTTGCATCCAGGCTGGGTGGGAGCCCAGCAGGGCGTTCCTGGTTCTTGTGGCTCCAGCCTGGCCTGTTGGCACTTTTGGCATCACCACAAGTGGCAAAGCCCCAGAAGTGCTGGTGAGGAGGGTGGGCAGCATGGGGGGAGGTTTTCCTGGGAATGCTCCTGCTTGGAAGGCTCCTGCCTGTCTCTGTGCCTTGTTGGGAACTGGGGGGACCCTTGAATGTTGGCATGAGGAGCTGTGGGCACAGGGCAGCGGTGCCAGTGAATCACAGCAGGGTCGGGGCTGGCAGGAGGCACTGCTAGGCTGGCAGAGGAGAAATCTCCTTGCTGGGATCTTAGAGGGGCTCGGGAGCCGCGCTGGAGAGGACGGGGAAGTTTGGGAGCAGGAGATGCCAGCGGAGCTGGGAGGTGGCCAAGCTGGTGGTTTGCAATGCACCAAAGCCCTCCGGATGCCGCAGCACGGAGCGAGGCTCGCTCCGTCCCCGCTCTGCAGGAAGGAGGCTGATTAATACACGGGCATTAATTATTAAATGGCTCATTGTTCTGGCAGGGCCAATTGAGGCAGCGATTTACGGGGCTGCCGGCGCCCGCACAATTCCCGCGGCCGAGGGAAAAAACTCCGGGCAGGAGGAGAGGCAGCTGCCACGTGGATGCAGAGAGTCCCTTCCAACCGGGAGCTAATTGAGATCTCACCTCCCGTTAAGCGGGGCTGATGGAGCTCCAGGGGGGCGCTCACAGCCTCATCGAGCGCTGGCCCGGCGCAGGGGCCGGGACACCCGCTCGGATGCTTCGAGTCGTTAAACCTCTGCTAAGTGTGTTTTAATGCTCACTTGACATTCCATTATCCCACAGTAACTGTTCAAACACACGTCCCCTCCAGAATTAATTAGTCATTATACAGGATATTAATCAAAGGGGACTGTGCCAGTGTGTTTCCATCCCAAATCCGATCCAGCTGTTGCTGTTACTGGGGCGGCATTGGAAGAACCTCACAGATTCCTGCGCTCTTCTGGCTTTCAATTTGATGGATCAAATCCTTTGGCTGCTGCTTTTCCCGGCCCTTCTCCACCCCCTCAATCTAAGAATAATTCGGCAGCGTCAGCCCCACGCTCCTCAGCAACCCTACAATAACAGAGCGGCGGCAGCAGCCGGGGCTGGGGCACGGCGATGGGGACAGCCCTGCGGGACGCGGGGGCGGCACGGGGAGGGCTGGGCACGCTGCTGCGCCCTGCCCTGCCCTGCCCTGCCCTGCCGATGGGATCAGGGAGGGATGGACGGATGGACAGACAGGTTGTCATTCCCAACATCCCATCTGTCAGACAGATCCGGTGCCAAAGCTGCTGCTGCAAACCCGCGGTCCCCTGGCACGGGGCTCCTGCCCGCGGAGCCGCTCCTGACCCCGGGGCCGAGTGGGATGCAGCCGCTTCCTGCCGGAGCAGTGTGGGTCAGCGCTCGCTCTGGAAGGGCTTTTCCCCACGGACGATGCCCTGTCAACCTCTGTCTTCACGGAGAAGCCAAACAAACCCCTGGAACGGCAGAGTCAGCAGCGAGGGCTGTGCCAGGAGCTGGGCCAGCTTCACCTCTGTCCCGGCAGGAGTGGGGGTGGATGGACAGAGGCTCCCGGCCGGGGCACTGGGATCGGTCCCGGCTGCAGGCGCTGCTGCCTGGCACGGAACAACGGGCCTGGAACCCCTGGCCATGAAGCTGTGGCACAGACGGGGGGGATGAGTGGGGTGACATCCACCCCTCCTGCCTGCAGCACGTGTCCCGTGAGGGCGTGACAGGAGGGTGACATTGGGGTGAAATCAATTCCCCTTCCAGCCAGGTGCGGTGGGGGAAGGAAATCGAATCTGAGCGGTCTTGGATAAAAGCCTCGGTGGAAGGCGAGCGGGAGAGAACAAAGTCTGTGCTGGTTTGTTGATGACTGCGGGCTGGGCTGCGCCGGGAATTGATTTCCTTTCTCCGGGCTATTTTCAGCTGCTGAGGTGTGTGTGGAAGCGCTGCTGCTTCAATCACTCCTCCAGCTCCCGAGTGTGGGGCCCAGGCCCCCTTAGCTGGGTCTGCTGGAGCGTCCTGGGCTGGGGGACAAGGCCCCCTGTGCCACCGAGCTGTCCTGCTCGCGGGGACACGGCGCTGCCAGGACAAGGCTCCCTGTGCCACCCAGCTGTCCTGCCCGCGGGGACACGGCGCTGCCAGGACAAGGCTCCCTGTGCCACCGAGCTGTCCTGCCCGCGGGGACACGGCGCTGCCAGGGCTGTGCACGGAAGGTGCTCCCTGTGACCCGCTTTGGGTCCCTCGGGCTGTGCCAGCGCTGGTGGCTTTGCATTGTCCCCTGGAATGAGGGTCTGGAGGGGACACGGCAGCGAGGACACGGATCTGGTTGGGGACACACGTGTCTCCCTGGATGCTGTGTGTCCGTCCACCCGTCCATCCGTGGGCGTGCGTGTGTTCGGGAGTCACGGTGTGATTTATTAACGAGGACACCGCAAGGAGAGCGGGCCCATTATTCCTGGCGTCTGCAGCCGTTCCTGACAGCTCCGTGGAATTGAAATATCTTATTTAAAGCCTCTGGGGAGCATTTTTAAATATCAGCCGTGACACTCAAGGACTCGTTCCCAAAGGGCACCCTCCCTCCTCCCGCGGGGACGGGTGACCCCGGCACGCCGCCTGGGTGGGCGGCTGGGCGGGTGTCACCGCGGGTTTGGTGTCCCTCCCTGCCCGCCCCATCCCCGCCGGGCGAGGGGGGAGCTCTGTGTCCCCTGTCCCCTCTCCCGTGCGGGGAGGTGGGCGCGGGGCCCCACTGCACTCCCGGCACGGCGAACGCGCTCCTCAGGTCTTATGAAAGTTTAATTTACGCTCAGTTCTCAGAAGAACAAACAAAGCTCTGCTGAAAGAGCCCGCGGCGGGTTTTAACGCAAGATTAGATTTTGGGCTAGGAGGGCTGAGCTTGCTTTATTTATTCCCTCTCTGCGTTATCTCGCAGCGCTCCCCGTCGGGGACGGCGATGCTGCAGCCCCCGGAGGCTCCCCCGTCTGTTCTGAGGGGACAGAACAGGAGCTCCGGGGCTGGGGACTGCCCGGGGAGCTCTGGTGGCAGCAGGTCCGGCTTGGGGATCTTGGCGATGCTCGGGGGTGGCCGAGTGGAGATGTGGTGATTTCCTTTATCTCCTCACCGGCTGCTGGCGCTGGCTGCTGATAAGAGCAGGCGTGGGGGTGATAAGGGGGCTCAGCCGGGGTTCATGGGAGCAGTGCCGCTCTCAGCTCCGGGCCTGGTGACACCAGCAGCCCGCAGTGTCACTGTGGGGCTGGGACAGGGCTCAGGGTCCCCGGGCCCAGCTCGTGCACCGGGACGGTGACAGTCACTGGCCTGGGCACGGTGGAAGCACCTCCAGTGTGGGTGGCCACGGGTCCCAGTGTGGCAGTGAGGGACACTGGGGTGTCCCCCCAGCCTGCACACACGTCACGCCTGCGTGGCCACGCACATCCATGCAGTGCACGCACCTCCAGCAGCAGCTCCTCGGGGAGAAGGAGCTCCTGGCATGGGTGCAGTAAATCAGGAGAGTGTGCAGGGCCTGCAGCCTCTCTGGGGGCTGTGACAGGGACAGGGATGTCCCCTCACTGCTGATACCCCTCCCTCAGGTACATGATCACCTCGCTGGACCGCACCCACGCCGGCTTCTACCGCTGCATCGTCCGCAACCGCATGGGAGCCCTGCTGCAGCGCCAGACTGAGGTGCAGGTGGCCTGTAAGTGACGTCCTGCTCCGTGGGGACCGCACGGGGACACTCAGCTCCCGGTGCTGTGGGACAGCTCTGGTGCTGGTGCCACTCGTGGCCAGCACATGCAAGCCTGCAGCATCTCTGGGGTGACACTGGCAGGGACATTGGAGCATCCCTGGGGTGATGTTGGTGGGGAAATCCTGAGATTTAAGGAGGACATGAGAGTGCTGAGGCCTGAGATGGTGGCTCTGTCCCCCGAAGGGCCCTGTCCCTCTCTGTCACCCCTTGCCTCCGGGATACCCCCAATCCCATCCCCTTAAACACCTCCAGAGGAGCAGTGACAAATCAGAAGGATAATGAGAAATTAATAAGGCAGCTGCGCTAACAACTAATGATAATGGCGAAGTCGTTAAAAAAGGATTCTTTACATGTTTTTAATTACAGCAATTAAGGAAGTCAATAAAAATCCCCTGTCCCACTTCCCTCCTCCATGGCCCCCACTTCCCTCAGTCTCCCACAACTGCTGTGGGAATGGCAGGGGGGGATGGAGGCGGCTGTGCCTCGCTCTGTCCCTGGAGTCGGGGTCATGCTGGGATGCTCCTGGCACTGGGAAATGGGATGGGGAACGGAGAGAAGCTGGGGAGCCCCGGGCCTGGGCCCTTCCTGATGTGGCTGCAGCCTCTCTGTGGTGGGGGACAGCTGGACAGGGGTCCCTGACCCAGCACAAGGGTGATGAGGCAGGGATGGATCAGCAGGAGCAGCCGGTGGGATCTGAGCCACCCCCACACCCTGAGCCAGCCAAGCCACCACCGCCAAGGAGGGGACCAGGAGCAGCCCCCCTGCACCATCCCCGGGGGAGCCCACCCCTCAAACCCCACCCTGCTGGGCCCCGGGGCGCACCCCCAGCCCCGTCACGGTTCTCCCCCCGTTGTGCAGACATGGGGAGCTTCGAGGACAGCGAGGCGCAGCAGAGCGTGTCCCACGGGGAGGCGGCCGTCATCCGCGCGCCGCGCATCGCCAGCTTCCCGCAGCCCCAGGTCACCTGGTTCCGCGACGGGAGGAAGATCTCCCCCAGCAGCCGCATGTGAGCACCCCCGGGAGCCCCCTGGGATCCCCCTGGAGCCCCCCAGCATCCCGGGGGGTGCATTTCCCCCTTGTCCCCCACACTGAGGGTGTTTAACCAACATCCCGAGCGCATCGAGCTGAAAGCCAGGGACGCGCTCGGTGACTAATGGCTGTGTTTGTCACCAGAGAGAGGGATTTCTTAACAAAAAATGAAAACAGGAGGGAGGAGGGTGGGGGAGAGGGTGGGATAGAGCCAAGCACGGCACACACCCGTGTGCCAGGTGTCCCCACGGAGCTGTGGCAGGTCCAGGTGCTGCCGGAGCCCTGGCAGCCACAGCCTGCAGGAATTGAATTTGTAACCCCCATTATGCAGGAATTGAACTGGTCTCCTTTCGATTTGCAAAGCGGGATTGAGGAGATAAAACTCCTTTATCTCATATTTAATAGTAAAAAAACATACTCCCCACAGCATTTTATGTTTCCATCAGATTAGATTGTTCCATTAAGTAAAAAATGAAAAAAGAAAAAAAAAAAGGGAGAAATCCTAGGAATATGCATCTACCTGTGGGCTCTGCTTGGACAGAGGGGTGCAGGGCTTGGTCCCCCCATCATGGGCTTGGCGCCTGGGGCAGGTGTGGGGGAGCCTGGGGGTCCCATGGGGGTGCCCCCAGGCAGGTGAGGGTGCTGGGTGGGGGGCGAGGGTCCCAGCTCGATGTGTTCACTCCCACCACTCTCCTCCCGCAGAGCCATCACGCTGGAGAACACCCTGGTCATCCTGTCCACGGTGGCCCCGGACGCGGGGCGTTACTACGTGCAGGCGGTGAATGACAAGAATGGTGACAACAAGACCAGCCAGCCCATCACCCTGACCGTGGCCAGTGAGTGTGGGGGCCCTGCCTCTCCCCCAAATTTCATTTGCAGTAAATCTCTTCGGAGGCTCCGGCTTCTGCTGACTTAACAGTTCGGCTGCCTCAGGATTTATTTAGGTGCCCGTGGCGGTGCTGCAGGCGCTGGTGTGTCACAGGCAGAGCTCCTGCTCCAGCTGCACCCGGCTGTGCCCTGGGATGGGCAGTGTCACTCTGTGGACAGCCTCTTCCACCCTGTCCATGTCCCCCTGTCAGCTTCTGGTGCTCTGGAGCAGCCCCTGCCTGGGGCCTGTCCCTGTGGCTTCATCCCTCCAGTTCCTTTGGGTCCTCCAGGACTTTCAAAGGTCCTCAAACCGTTTGGGTGGTGACAGCCCATCCCGTGGGACATGCCCTGGAGTGACATCAGTCCTGTCACACTCTCCCCATCTCCCCTCGTGCTGCTGCACAGGGCTAGGATGGGCTATCCCTGCCTGTGGCGGGCTCTGTGTCCAATCCCCATTAATCTGTTTTCCCTCTCTGGTGTCCTGGAGCGCCATAAACATCCCGGAGCCCCTGTTTATGGATTCAGCTCTATCAGCAGCTTTCGAGCCGATCGCGTTTTTACAGCGCCTACATGAGGGTTTTTTATTGTTGCCATCATTTTGCTTTATGGACTCGCTGCTCCCTCCTCCCTGCTGCCACCAGCCTGGCAGCCCTGCCCGGGCGTGCCGGGGCTCCCACAGGAGGACACAGCATAGGGACACCTAGGAAGGCACCCTGATGCCACCAGCATGGCATCGGGTCCTTGTCACCTTTGTCTCCTCCTAGCTGAGCAACCGGGGATTTGGGTGCCCTCTCTGGGGACACCCCAGGGTGGGCAGGGGGTGCTCATGGCTGTCCCTCTGGCCTCCTTCTCCCCAGACGTGGGTGGCCCGGCTGATCCCATCGCACCCACCATCATTGTCCCACCCAGGAACACCAGCGTGGTGGCCGGGACCTCGGAGGTGACCATGGAGTGTGTGGCCAATGCCAGGTGAGCCGTGGGGTGAGGACTGGGATGGGGAATCTCCCTGTTGGCATTGCCCAGCCTCAGGGCTGGGTTTCCCTAGATCTGTTCCCACCACACTCCTGGAACCTGTGCAATGGAGTGAGTTCCTTTCCCACCTAAGTCCTGTGGGACGGAGGGAGCTGGGATCCTCCAGGGCAGCTGGAGCTGGGATCCTCCAGGGCAGCTGGAGCTGGCTCTTGACACAGCCCTGGCCCCCCAGGCCGCTGATCAAGCTGCACATCATCTGGAAGAAGGACGGGACGCCCGTGTCCAGCGGGATCAGCGACTACAGCCGCCGGCTGACCATCCTGCACCCCACTCTGAGCGACAGCGGCTTCTACGAGTGCGAGGCTGTGCTGCGCAGCAGCAGCGTCCCCGCCGTGACTGCCGGCGCCTACCTGTCTGTGCTGGGTGAGCTCCTGCCCGTGGACACTTCCCTGCCCGTGCTGGGTGAGCTCCTGGCCGTGCTGGGTGAGCTCCTGGCCGTGCTGGGTGAGCTCCTGGCCATGCTGGGTGAGCTCCTGGCCGTGCTGGGTGAGCTCCTGCCCGAGCCCAGACCACGCCTGCCATGAGCTGGGGCAGGCTCAGCCCCGGGGCTGGGATGGGAGGTGACAGGAGGGGCACTGGCCAGCCCAAGGACCCTGGGGAGAGGCTCTGTCCCTGTTCCTATTTCCCGGTTCCCTTGGCAGAGCCCCCACAGTTCGTCAGGGAGCCGGAGAGGCACATCACGGCCGAGATGGAGAAGGTGGTGGCCATCCCCTGCCAAGCCAAGGGTGAGCTGCTCCCCGGCACCCTCCTCGTGCCGCCGCCACGCCGTGCCTGACGTGGCTGTGTCCCTGCAGGTGTCCCCCCTCCCGAGATGGCCTGGTACAAGGATGCTGCCCTCCTGCACCTGGAGAAGCTGTCCCGCTTCCAGCTGCTGGAGGACGGCAGCCTGCAGATCAGCGCGCTGGCCCCCGATGACACCGGAATGTTCCAGTGCTTCGCCCGCAACGCGGCCGGCGAGGTGCAGACCACCACGTACCTGGCCGTGACCAGTAGGTGCCAGCCCCCCTCTGCCCTGGATGGGTCCCGCAGGGGGCTCAGGGACCCCAGGAAATCCTGGGTCAGGTCCAGGCTGGGCACAGGGAGGGAATTCACGGGGGGCTCTCTGTGCCCCACAGGCATCGCCCCCAACATCACGCGGGGTCCCCAGGACAGCACGGTGATCGATGGCATGTCCGTCATCCTCAACTGCGAGACCTCAGGGGCGCCGCGCCCGGCCATCACCTGGCAGAAAGGTGAAGGGCCGGGGACCAGCCTGCCCTCCGAGCCCTGCCGTGGGGCTCGGTGACCGCCACAGCGGTGGCCGTGGCACTGACGGGGCTGCGCTGTGTCCCCAGGGGAGCGGGTCCTGGCCAGCGGCTCGGTGCAGCTGCCGCGCTTCACCCTGCTGGAGTCGGGCAGTCTCCTGGTGAGCCCCGCGCACCTGCCCGACGCCGGCACCTACACCTGCCTGGCCACCAACTCCCGCGGCGTGGACGAGGCCTCCGCAGACCTGGTGGTGTGGGGTAAGGGACGCATGGCGGGCCCGTGTCACCCGCAGCTGGCAGGGAGGGACCCTGGGTGGTGGGGGATGGAGCTCTCCGGGGACGGGCGCTGGGTTTTGGGGGTGCAAACGGGGGCTGTCCCTGCCGGTGCCACCCCCGCAGTGCTGGTGGTTCATTGTGTCCCCCCACAGCAAGGACACGGATCACGGACCCCCCACAGGACCAGAGCGTCATCAAGGGCACCAAGGCTGTCATGAGCTGCGGGGTCACCCATGACCCCAGCGTGGACGTCAGGTGAGGGAGAGGGTTGGGGACCCCAGGCACACCTGAGCTGCCGACCTGGCTGCTGTCACCTCTGTCCTGGGGAGGGAGATGGGGGGTCCTCCTGCTCAGCCCCGCGCTGGTGGTCCTGCAGTGCCACCTGGTGCCCTGCGGCCGGGAGCCCCCGGTCCCCTCTGCTCACTGGGGCTGCAGAGCACCAGCACACCTGGGTCCCCCCGGCACAGGTACGTCTGGGAGAAGGACGGGGCACCGCTGGGCCCCGAGAGCGGCCCCCGCGTGCGCCTGGACGAGGTGGGCACCCTGCACATCTCCCAGACCTGGTCTGGTGACATCGGCACCTACACCTGCAAGGTGATCTCGGCTGGGGGCAACGACTCTCGCAGCGCCCACCTCCGTGTCCGGTGAGACCCCCCCTCATCCCGCCGGCAACCCCTGCCTGGGGCTGTGCCCCCCACTTCCCTCCCTAACCCCCCTGTCCAGGCAGCTCCCCCACGCCCCCGAGAGCCCCGTGGCCGCCCTGAGCCCGCAGGAGAAACGGGCCATCAACCTCACCTGGGCCAAGCCCTTCGACGGCAACAGCCCCCTGCTCCGCTACGTCGTGGAGGTCTCCGAGAACAGTAAGGGGCTGCCCCCACCCCCAGCACCGCTGGCACTGGGAGAAGTCCCCAGCGTCACCCTGGTGCAGGGAATGCCACAAGGAGCTTGGGGACCCCAGGACTCGTCAGCTGGGCAGGGGACCTCAGTGCCCTGCAGGTCAGGTCCCCACCCTGCTGTCCCCTCTTCCCCCAGACGCGCCCTGGACTGTGCTGCTGGCCAGCGTGGACCCTGAGGTGACATCGGTGACAGTGCGGGGCTTGGTCCCCGCTCGCTCCTACCAGTTCCGCCTGTGTGCTGTGAATGACGTGGGCAGGGGACAGTTCAGCAAGGACACGGAGAGGTGAGTCCCGGCTGGGGGTCCTGGGGGGGCTGCTGGCCCTGGGTGCTGACCCTGCCCTGTCCCTGCAGGGTGTCTCTGCCCGAGGAGCCGCCCTCTGCACCCCCCCAGAACGTCATCGCCAGCGGCCGCACCAACCAGTCCATCATGATCCAGTGGCAGCCGCCCCCTGAGAGCCACCAGAACGGGGTCCTCAAGGGCTACATCATCCGGTGGGTGCCAGGGGGGTGCCCAAGGGTCCCAAACCTGGTGTTGGAGGGGACAGTGGCAGCTCTGATGGCTCCCGGTCCCCAGGTACTGCCTGGCCGGGCTGCCCGTGGGCTACCAGTTCAAGAACATCACCAACGCCGAGGTCAACAACCTCCTCCTGGAGGACCTCATCATCTGGACCAACTACGAGATCGAGGTGGCCGCCTACAACAGCGCCGGCCTGGGGGTCTACAGCATGAAGGTGACAGAGTGGACCCTGCAGGGAGGTAGGCAGGGACAGGCAGGGGTGGGCAGGGGCTTGGTGGGCACCCCAACAGCAGCAGAAGGTGCCATTGGGGTGGTGGGGTGGGAGGCAGGAGGATGTGTGTGGAGGCTCCAGGGGAACCGGGATGTGCTGGGCAGGGGTGATCTGGGGTTGGCACCCAGCTGATGGAGGGGACCTCCTGGAGCTGTCCCTGTGAGCTGTCCCTTCATCCTGGCAGTGCCCACGGTGCCTCCAGGGAATGTGCAGGCTGAGGCCACCAACTCCACCACCATCCGCTTCACCTGGAACCCGCCCAGCCCGCAGTTCATCAACGGCATCAACCAGGGCTACAAGGTGAGGGTGGTCCCCAAAACCAGAACAGCTTGTGGGGAAAACTTGGTCAACCTTCACAAACTGTCTTGGCTCCTCCTCTCCGAGATCCTGGGTTTTAATTGGATCTCTCCTGACTGTTAAAATAATATTTACTGTTATTTAACACTTGCATGGGCTCGGAGTCTCACATGCTCTGTAATTAATTCCAAATTGCAATTAATTCAAATTTACATTAATGAAATTGAATTAAAACATTAAACTTGTGTCTTAATCCACTCGAAAGAAGTTCGGGAATTTAATTGCCGCTGGATGAGATAACCAGCGTGAGTAGGATATTTAACATTCTTATTAAATGCCACTTAGTATTTTTGATTAGTATTTTTAGGGCCTAATTAGTGTTTAATTAAGTTGCTGGAGGCTATCTTGCACAATACCAATTAAATGCCCAGCCATCCCTCCTGGATGCGGGCGAGGGGGATCCCGCGCGTTATTGATGGAGTTAATCACAGCTCCATAAACAGCGCTGGCACAGGCATCGGCTGCTCCCCTCGCCATTAATTGATCGTTAATCAACGCTGAATTAACAAGAGGAGGGCAGCGTTTGTGGCACGGGTGTGGCGTGGCCGCAGCGCCGGGAATCTTCATCCTGGTCCCCCTTTTCCCGCAGCTCATCGCGTGGGAGCCGGAGCACGAGGACGAGGCCACGGTGGTGACAGTGCGCCCCAACTTCCAGGACAGCGTCCACGTGGGCTATGTGGCGGGGCTGCGCAAGTTCGCCGAGTACTTCACGTCGGTGCTGTGCTTCACCACGCCCGGGGACGGCCCGCGCAGCCCCCCGCAGCTGGTGCGCACCCACGAGGACGGTACGGGGAGGCTCCGACCCCCGCGGGATGGGCCCTGCCCGAGCCCCCTCCCCGCCTGCTCCTCGCGGGGGTCCCGTGGGTGCTGAGAGCTCCTGGGCTGGGGCGCTGAGTCTGGGTGTCTTTGGGCAGTGCCTGGCCCCGTGGGACACCTCAGCTTCAGTGACATCCTGGACACATCCCTGAAGGTCAGCTGGCAGGAGCCGCTGGAGAAGAACGGAATCCTGACGGGTAAGGGAGCACCAGCAGGTACTGGCTCCATCATCGGTCCCTTTCCCACCCCACAGCATCTCCCCCTTTTCCTGTCCCATTCCCACCCCACAGCGTCTCCCCCTTTTCCTGTCCCATTCCCACCCCGCAGTGTCTCCCCCTGTCCTGTCCCCCACACATCCCCTGGGGTTGGGCCGTGCAGGGGTGACACGGGGGGTGCGTTCCAGGCTACCGGATCTCGTGGGAGGAGTACAACCGCACCAACACGCGGGTGACACATTACCTGCCCAACGTCACCCTGGAGTACCGCGTCACCGGCCTCACCGCCCTCACCACCTACACCATCGAGGTGGCCGCCATGACCTCCAAGGGACAGGGACAGCTCTCCTCCTCCACCATCTCCTCGGGGGTCCCCCCAGGTGAGCATGGTGGGGTTGGGGTGCTGGAGGGCTGTGCAGGGTGCTGGGGGGAAGCAGCGGGTGCCACCCACCCTGCCCTCTGTCCCCACAGAGCTCCCCGGTGCCCCCACCAACCTGGGCATCTCCAACATCGGCCCCCGCTCCGTCACCATCCAGTTCCGCCCGGGTTACGACGGCAAAACCTCCATCTCCCGCTGGCAGGTGGAGGCACAGGTACAGGGTGGCTCGGGAAGGGGGGTCAGGGGGCTTTTGGGGGCAGCTCACCCCGCTCACCCCCTGCCATCCCACAGGTGGGCCAGAACGGCGAGGCTGGGCAGTGGGGGCTCGTGCACCAGCTGGCCAACGAGCCCGACACCCGCTCCATGGAGGTGCCCAACCTGAAGCCCTACACCTACTACAGGCGAGTGCCAGGGCAGTGCCATGGTGCCATCCCCAGGGAATGGAGCCCTTTTGTCCCCCACTGTGACCCCCCTCATTGTCCTCCCCGAGAGACCGGAGCCCTCCTGCCCCACACCGTGACCCCCTCTCCTCTCCCAGTTTCCGCATGCGGCAGGTGAACATCGTGGGCACCAGCCCCCCCAGCCTGCCCTCCCGGAGGATCCAGACCCTCCAAGCCCCCCCGGACATGGCCCCTGCCAATGTCACCCTGAGGACGGCCAGCGAGACCAGCCTGTGGCTGCGCTGGATGGTGAGGGAGGGCCGGGGGTCAGGGGGGTCTGTGCCTGCACGGGCTGAAGGGGGATGGGGCTGGGGGGGCCGTGGGACATCAGGAGTGACAGTGCCCATCCCTGCCAGCCCCTCCTGGAGCAGGAGTACAACGGGAACCCCGACTCGGTGGGGTACAGGATCCGGTACGCGCGGGCGGACGGGCGGGGGCAGCCGGCGCTGCAGGTGATCCGTGACCGCGTGGAGCGGGAATTCACCATCGAGGACCTGGAGGAGTGGACCGAGTACCGGGTTCAGGTCCAGGCCTTCAACGCCATCGGCTCCGGGCCCTGGAGCCCTGCGGTGCTGGGACGCACCCGGGAGTCAGGTACCGCTGCCCACCTGGGCACTGGGCACCCCCTCGGCCAGGCCAGCCCCTGAGCCTCTCTGTTGTCCCCTCCAGTCCCCTCCTCTGGCCCCGGCAATGTGTCAGCAGTGGCCACCTCCTCCAGCAGCCTGATGGTCCGATGGAGTGACATTCCCGAGGCTGACTGCAACGGGCTCATCCTGGGCTACAAGGTGAGCTCCTGCCCACGGGCAGCACGACTTTCCCTGGTGGGATCACCCTGCGGGGTCCCCAGCTGTGCCACCCCCGGGAGCTGTGCCCTGTGTGTCACACGGGCCGTGTTGCAGGTGCTGTACAAGGAGAAGGGCTCGGAGGCCCGTGCCCAGTTCTGGCTGGCGGAGGGCAATGCCTCCCGCAGTGCCCAGCTCACCGGGCTGGCCAAGTACACCCTGTACGAGATCCGGGTGCTGGCCTTCACCAGGATCGGCGATGGTGTCCCCAGCCGGCCTCCTGTCCTCGAGAGGACGCTGGATGACGGTGGGTGACAGCACCTGGGTGGGCTGGGGTCCCCCCTGGGTGCCTAATCCCACCCTATCCCTGTTCTCTGGGGCGACCCCTCTCCCCCAGCCCAGGACACCCAGGGCTCCCATTCCCAGGGGTTGGGATCTGGCACTTTTCCCCACTCCCCAGCCACTCCAATCTCTCTCCCCGCAGTGCCCGGGCCCCCCGTGGGGCTCCTCTTTCCCGAAGTGAGGACCACCCTGGTGCGGCTCATCTGGCAGCCGCCGGCAGCTCCCAACGGCGTCATCCTGGGTATGTGGGGAGCATCCCGGGCGAGCCGCACTGGGATGCTCTGCAGAGGGATGCAGAGGTCCCACGGGAGCAGGGGCTGGCGTGAGGAGGCAGGGAGCAGCTCCCTGGGATGCCCAGAGCATCTCGGAGCTCTCAGGGGTGAAGTTCCCAGCTCGGATGCTGGTCCCGGGCTGGGTGTGAGCTCCCCCTTGAGCAGGTTTGGGACGGAGGGGGCGGCACGGGGAGGGGCCCAGGCTGGTGTCCCCTCCCCAGTGCCACCACCGCGCTCCCTCCCCGCAGCCTACCAGGTCAGCCACCGCCTCAACACCTCGGCCGTGACCGCGGCCGCCGTGGAGGTGCTGGAAGCCAGCGCCCGGCAGTTCACGGCCACCGGCCTCCAGCCCGAGGCCACCTACCTGTTCCGTGTCACCGCGCAGACCCGCAAGGGCTGGGGCGAGGCGGCCGAAGCCCTGGTGGTCACCACCGAGAAGAGAGGTAACGATGGGGGGCCCGGGCGGCGGCGGGGGGCTGGCGGTGCCCCCGCAGTGCTCGCAGCCCCTCGCCTTCCCCAGCCCGGCCGCAGCCCCCCGGGAAGCCGCTGGCGCAGCAGGAGGAGGTGCGGGCCCGGAGCGTGCTGCTGTCCTGGGAGCCGGGCAGCGACGGCCTCTCCCCCGTGCGCTACTACACCGTGCAGAGCCGGGAGCTGCCCGACGGCGAGTGGGCTCTGCACTCCGCCCCCGCCAGCCACAACGCCACCGCCTTCGTCGTGGACAGGTGAGGGGCTGGGGACGCGGCGGGTGATGATGCTTCGGGTGGTGCCTCAGTTTCCCCAGCTCATGGTACGAGGCTCGGAGCGATGCCTGGCAGGAGGGAGGGCGGCTCGGGGGCGGCCCGCTGGCTGCCCCGTCCCCATCCCGCTCTGCTCCCTGCAGGCTGAAACCCTTCACCTCCTACAAGTTCCGTGTGAAGGCGACAAATGACATCGGGGACAGCGAGTACAGCGAGGAGTCGGAGTCGCTCACCACCCTGCAGGCGGGTCAGCACCCCTGGGGCAGGGACAGCGGGCACCCAGCGGGCACCCCCGTGCCCAAGGGAGTCCCTCCTTTGCCCTGGGCACCCCCGGAGCCTCACCGCCCTCTTCTGCCCCACAGCCCCTGAGGAGGCTCCCACCATCCTCTCCATCACTCCCCACACCACCACGTCGGTGCTCATCCGCTGGCAGGTACCGCCCCCTCTGCCCCGCCTTGGGCACCGAGGAGCACCGGGTGGCACCTCAGGGTGCTGGGGAGCCCTGGATCAGAGCAGCCTCTGACTGCCTTCCCTCCCTGCCCTTGCAGCCCCCGGCTGAGGACAAGATCAACGGGATCCTGCTGGGGTTCCGGCTGCGGTACCGGGAGCTGGTGTACGACAGCCTGCGGGGCTTTGCCCTGCGCCACCCCGGCGCCAGCTGGGCCGAGCTCACCCGTGAGTGCCCACGGCCCCTCCGGCCCTGGGGACGGGGCTGGGGGGACCTGGGGGTGGAAGGTGGGGATCTGGGCACTGCAGCATCCTGTGCTCCCCAGCATCTGCCGGGTACCAGGGTCAGGCTGTGCCCCCTGGAGCTGTAACCAGCTCGCTTGTGCCACCAGCTCTGTGCCCCCTCCCATCCTTTTGTGTTGTCACTGCCTCTGTCCCACTGTGTCCCCGTGGCTGAGGTGTCCACAAACCTGAACTGAACACAGGTGTTTGCACCCAGCACAGGCTGTGTGACATCCTGCTGTGTGTCCAGGTGTGCTGCTGTCCTGTAGGGACAGGGTCACATCCACTCTGGGGGCAGCAGGGACACGAGTGACAAGGGCAGAGCACAAGACAGGACGTGGCCTTGTCCTCTGTGGAGACTCCAGTGTGCAAACCTGGCTCGTTTGAGCCCCAAACTCAGGGGATGGGGCTGGAGGATGGAAAGGCTTCTCCATGCTGTGGCAGCCCCGTTGGCACCTGGGGGTGCCAGGGCCCTTGCAGGGGGTGCCAGGGCCCTTGCAGGGGGTGCCAGGGTCCCTGCTGGGGTGGGGGCTGTGTCGGGGTGGGGACTCAGAGGCCGGAGCCCACCCCTGCCCTGCACTAACCCCCGCCTGCTCTCCTGCCCAGCCGTCTATGCCGTGCACAACCTCAGCGAGGTGTCCCTCACCCAGTACGAGCTGGACAGTAAGTGACCACCCCCTGTGTCCCCCACTGCCACCCCCGTGTGTCCCTGCACTGCAGGGTGAGCTGGGACCCCTCTGCCCATCCCCTCCAGCTGGTCCTTGGGGACCTCCCCTCCTTCCCAACAAAGGGGGGGCTCTGCCAGGCCCCCCGGGGGTAGCGGGGCTGCCCCATCACGGGGAGGGTCCCGCTCACCCTTTGCCCCCCAGACCTGAGCAAGCACCGGCGCTACGAGATCCGGATGAGCGTCTACAACGCCGTGGGCGAGGGGCCCCCCAGCCCCCCCCAGGAGGTGTTCGTGGGGGAAGCGGGTGAGTCCCGGCGGGGCTGCCTGTGCTGGGGGCTGCAGGAAGGGGGCTCGGCTGTCCTGGAGCCCCACACGGCCCAGCCAAGGCAGTGCAGCCCCGGGATCAGCGCGGTGACGCTGTCCCCTCCCTTGGCACAGTGCCCACCGGAGCGCCCCTGAACGTGGCCGTGCAGGCGGCCACCGCCACCCAGCTGGATGTCACCTGGGAGCCGCCCCCCGTCGAGAGCCAGAACGGGGACATTCAGGGCTACAAGGTACCTCCTGTCACCCGGGGCTGGGCGGGCTCCGGGAGGTGCTGAACCCGCGGGGGGCACAGGGTGGGTGGCACTGGGGGAGCTGTGAGAGCTTTCGGGGAAGGTGTTCTGGGAATGTTCTGGGAACGTGCTGGGAGGGGGCCCGAAAGATCCCTGATGTCCCATCCCGGTGCCGAGCGGCGCCGGGGCAGCAGATGGCGCCGTCGGCCCTGGAATGAGGGATGCAGCCGGGATGTGGCCGGGATGCACTGAGATAGAGCTGGGATGTGTCGGGATGCACCGGGATGTGGCCGGGATGTGGCCGGGGTACACTAAGATAAAGCTGGGATGCACCGGGATGTGTCCAGGGTGATGTTGGGATGCATTAGGTGCAGCTGGGGTACCCAGCTCCAGACACCTCCTGGTCCCCATCCACTGGGATTCCTCCCATCCCTCGGGAATCAGGCACGGTGATCTCGGCACACCCTGGGGATGTGAGCCGTGTCTGATGCCCAGCACAGCCCGGAGCCCTCCTGGAGGAGAGGCTGCTCCTCTGGCGTGCTTTGAGCCACCAGGCGGGGACAGGGGCTCAGGAGCCCGGGCAGGGACATTTGAGCACAGCCAGGGGCTCGGGGAAGGCGAGCTGGGCCGGATCCGTGCCTCCCCCAGCGCCCCACGCCCCCTCCCGCAGATCCACTTCTGGGAGGAGCAGCGGCAGAACGAGAGCGCGCGGGTCAAGACCCTTTTCCTGCCCGAGACCGGGGTGAAGCTGAAGAACCTGACGGGCTACACCTCGTACTGGGTCAGCGTGGCCGCCTTCAACGCGGCGGGGGACGGGCCCCGCAGCCCCCCGGTGCAGGCACGGACGCAGCAGGCAGGTGGGGCCCGTGGCACGGCTCCCCCAGAGCCCTCCTGCCCTGGGCTCCGTGGGGAGGTGTCTCCGTGGGTCCAGGGATTCCCCCTCATCCTGCAGTCCCGAGCAGAACACCCCTGGGTTCACCCCAGGTTTGTGGGGTGGGGGCACACGGGGATGAATGTTTAGGCTGAGGCTTGAGAAGGGTGAAGGTCTTGGGAGGAGAGACAAGGACTCATCCTGCCCTGGAGCCTTTGCCGCGGCAGGGACGGGGCGCAGGGGCTGTGAGCTGATGATCAGCGTTAGGGTGAGGCAGGGAGCGGGGCTGGCTCCTGCTGGGGTGTCCCCTGAGCGCTGAGCTGGCCCTGTCCCCTCGCAGCCCCCAGCGCCCCCGGCTCCATCCGCTTCAGCGAGCTGACCACCACGTCCGTGAACGTGTCCTGGGAGCCGCCGCCGCTGCCCAACGGGGTCCTGGAGGGCTACAGGCTGGTCTACGAGCCCTGCACGCCTGTGGATGGTGAGGGCACGGCCAGGGGCAGCGGGCACGGCCCGGGGGGACCCGGCTCAGCCTCTGTCCCCGCAGGCGTGAGCAAGATCGTTACGGTGGACGTGAAGGGGAGCAGCCCGCTGTGGATGAAGGTCAAGGACCTGGCCGAGGGCGTCACGTACCGCTTCAGGATCCGGGCCAAAACCTTCGCCTATGGGCCGGACGTTGAGGCCAACATCACCACGGGGCCCGGGGAAGGTACGGGGGACACATGGGGGGCACGAGGGGTGAGGGAGGGGATGCGAGATGGGGGCTGGCACAGCTCTGTGCCGGTTTGTGCCCCCTGCCCCAGCTGTGCTCTGTCCCCAGGTGCCCCCGGTCCCCCCGGAGAGCCCTTCATCTCCCGCTACGGCTCGGCCATCACCATCCACTGGTCCAGTGGGGACCCCGGCCAAGGGCCCATCACCAGATACGTCATCGAGGCGCGGCCCTCAGGTACCACAGCTGCCTCTGTGGGGGTCAGGAGAGGGGAAACTGAGGCAGGGAGTGCTGGCCTGGCTCAGCCCAGTGTCTGGGGGCTGTCCCTGTGTCTGGGGGGCTGTCCCTGTGTCTGGGGGGCTGTCCCTGTGCTGATCCATGAGGAAATCGCTGCTGAGTGTGATGCCTTGAGACACTACCCAGAAGAGAGGCTAGACAGAGTTAAAGGAATAAAATAGATATTTATTAAAAGGCCTTCAAAGGATGCACCTTGGGCAGTACAAGAGCCCAGCCATGGCTCCACACAAGATGGATGCTGGGTCAAGAGTTTTCACACTTTTGGTTCATTTACATAATGGGGTTAATTGTCCAATTACAGCTTCAGGTTGTGCAGTCCCATCCTCCCAGATTGCTCTCCTCAGTTCCCTGTTTTTTATACTTTTTGGGCCTGAAGCTGCAGTGTTGTCCTTGGTTCTGGGCTGGAAAAGGATGGGTTTGTGTGACTGAGCTGTGAGGAGAGCTTGCTCACACTCTGTATGAAGTTCAGAGTTATACACCAATGTGGGAAATATGAAAGCTGAAACTTAAGGCATCAAGTGGGGCTGATGGGAGGGACAGTGGATGGAGGGACATCACCCCTTGCCCTGGGGTGTCCTGCAGAGCCAGCCCTCCCCTCCCAGCCCCGTTGTCTCTTCCAGATGAGGGGCTCTGGGACATCCTCATCAAAGACATCCCCAAGGAGGTGACCTCCTACACCTTCAGCATGGACATCCTCAAGCAGGGGGTCAGCTATGACTTCCGTGTCATTGCCGTGAACGACTACGGCTACGGGACCCCCAGCACGCCCTCCCCCTCCGTGTCAGGTGTGTTCCCGGGGGATTCTGCCCCCTGTGCCAGAGGGAGGGTCCTGGTGTTGCTCTGTTCTCGTGGCCGTCACTGAACCCCACTCCTGGCTCCTACAGAGTCCCAAATCCCACTGCCAGCACCCCCTTTCCAAATCCAGTCCTCTCCCTTTCCTGTGGATCCAGGCCTCACAAAGCTCCCCAGGTGCCCCTGTGCTCTGCAGAGGGCTGTCCCCACCCAGACTGGCTGTCCCCTGTCCCTCTCTGATCCTCCCTGCTGTGCCCCAGCCCAGAAAACCAACCCGTTCTACGAGGAGTGGTGGTTCCTGGTGGTCATTGCCCTGGTGGGGCTCATCTTCATCCTCCTCCTCGTTTTCGTGCTCATCATCCGCGGGCAGAGCAAGAAGTACTCCAAGAAGTCAGACTCGGGTGAGTGAGGGGGTGTGGTGGGTGGGGACGGGACCCTCCTGCTCCCACGGGAACCTCCTGGGGGTCTCTCCCTGCCTTTGGGGTCTGGGGGGAGTGGTGGGAGCCTCCCTTCCTGCCCGCCTCGGGAACGGCTCCTCCAGAGCCCCGGTGCCACCCCATGGCGATGCTGTGGCTTCCCGGAGAGCGCCGGGAGCTCAGGATGAAATGAAGGACTTGTCCCACAGACAGCTGCGGAGGCAGGGCAGCCCCGGGGGCTCACAGGGGTCACCGGGATCAGCCAAACACGGCTCTGTTTTCTTAGCTCTGTCAAGGGCTCAAATTGTGGGGAAAATCCAGCCCTCCTCGTTAAGCAAACAGCCCCGAGTGGGGAGCTGGAGCAGGGCAGGGCTGGCGCCTCCTGGCTGTCCCCAGGGTCCCCAGGCCGTGGTGACTCTGGAAGCAGCACAATCCCCCCCAGCCCCCCTGGCTGGGCTGTGCTGCCCGCGGAGGGGCTGGGGGAGGCTGAGCATCCCATCCCCCAGGGAACAGCTCCAAGGCGGCTGGCCTGAGCCACGGGGAGATGGTGAGCCTGGATGAGGGCAGCTTCCCCGCCCTGGAGCTCAACAACCGCCGCCTCTCCGTCAAGAATTCCTTCTGCCGGAAGAATGGCATCTACACCCGGTAGGGACCCCCTGCCACAGCCCCCTCCCCGGGCAGGGGAGGGTTTTTGGTCACCCTGCTCTGTCACAGGGCAGGGAGGGCTTGGATCCCGAGGGGGTGACCCAGATCTGCCCAGTGTCCCCCCAAAAGTCCCTGGGGAGGGGTGGCACGGCTGGGGGGCGTTCCCTGAGCAGCCCGGAGCAGAGGGGACACACGCTGACACCCTGCTGCCTGTCCCCAAGGTCCCCACCGCGGCCCAGCCCCGGCAGCCTGCACTACTCGGACGAGGACGTGACCAAATACAACGACCTGATCCCCGCCGAGAGCAGCAGCCTGACCGAGAAACCCTCCGAGGTCTCCGACTCCCAGGTGAGGCCCTGGGGACAGGGGACAGGACCTGGGGAGGGCTGGAGGGTGCCGGGAGCCCTCCCTGGGCATCAGCCCTTCCTCTGCCCGCCGCGAGTGCCCTGGGGCAGCAGCATCCCCGAGGCTCGGTGGCACAGAGCCGCACGGAGCTGGCACAGCCCCTGGCCCGTGTGCCGGGGATGTGACACTGCGGGGGCTCCCGGGACACAAGGGACGGGAGGTCAGCGGGGCTGGGGGCTGTCCCGCTGCCCGGTCGCTGCTGGCAACGCCCGCGGCTCTGCCAACTCCACAAAATGCCACCTTTGTCTTGTCCCGGGGCCGCGGGCAGCTGTGGCCGGGCAGGAGCGTGGAGCCCCGGGGAGGCTGTGGCACCGTCACCCCCGGGATGGCTCCTGGGAGCTGACACCCAGGGAAAGGTCCCGTGTGTCCCCCGAGCAGGAGGGGGCCGTGCTCAGGGCCGCACCGGCTGTTTCCTTGGCAGATGCCGGCTCCTCTCGCTGCGGCCCGAGCGGGGCTCGAGTGGCTTTTGAGGAGCTGTGAAGAGCTGCGGGAGCTGGCGCTGGCGCGGGGCAGTTCCCACCGCCCTCAATGGGCCCTTTGTGCGCCGCCGGAGAGGCTGAATCCAATTACCGGCAGAGCCCAAAAACCCTCCCCGCCAGCGCGGGGCAGCGCGGCCCCGGCAGCGCTCGGGAACCTTTTGTATGAGGCTTTATTTTGTGTTAGCAAGAGGCAGAAAACCCCCAGCGATGCTGCAGCCGTCCCAGCCTTTAAATACTTTTGGGATGCGCTGGCCTGCATTCCCAAAAGAGCACTGGGAAAGGACCAGGAAAGCACCAGGAAAGCACTGGAAATCACAGAAACGTTTAGGCTGGAAAAGATCTCTGAGATCACCGAGTCCCTGCTGTGCCCCAGCCCCACTCTGTCCCCAGCCCAGAGCTCTGGGTGCCACATCCAGGCCTTCCCTGGACACCTCCGGGGATGGGGACCCCAAACCCCCCTGGGCAGCCCCTGCCGATGTCTGAGCCCCCTTCCCATGGGGAAATTCCTGCTGCTTTCTGAACTGCCCTGGTACAGCCCAGGGCCGTTCCCTCTCCTCCCACTGCTGGGAGCAGAGCCCGACCCTGTTGGATTTTGGGGTGTCGGGTGCTGTCCCCACCTCCCCACGTTTCCCCACGCTGTTTTTCAGGGCAGCGACAGCGAGTACGAGGTGGAGCCCGGGCACCAGAAGGCGCATTCCTTTGTCAACCACTACATCAGCGACCCCACCTACTACAACTCGTGGCGGCGGCAGCAGAAGGGCATCTCCCGGGCAGGAGCCTACAGCTACACCGAGAGCGACTCTGGCGAGCCCGACCACACCCCCCTGTCCAACAGCACCTCCACGCAGCAGGGCAGCCTGTTCCGCCCCAAAGCCAGCAGGACTCCCACCCCCCAGACCCCTGGCAACGCCCCCAGCAGCCAGCCCGGGACCCTGTACCGCCCGCCCAGCAGCCTGGCCCCCGGCTCCAGAGCCCCCATCGCTGGGTTTTCCTCTTTCGTTTGATATTTAAACAGAAGAGAAGCGACAGGAGAGGGGAGGGAAACGAATAGGAAATAAAAAAAAGAAAGAAAAAAAAAAAGAAGCAAAAGAAAAGCGTCAAGAAATTAAGAGAAGAGGAAAAAGCAGTGACGAGGAGAAGAGGAGGAGGAAGGGGAGCAGCCCCGGGCTCCAGGGGTTTTTCTGCTTTCTCGGCAGCACTGCAGCTGGATGCCAAGCACCGTCCCTGGGGCTGGGGAGCAAACCCAGGTCCTCTCCTCAGTCAAAGCTTCTGTGCCACGGACTCCTCGGGCCAGGTGGGGCGGGGGCTTGGGGTGCACCCACATCGCCCTTGGCACCCATCGGGGCTGCCCCGGACCTGCTGCTGGACTCCCGTGGGTGCTGGGGGCTGGGTGAGGGCTCCTGCCGTGCCAAACCCCGGCCCCGTGGCTCCCCCAGGACATGGGGACAAGCGGTGACACGGAGACCCCCAAGTGCAGAGGGCGAGAGAAGCTCTGCTGATCTTAAAATCCTCTGGACTTGAACCCCCCACTCTGGACCCCCCCAGCCTTTGGGAGAAGGGGGAAGGATCCCAGGGGACAATTCATTCCTCCCTCCTTTGTGCCTGGCCCAGCACAGCCCCCCAGGAGGACCCAGGACAGAAACCCCAGGAGAGCCCTGGTGGGGTGCACGTGGTGCTCAACCCCCCCTGATTTTGCACCTCGGGGGCTCTGGTGAGGACTCGGATGAGGCGATTGGAGCCTCCCCTTGGCATTTCTGGTGGTTTGGGGCTTTTTAATGGGGTTTTGTGCAGAGGCCTGAGGGCATTTGGGGGTGTTGATGCCCGGGGACTCCATGGCCGTGGCCGTTTCGGGGGTGCCTGCACAGCACAGCCCCCGCAGTGCCTATGGGTGAGCCAGCACCAGCCCGGCACGGCCGCGGCACCCGGGCTGAGCCAAGGGAGATGCCAATAAACAGCCTGAGGACAAACGTGTCCCCTCTCTGTCACCTTGCTCTGCCAGAGACAGCACCAGTGCCATGTGTCCGTGTGTCCTGCTGCCCCACCGGGCTTGTGGCAGCCCTTCCTCCAGGGAAGGACCTGGGCAAGGGGTGCCAGAGGTGCTGGATGGAGCCCAGGAGGGTGCAGGGAGCTCTGGTGGCCGTGTCCTGCATGTTCCCATCGCGGTGGGGTCTGGAGCTGCTGGGAAATGGGGTGATGGGACAGGAGACCCCAGTGCAGTGCCCCTGGCACTGGGGCTGTGTCCTGGGCTGGTTCACAGCCACCCTCTCTTGCTCTGCCCTTCAGGCCTGGCAGGAAAATCCAGGTGAGGCGTTCAGGTTTCATCACCTGTCACCGGCAGGGCTGGGGGTGGGGAGGGTTTGGCTACCAACGATGCTGGCAAAACTCCGGGTCCGTGCCAGGGGCTGCCAGGCCTGTGGGGTCTGCACAGTCCCTGTCACAGCACGTGGGGGCCCTGGAAGCCACATCCCAGGACCCTCACCCTGGCAAGGGGCTGTCAGGGGAGCGCTGTGCAGGTGCTGCATTTGGGGACCAGTGCTGCAGCTCCCCTTGGACTGGGAGAACTGGTGGGTGACTCCTCTGACCTGCCTGGAGCCAGTGCCCAAGGCAGCACCCAGGGGTGCCCGCCCCCACCCGGGGAGCCCTAAGCCCCACTTGTGGGGACAGTGACGTGGGACAGAGGGGATTCTGCGCTTGGCTGGACAAATCCTGCTCCTCATGTGCAGCCCAACTCCAGCCAGGAGTCCAGGCTTGTGCAAGAGGAACGTTCCTCCCACCGGGGCTGGGACACGGAGCCACCAGAGACAGGGCAGAGCAGGTCTGGGAGTGGAGCAGCACGGGTGAGTTCCAGTGCAAGGAAAGCCCCTTGTGCAAGGGCTGCCACCCGTCCAAGGGACATTCCCTGTGCCAGAGCTGCTCCTGGCATCGGGGCTGATCCCTGCTCCCCGCTGTGCCAGCCGTGCCAGGGCTGAGGGATGCAGTGCCTGAGGAAGCAGAGGAGATCCCACATCCCAGCCCGGCTCTGGTTGGGCTCCCAGGGATGCTGTGCAGGGCACAGGGCTCACTTCGGGCACAGCTGAGTGCCAGTGGCACTGGTGAGAGCTCTTGCCCAGCTGTGCTGCCTCAGTTTCCCTGCGGAACACAGGGAACCAGCCGGGCTCGCAGGGGAAGACACCGAGCCCGGCTGCCTCTCTCCCACCTCCGCTTTCAACCAGTTCTTTCTCAGATTCCCTCCCCACCATCCCGGCCCCCCCAGGCAGGTGCGGGCTGCCCGCCCCCGGCCCCGGTGCTCTCCAGGCTGCTCCGTGCCGCAGCCAGGCAGGGTGAGCTGTCAGCCCCAATCACTCCCCAGGGACCAAACCGGCCTTGACGTTTCTCCCGCGCTGCTCCCGCGGTTTTCCCAAGGGCAGAGCAGCGCTCGCTGTCGGGACTGGGAGAGCCAAAGGGGGCACAGGGCAGACGGGGCACCCCCAGATGGTGATGGGTGGATGGGGCAGCTGCAGGAGCTGCTCCCTGCTCCAGGTGTTGATGTGCCAAAAAATGAGGGTTGTGACTGATAAAGCTGGGCTGAAATCCATGATTTGTTTTAATTTATTTATTTGAGAAGCAGCCCTGCAGCCTGGGCTCTCCCTGTCCTCCAGATATCTCCGGTTCCCTGCCAGCTCCTGGGGCAGAGAGCCAAGTGTGTCATGTCCCCACCTTTCCCTTGCCTTGGGGACAGGGACAGCTCCTCCTGCCACGCCGGGGGCCAGACGGGACTCGGCGCATCCTCAGAGCCCCGGAGCCTGGGGCACTGCTGCGTGCTGGGGGTGGCAGGAGAGGAGAGCAGCACAGAGGACAGAGCCAGGTCTGTGTCCCCTGTCCCACGCTGTCCCCAGGGCACCCCCCAGAGGGGTCCCTGTGCCAGGGCAGGGGCTTTCCATGGGCGCTGCAGAAGCCACACTCCAGGTGGGACCACGGAATGGTTTGGTTTGGAAGGGGCTTTAAACAAGATCCAGTTCCAGGCTGGAGAGCCAGCTGTCCTGGGAGAGGCCAGGGAGGCTGCAGCCCGTCCAGGTGAGGGTTTTCTGGGGAGCTGTGGGTTGGGGGAGCCCATTCCTGCTGGCCAGGACAGGGTTCCAGCTGGGAAGGGTGAGAGGCTGCACGGAGAACCTGCCCGTGGCACCCAGCTTGTCCCAGTGCCCACCTGGCCCAGGTGCCAGCAGGGACAATCCTGCCAGGATCCTCTGGGTACCTGCTCACCCCTGCTGAGCGCTGTGGGGAGGGGGCTGAGCCCCCTGGCTGTGGGGGGTGTCTGTGGGGTCGCTGGGGGGGTTTCTGGCAGCAGCCAGCGCTGGGCCCTGGGGCTGGAGGGACTCGTGGGGGGGCTGTGAGGACAGTGCATTGTTCTGGCACCCTGGGGTGTCCGGACAGTGATCCCCAGCACCGGGGCTCGGGGAGAGCTCCCCGCTGGCTCGGCACAGTCGGCAGACAAAGCTGGCAGGAGCTGGCAGCAGGAGGAGGGGATGGGGCTGCCGGGAACTCGGCCGCTTCTCCCTGCCCTGTTTTACAAAGTGCTTTTCAAGCCTTTTCTTTTCTTCTCCTCTGCTTTCAAAAGCTGCTGAGGAGCGGCAAAAGGCGCCGGCGATGGCTGAGGAAGGGCGGGAGCGGTGGAGAGCCGGCCCAGCACCCCGAGCTCGCCCGCCCGGGGCCGGCTGCAGCCGCGGGGCTCTGCGAGGCAGGAGAGGGGAGGGGGGCCCGTCTCTCCCAGGCAGTTTTTCAAGTTGAGTGGGTGCCTGCTCTTCCCAGCCGGAGCCAGGCCAGCCCGCGGGAGCCTTCCCGGAGGCTCCCACCAGCCGGGTGATGTTAATCCCTCCCGACTGCGCTGTCTCAGCCATCTCCACGCTCCCGTGACGGCGTCAGGTGAGGCGAGCAGGCGATGTCCCACCAGCCTTCCAGGACATCTCCACGTGAGTGGGTCGAGATGCCGCTGGGGGCTGGGGCAAACCCTCCTCCTCTTCCTCGCCCACCAGAACCCACTGTTGCATCCCCTGCTCAACTGCGGGCCCGGGGTTTTGCCTCTGGCCTCAGTTTCTCTGTATGGAGAGCAAAGAAAATAAAAATTCCCAATAAAACGGGCTCTGAGAACAGCACTGGGAGAAGCAGCACAGCCCAGGATGGAGACACAGGTATGAGCAGGATGGTGCTGGACACCTGGGCTGGGGGCACAGGCTGTGCCCTGGGTGCCAACCCCAGCATGTCCGCAGTGCCTCTCCGGCCCTCGCTGCCCGCCGGAGCGCCAGCTCCGTGTGACACCACGTCCCTTCCGGAGGGAAGTGTCAGCCCCAGCTGAGCCACCCCCGTGCCCGGTGCTGCCACCCCGGTGCTGGAGCTGATCGGGGGCTGGAGCTCCTTGCACCGGTGACCTGAGGAACCTCCGGACCTCGCAGCGCCCTGTCCCCGCACCCGAGACCCCGAGAGTGGAGTGGCCAGAGCATCCCAGCGCCCCCCTGCCGCCCCCTGCCTCCCTCCACAGAGACGCCAGATTCTCCGGAGTGGCCAAGAAACGCTGCATTAGGCAGGTTGGGGATAATCCCGGCTCTCCCGCCCCTTTTCTCCCACAAAGGTTTTCTCTTAATCCGAGCGAGCAGCAGCTGTGCAGCCCAGCACTCTCCCTTCCCTGCGGTGTCCGTGGGGCTGGGATGATCGTGGGATTCACCGCCAGTGCCGAGGGGGCTGCGCTGGCTGCGGAATCCATCCCTGGGGCCGTGAGCCCCTCAGCAGCGCTGGACACGCGGGGCCATGCACCCCCTGCCATCGTGTCCCGGCCACCGCCCGCCCGCGGCCCCCGAAAGGGATCGAGCAGTGGGGCTGGCTGGGGACAGGGAGATGGGGGCAGCGGAGGGGTGTGGGCGCAGCCTCGTGGGTGTCACGAGTGGAACAGGGGCATCGCTGCCGCCCTGGGCCGGGGGCCCTCCCGGCATCTCAGTTCTTAATTTCCCTTAATTAATTAGAGTCGGTCACCCACCACCACCGCAACCCCGCCGCTCTGCCAGGGGTACTGCCAGCTCCCGGCTCTGCCTCCGGGGATCGCACCCACCCGTGACCCCCGGCGGGCAGGGCCCTGCGAACCCCCGCCCCGGCCGAGCCCTTCACCCCCCGGGAGGTGCCGAGCCCCTCTCTGACCCCTCTCCTGCCCCTCTCTGACCCCTCCTGCCCCTCTCCCGCCCCCCTCCCGCGGGACGCCCCGGGCGGGGCCGGGGGTTCCACCCCCCCACGCGGGTTTGAATGGAGGGCGTGGGACCGCCCCGTGACGTGGCGCGCTGCCATTGGCCCGGGCGGGGCGATGATGTCACCCCCGCGGGTGGGGGGGCGCGCTCCGTTCCGGCGCGGCGCGGCCATGGACCGGCGGCAGCGGCGGGGCCCGGGCGAGCAGGTACGGGGGGGGACACCGGGGGCTCCGGGGGCCGCGGCGGCCCGGCGGGACTCGGCCCTGCTCGGCCAGGTCCGGCCCCGCTCGTCCCGGTTTGGAGAGAGCCCGCTGCGCTCGGCTCGGCTATTGTCCGGCGGGCGGGCGGGGTCCCCGGCGCTGCCGCGCTCCGGTACCGGGCACAGGGGCGGCCGGGACTCCTCGCCTCATTCCCCGCCGGGCCGTGGGGCCGGTGCGCGGCGCGGGTGGGCGAAGGGGTTAACAGGATACGGAGCGCTGCTTGCCCGGCTCGGGGCACCGGCCCGGCTCACCCCACCCCGCCCCACCGGCGATCGGCGCCCGTTCGCCCGCGGCTCCGCCGAGCCCCGCGCGGGGGTGGCGGCGGCCGGAGCTGGCGGTGGTCGCGGCCGGGGCCGTGGCTGCCCGCGGCCCGTGTCGGGAAGGTGGATCCTCGCCGCGCTGGAGCCGGTCCAGCGGCACCCCGGGGCTGGGCGCCGGCGGCTGCTGAGTCAGAACCGCCCGAAATCCCCGTCCCGCTCAGCCCCCGGTGGCTCCGGACAGGGGGCCCGGCTGATCGCAGCCCGCCCTCCGCCCCGCTGCCCGTCCCTGGGCGGCACACACCGCTGCCACCGGTGCCCCGGAGAGAAAGGACCGCCCGGCCGTGCCAGCGCTGGGCACGGGACTGGCTCCCGGACCCGCTCCGGTGCCCGCAGAACCGCGGCTCGGGGGGCAGCGGCCGCTGGCGGGGCGCTGGACTCGTTCCACGCCCGCCCTGGTTTGACCCCGGCGGCAGCAGCGTGGAGTATGGATGTTTCCGAGCGCCGAATCTATGGATCAGGAAGGCTGTTCCAAAGGGAGCTGGGATCTATAGAGCAGGAGAGCTGTTCTAAAGGGATCGTTAATGGGCTGTGGGGGGAAACTGAGGCACAGCGTGCGATCTCTGCAGCCAGCACAGGGCTCGCTCCCAGCCGGGCACGCAGTAAACAAATCTGTTTTGGACGCAGCTCCCTCGGAAACCGTGGAGCGGCTCCAGCCGAGGTTTAGCACCGCGGGGGCTCAGTGCGTTCGGGTCTGGGGCTGCAGAACGAGCCTGGCCCGGACCCCGATCCCCGGGGCAGCCCCCCGGCTCCCCCCCGGCCCCAGCGCCAGCCCCGCGCCGCCGGCGTTGTGCTGACCGTGCCGGTCGCTGCCTTTGTTCGCGGGGTTTTGTCCCGAGCACAAACAGCCGCCCAGGGCCCCCAGCAGGTAGGGAACCGTGGGCGCGCTGTGGGAACTCTGCCTGCTTTACTTCCCGTCCAGCCCAGCGAAACCGCAGGAATTCGGAGCCCGGCGCAGGTCGGGAGGTCTGTTCAGCCCCGGTATCCTGTCGAAGCCCGGCCAGCCCCTGTTGCGAGGGGCCAGGGCCAGCGAGGAGATAACCTTTCCCCCCGGAAAAGTCCCCTCCCGGCCCTGCAGAGCCGCGGGCTGGTTCGTGGCCGCGGAGCTGGAGGATTTATGGCCCTGTGCGTGTTCTGGCGCGTCCTGCCAGTGGTTCCTCGCTGAACTCTGGCTACCTCCCGGCTCTTGGCAGTCCCTCGGGGAGCTCTTCTCTGCCTTTGGCACTGGCGGTGAGTTCCCAGCCTGGTGCTGCTCCGTGTGCCGAGAGCCCTGGTGAGAGCCAAGCTTCTCCTCCCTCCCTGTGTGCCATCTCTCCGTGCCCGGCTCCGATGCTCCCTGGCAGTGGCTTTTGCATTTCCAGAGGCCGCTCCGTGCACCCAGGGCTGCGCTGCAGCGGCGTCCCTGTGCCAGGGACAGGACCAGACCTGTCACCCGCCGGGGCGGGGGCGGTCACTGCGGCGCCGGGGCTGCCCGCACGGACGGGACCGTCTGCCCCCAGGCCCCAGGAGGACTCGCTGGGGAGCCCGACCGAGGGTGTGACAGCGGCTGGGTCCCCTCCTGACGGCGGTGGCAGGGTGTGACCCGTGCCCTGTCTCCAGCTTCTGTCTGCCAGGCTCCAACATCAAAGGATCAAAGGATCCCCGAGGGGCAGCGCGCCCCAAAGTGGGGCTGAGAGCAGGCGGGGTGGCCTCCCTGTCCCGTGTGTGACTTCTCCCTGGCCCTGGGCAGCGTGGGGGACCCGACCGGTCCGGCACAGCCGCTGCCCCAGCGCCCGGCAGGGCGGGGAGAGCATCCTCTGATGTCGGGGTGCTGCCTGGGGGGCTCTGCAGGGTGAGGCTGGGGAGCTCGTTTGGAGCCGGCTGGGCAGGCCAGGATGCTTTCCCAGTTTGGCTTTCCCAGCCTGTGAGCGGGAAGAGCTGGGGGCAGGATGCATGGGAATGTGGCTGGCCTTGGCATTTCTCCTGCGTGCATTCACTCACTGGCCTCCTTCTGTGAGCCACTTTCGCTCTGGTCCCCATGGGTGCCTGATGCTGAGTGGGATGGGGTGGAGGGGATGGAGGGGGGGTCCCGTGGGAAGCCTGCACCACCAGGGCACGTGGGCCTGGCCAGGGCTGTCCCAGTTCTGTGCTGGCTGCAGTGTCCTACAAGCAGGCAGTCATTTACAGGGACAATTGTGTCCCTGGGCACCTCAGGCTGTCACTCCTCAGAGCCCACCATCCCACAGGGCTCGGAGGGCAGGTGGGGAGCAGCACAGGGCTGTCAGTGCAAGTTATCCCTCTTGTCCTTGACCCCTGTGTGCAGGTCCTGTCCCCTCCCCTTGCCCCAAAGCCCTGCTGGGCTTGGCTCTGCTCTGGGCTCGCTGCCCCGGGATGGGCAGCGCTGCCAGGTGCCTGCGAAGTCTCTCGGGTTACCAGAGGCTTCCCCTGGTAGGTGGCTGGAAAGGCAGAGCCAGCGATGCCTCCCTGGCCTGGTTTCCTTTGTGAGAGCGCCGGCAGCGGGAATGTCACAGGATCTGCTCTCCCCGAGAGAGAGGAGCAGAAAAGGGCTCTGTGTCCAGCGCCCCGGGGCCGGGCTGTGTGGGCAGCAGAGTCCATCTGTGCTGCCATCGCCTCTCGGCGAGAGCTGAGACCGAAACATCGAGGAATGGGGGGAGACTCCGGCGCTGGGGAGAGGCTCTGCAGGCTGGAGAGTTTAGGGGAGGGGGCCGTGGGGTTGCCCTGGAGGCTGTGACGGTGATGGAGCACTGCTGGCCCGGCCGGGACCGCTCCAACCTCCCGGTGGCCCCTTTGCTGCGCCTTGCAAAGTATCTCACAAATGCTGAACTTGGCCCCGAAATCTAAATACAAGGGAGGGACAGTCCCCAGATGGCCTAAATCAGCAGCACGGTTGCCTGGCCCAGCTGGGGAGCTCACCGGGAGTGTTTGTTTTATGGAAAACCAAAGGCTGGAGGAATGCTGGCCTGGAAGGAGACTTTGGAGGGGAAAGCGTTCGTGCCATGCACATGCGCCCGGCCGGGTGTGCGGGAGATCCCAGGCAGGGAGCGGGGTCCAGCGAGCTGCTCCTCTCGGTTGGGATGGGCTGAGGGGGGAAGGAATTCCCCCACTCCTGCTCTGAGGTGCAGGGAAGGGCTTGTGGCTCCTTGGTAGCTCCCCTCTGATCCTGGGATGAATTTGGGCTCCCCAGCTGGTCCCCCATGTGCCAGCACCCCCCTGTGTGGCCCTGGGGGCGCAGGCTGTGCCTCCCTGGGGTGGTGGGACCCTGGACAGGGAGCGTGGCCGTGTGGCACCGTGCCATGCCAGGGGCACTCCTGCCCTGGCCGGGCCCATCCGGGAGCCGTTCCCAGGAGGGTTGGGCAACGGGACTTTGCCCCAGCGTGGGGCCAGAGTCCATCCTGCCTGACACAGCCTGCTCCTGTGGGGGACAGCGGGGTGTCACAGCGTGGGTGTGGGGCAGGAAGGGGGCTGGAGGTGTCCCCTCACCGTGCTGGCAGCTGTGGGGTGGCTCCTGGCGGTGTCCGGCCGGGCAGGACTGGGCTGTGCTGGGGCCATCGCTGCCCGTGGGCTGTGGGGCAGCTTCCTGAGGCCGGGGTGGCTCTGGGGGGACGTTGTCCCCACCCCACGGCTCGCTCCGGGGACACACGTCCGTCCCTTCCCGTGCGTGTCACGGGCGCGGTGTCGCCGGCGGTGCCCGCAGGGAGGAAGAGGGCGGCCACGAGCCCTTCCTCCCCTGCAGCCTCTCCCGGGACCACCTGGGGCTGCCTGGCGCCACGGGATGCAGCGACACCGCCGCTGGCCTTGTCCCCTCCTGCGTGGCTGCGGGCGCTGGGCTGGACGGGTCGGCTGGTGGCCCCGAGGTGGCCGAGGGAAGGAGAACCGTGCTGGTTTCCATTGTGGTCAGCCAGAGCCCTTGTCATTTCTGTCACCCCTGAGTCACAGCGCTGACAATGAGGTGGCCGGGGGGTGATCACACATGGACTCAGCTCCGAGGAGCAGCACGGAGGGTTTGGGGGCTCCAGGGCAGCAGCAAAGCTGTGTCCCCCACGTCCCCGTCCTGCCAAGCACGAAGGGGTCCCCATCCTGGTCCCCCCGTCCCCCTGCTCGGCTGGCGGTGCCTCCCGGGGGCTCTACGCCCTCCTCACACACTTCCTGCCGTCTGTTTCCAATTCCTCCTGGCGTCTGCTCCTCCCTGCTTTCTTCCAATTAGGAAAAAAAAAAATCCCAGGCATCTCCTCAGCGTGCAGCTCGCAGAGGCTGGAGCTGCCATGCCTGCGCGGGAGGGCTGGGGCTGCACCACCAGGAGGGGACGGAGGGTGCCCGTGGTGCCCTGTATCTCTTTTGGTGCCCGTTCATGCGGGGCACAGAGTCAGGGATCATCCTGAGGGATTTCTGGGCCTGGGTCTTTCTCCTGAGGTTCCCTCTGCTCCGGGGATGGGTGTGGGGAGCTCAGGGGGGTCTGAGGATGTGTCCTATGAGGAATGATGCCCTGCATGGAGCCACTTCCCGGGAGAGTGGTGGGCACAGGGTCGCATTTTGCAGCTCCAAGCCTGACCATGTCCCTCCCTCCTGTCCCCTAGGAGTGACCCGTCCGTGACGCCGGTGCGACCCCGGCTGTGGAGCCCCGGCTGTGAGCAGCAGCCCCAGCGTGGCACAGCCTGTCCTGGCCGCCACCATGCCGATCCTCAAGCAGCTCGTGTCCAACTCGGCGCACTCCAAGCGCCGCTCGCGGGCCGACCTGACGGCCGAGATGATCAGCGCTCCCCTGGGGGACTTCCGCCACACCATGCACGTGGGGCGCGCCGGGGACGCCTTCGGGGACACCTCCTTCCTCACCAGCAAGGCCGGGGAGCCGGTGCCCGAGGCGGGAGAGGAGCTGGGAGCCTCCAAGCCCGGCCTGCTGTCCCGCCGCTTCCGCAGCAGCAAGCGCTCGCAGTCGGTGACGCGCGGGGACCGGCGCGACATGCTGGGCTCGCTGCGGGACTCGGCGCTCTTCGTCAAGAACGCCGTGTCCCTGCCCCAGCTCAACGAGAAGGACGTGGACAGGAGCGCGGGGCAGCTGCCCAAGAGCCTCTCCTCCAGCCCTGTGAAGAAGCTGCCCGAGGAGACGAGCCCTGAAGAGCAGCAGCGCCCGAACGGGGCGGCCGCGGGGCCGCTGAGCCCGGCCTTGGATGAGCGCGACTTCGGGGACATCACGGACCTGCCCGTGGTGGTGGCCAAGGGCGGGGCGGGCTTGAAGCACGCCGAGTCCATCATGTCCTTCCACATCGACCTGGGGCCCTCCATGCTGGGGGACGTGCTGAGCATCATGGATAAGGATCAGTGGGAGCAGGACGAAGATCCCGAGGCGGAGGAGAGCCGCGAGGAGGAGGAGGAGGAGGAGGGGCAGCCTGTCCCGCCTGGATCCCCGCTGGTGGCCGTGGCCCAGAGCCCGGCCCGCGGCGCCGGTGGCCGCAGCCCCAGGGACAGCAGTCCAGCGTCCAGCTGCACCTCGGGGCCCGAGGAGCGCAGCCCCGTCCCCAGGCCACCGAGCCAGCGAGGGGGGACCCCGAAACGCCCCGACAAGGAGTTCTCGTTTGCTGACGAAGACGATGACGAGATCCGGGTATAAAGGCGGCGGCCGAGCCGAGGGTCTGGCTCTCCCTGTGTGGGACACAGGGCTGAACGCCCCAGCGGTGGCACTGGGGAAGACTGGACTCCTGCCTCGTTCCCTGTCTGTGCTGCAGCAGGACAGCGCTCTGCTCCCGGCGCCGGGGCCCTTCCTGACCGCTGCCAGCCCCCAGAGAGCTCCAGCACTTCCTGGGAGGGGGAAGCAGACTCGATTTTGGTTCTTTCTGTTGGACTTTGGATATTAGCTCCTTTCTCCTGCCCCCCTGCCCGTGTAAAGCGATTTAGGATCCAACAAGACGAGCCTTTGGAGTTTTAGCCCCTTTAGTAATATATATATTTTTTCCACCGTACAGTTTTTACTGTTTTCTGATTTGTACTTACCTTTCTCTACTCTCTTTTGGTTTTAACTGAGGGAAGATTTCCTGTGAGGAAGAACTTGGCTCTGGAGTTTCGAGGTGGCCTGGGACTATGGGCATCTCCAGCTTCCTAGGTTTCTTGGGGACTTTCTGCAGACCAAGAGCTTCCCAGTGCCGTGGCAGGAGCTCGTTGCCCATCCCTCGGATGGATGGATGGATGGTTCCATCCCAGATGTTTCACCCTCCAACCAGCCTGGGGGTCGCAGGGATGCTCCCAGCCAGCTCCAGGGGTGCTGATGGCACTGTGGGTCTGTCCCCTGTGGGAGGAGCACGTGGGAGCCTCCGGAGCCAGGGAGGGGCCGGGCAGTGCCGGGAGCAGGCAGCTGGAGCAGGAGGTTTTATACCGTGTATGTACAAATGCAAAGAATAAAAGGAAATGGTAGTGACCGCAGTGGCCTGAGTTCCTGAGGGGTCACACGCACGGGGGGGACCCGCTGCCCCAGCAGGACCAGTGTCCCTGTGCTGCCACCAAGCCCAGCCCTGTCCTGCTGCCCCCACCCTCCCTGCCCGTCCCAGGCTGTGCTCCTGGCCGCGGTTTGGGCACCTGCCGTGGCCGAGGAAGCGGCAGAGCTCCTGCTGGCCGGATCTGGCTCGGGGCTGGGACCCTCGGGCCAGGCGCCTCCTGCCAAGGGACGGCTCTGCCAACGCTCCCCTCTCCTCCCCCAGCCCTGCTCACTCCAGGCGGGGAGGAGGGGACCGTGCTGGGGGACAGGACTGGCTGTCCCTGCTCCCACGGGCCGGGGGCCAAGGGGTGCCCTGGGGGTTCCCGGCCCCGTGGGGCTGCCCTGGCCCGGGATGATCCCGGCACAGCGAGCGGGGCAGGTCAGTCCCATCCCACAGCCAGCTTCCCACAGCTCAGCCCCTGGGGAATGGGGCTCTGCCAGTGCTGGGAATGACTTCCTGCTCCAGCCCCTTGGATGGGGCTGGGCTGAGATGGGGCAAAGTGCCAGGAATGGCCCCGCAGCCTTTCCCTGGGCACTGGCCAGGCTCTCTGCACTGCAGAGAGGGAATGATTTATCCCCCTAAACATCTCCCAGCCCTGGGAAGGGCTGGATGCCCCTGTCCACCCAAATGCATCTCCCTGGAGAAGCCATGGGAGCGGGCAAATGCTGTGCCACAGTGGGGACACAATGGGGTCCTGTGCTGTCACCCTGGCCAGGGGACATTGGGCCATTGTCTGGGACAGGGAGAACAACAGCAGCTGCAGCTGGAGGCTCTGATCTCACCAGGCTGCCTCTGCCCCGGTCACCGTGCCCCCCTGCCCTCTGCCAGGTCCCATGTCCCACCCCCTGAGCCAATGATCCTGGTCACTGTCACCTGGGATGTCACCAGGCTGCTGGGGGACAGCTGGCTCCTCTTGTCCCTCACTGGGGCACAAATTAGTGAGGTTTGGTCCCTGGGGTTTGGCCCCTCTGCTCCCCGGGGCTGTGGGGCGGGGAGGAGCCCTGGGGTGACACTTCACGGGCCGCCTGCCACTGTCACTTGGCCGCCCTGATCTTTGTGACGCCTGTCGGCTCCAGGCTCGGGCTCGTCCTGCCGCGGTGCCGCGAGCTGATGGGGCAGAAAGCCGTGCGGGGCTGCGGAGCACAGCGGGACACGGCCCCGGAACACCAGCAGGGACAGAGACAGGGACAGTGCCACCTGTCCTGGGCCAGTGGGGAGTGACCCCAGCACCGCCAGTGTCCGGCCAGTGCCGGCCGCAGGGAGCGAGGCTGCACCCGCAGCCTCCCAAAGCCCTCGGTGGGCACAGTGACATCTGTCACATCCCCGGGGTGGCACCTGGGCTGTCCCACGGGGCTGCCGGGTGGGTGGTGGGTGCCCAGCACCCTGCAGCACCCACGGGCAGCGCTGGGGCAGTGCTGGTCCAGTGGTTTGATGGCAAGTGACAGAATGGGAGCAGGGCTCCATCGGCCGTGGCAGCCCACGGCGCCCCAGGCGCTGAGCGTGGCCGCGGGAGCCGCGTGACGGGGCAGGGATGGAGCTTTGGGATGAATCCAGGGGCTCTGGGGCTGCTGCACCCATGTGGGCACGGCCACAGGGTGCCACTGGAGCCTGGCACCCAGGAAAGCCCCAAAGCAGGGGATGGAAGGGGCTTCTGGGCAGCCCGGTGGAAGTGCCCCTGCCTGTGGATGGAACGAGGAGGGCTTTAAGGAAACTATTCCATGGTTCTGTGATTTGCTGAGATGCAAGGTGTGACCCCTTCCAGGAGCCTGGGGATGCGGGTCAGTCCTGCCAGGTGGTGCTGGTGCTCACAGCACTCAGAGCAGGGCAAAACACCCCCAGTGTCCATCCCGTGCCACTGGAATGCTCAATCCCAGCACTGTCTCCATTTACAGCCTCCAAGTGAGGGGTTAACCCAGCCCATTGCCAGCCCCAGCCGCGTTTCTGGAGGAGAAGCAGATGTGGGAGGGGGAGCTGAGAGGGGCCTGGGGCTGAGCTCCCCAGCTGCGGCACCGGCAATCAGGGCTGCAAATTGGGATCAGATGTGGGCAGCTTCCCCTCTAAATGCAGCTCCAGGGCTGCTTGGACTGGTTCTGCTCTGCCTGGGGAGGAGGAGGAGAGTTTTGGAGGATTGCTGGGGCCCTCCAGAGTGTGGTGCTCCCTTTGGAGAGCTGTTTGTTCCCTGGGGAGTGCCCCTGCCAGCCCCGGGAGCTCTGCTGCCCTGCCTCTTTCCTTGCCTCTTCCCCTGCCTGTGCCGGGCTGGAGCGGGCTCTTCCCGGAGCAGGGATGATGCAGGAGCTGGTGGCTGGCATGGAGAAGATCAGGTTTGACTCAGAGGCTGATGTGGAAAAGCTCAGAGCTCGGCCCCTGCCCTTCCCGGGGGTGGACAGTAAGTTGGGGACAGGGCTGTGGCATTTTTGGGGTGTGACAGGGCTGTGGGAGCTTTGGGGCTTTTCCTTTTCCTTCCCTCCAACAGCACCTGGGTGGGTTTTGTCCTGGCTCCAGGCATTGCTCCCTCAGGGAGCTGGCAAAGCTCTCGGGGGGCCTGCCAGGGTCCTCAGTGTCCCCGTGGTCCCAGCATTGGGGGTGGCAGGTGAAGCCCTCTGCACCCCGGGGCTGTGGGTGCAGGTGAGGCTGGGGCAGTGGGGACAGGCTGGCTGTGACATGGGTGTCCCAGGTGAGCAGGGCCACCCCGGGGCAGTGGGGACAGGCTGGCTGTGACCCGGGTGTCCCGGCTGTGACCCGGGTGTCCCAGGTATGCAGGGCCACCCCCGGCACGGCGGGGCCAAGCCCGCGGTGTGCGAGCCTTGGCTGCGAGGGCTCTGCAAGAGGGGCGACGGCTGCGATTTCCTGCACGACCGCGACGCCAGCGGGATGCCCGAGTGCTGCTTCCACTCCCAGCTCGGTAGGAGCGGGGCTGGGCAGCCCGAGAAGCCCCTTCCCACCCCTGCCCCGGGCCTGGCCCGCAGCGAGCGGCTGATGCCACCTCCTGACTGCGGGAAGAAGTGCCACTGTCACGCAGTCAGTGTCGCTGTCCCTCTCCCCCAGCCAAACCTGGCTGTACCCAGGGCGGTTCCCAATTCCTTCCATCCCTGAGCCATTCCCGCTGCGTTCGGCTCGAGTGAGCGTTGTCCCCAATGTCCCTCGCCTTGCTCCCGCAGGACAGTGCAGCGACAAGGACTGTCCCTTCCTGCACGTCGATGCCACCGCCAGCCCCGCGGGCTGTCCCTGGTACGACCGTGGCTTCTGCAGGCTCGGTGAGCTGGCAGGGGATGCTGGAGCCCCGCGGGGATTTGGGCCGGGGCTGCAGGGACAGCAGAGCTCCCACAGCCCCGGGGCCACGGCGTGTCCCTGTGAGTGTCCCCTCTGCTGGCAGGGCCCCTGTGCAAGTACAAGCACACGAGGAGGGTGATGTGTGCCAACTACCTGGTGGGATTCTGCCCGGAGGGACCCAAGTGCAAATTCGTGCAGTAGGTACCGGGCAGCCTGGGGGGGCTGGGAGCGTGGTCTGGGGGGGAAAATCCTCTCTGGGGTGGCTCTGGCCCCTGCAGGCTCAGGGACAAGGACACAAAGGGTCTGGATTAACCAAACCCAGAGCCAAGCTGTGCTGCTGACAGCAGGGGCAGCGGTGGGTGGGCAGGGACAGCCCTGTGCCCACGGAGGTGGCAGCTCCAGGACATCCCTGAGGGGCTGTGGGGGCACCACAGGGAGTGACTGCCTGTCCTCTGTGTCCCCTGCAGCCTCAAGGCCGGGCTGATGACGAGCACCACAGACCCATCCAAGGTGAGGCTGTTTCCCTGTGCCCACGGGGGTGATGCCCCAGCTGCCCCCCAGCTCCTGTGGGGCAGCAGCTGCCGACTCCTGACCCCTTTTTTCCCCCCAGGAATGTGGATGTCCATGGGGGCTGGTACAGCGGGATCTGGCTGCTGCAGAGGACAGGGGAGGTGAGGACGTGCCACCCAAGGAGCCACCTCCACGTGGCACCCAGCGCCTGTGGGACACCGGTGGCTGTCCCCTGGGCCCACAGAGCCTGCTGGAAGGAGGCACCTGCTCCAAGGTGAGAGGTTTTGGGGAATGGGAAGGCTGGGAGCAGCAGTCTCACCTTGGAGGGAGGGAGGGAGGCAGAAGGTGCTGTGGGGATTCCCAGAGCGCTCCCAAAGCAGCCTCTTGGACTGGAAATATTTCTTTTCCTTGTGTTATTTGGAGCTGGGGTGGGAACCAGCAGGGGAAGGGATTTCAGTGGTAATACCACTGGGAGAACCCTGGGAACAACAAATCCCTCTGTGTCAGAGGTTTGTGTAGTTGGAGGTTTTGGGGTGCTGTTTCCACGATCCCATTCCACTGGAAACGGGGTCAAAACGAGCGTGTGGGAAGGTGGCAGTGGCTGCTGCAGCACAAACCCCTCCCCTGTACCCCCAGGGAGGATCAGCCGGACCCTGTGCCAGCGAGAGCGGGAGGACTGCGCTGGAAATGCTGCTGGGAAAGTGATCCAGAGCTTCCACACGGACACAGAGCTCCCACAGGGCAACAGGAGGGCACGGGACATGACGGGCACGGGACACGACAGGCACAGCCCCGGGGCAGCTGCTGGGCTGGAAGGGCCAGCAGGGCCTGCCCAGCACCAGCTCACAGCTGGCACAGCTGGCACAGGAATCACTTCACACTGTGAAAATCGGGAGTTTCCACTGCTGGCTGCTCCCCCTGGCACTGCTGGCTGCGGGCAGGCCGGGGCAGCAGCAGCATTCCCAAGGTTTGGAGCAGGGCAGGACTGGCTGGTGCCAGGGTCCTGGGCACAGGGGTGAGGAGGCACAGAGCACCACGTTTTCAGAGCACAACCCAAGCAGGAAAGGAAAATCCACACAGGTTTTTATTGCTGGTGAGAGTTCTTGGTGCCACACCTCTGTCACGACACTACTGCACTCTATAGAATAAAGAGCTCAGACTTTTTAATTCTTGGCTTTTCTTTTTGCCCTTCGTGCCTGCAACATGACCAGCCCTTTCCCAGACATGTCTGGGAATGGCAGGCTGCAACTAGCACTCCTGACTGTCCTGGTTTGTCTGCTGCAGCACAGGTTTGCCCCTTGGGCACAACAGCTCCTCCCAGGGATTTTTCTTCCCCAGAATTAGGGTGCTGTGGTCTGAGCTGCTGCTCACACAGCTCCTGGCCAGTCTCACCAGTACAAGGGGTGAGTACAAACTGGGCTGGGCCAGCTGTGTGACTTAGAGAATGGGTGTTGGGGTTGAAGCCCACCTTGCTACAACACTCAGCTACAGCAGAATTGTCAAATAATCTCTAGTGCCAGCTCAGGACAAGGTGTTGTCCCCTGTCCCAGACAAGGGATGTGGGATTCTGCAGCTCTAGGAGCTCTCCTGCCCACACAGATCTCTCAGGGTGCCTCTAATGCTTTCTCATTTCACTACTGAAAGCTGCCTGACCCACGGAGGGGTGACCACAGGCTGGCCCTGTCACCTCTCTGCTACACAAGCCGACCTGCAGAGCGGCCCCTGCTCAGCTCCAGGGCTCTGCTGCTGGGAATTCCTGCTGGGATCCCAGTCCTCGGTGCTCTGATGTTGGGAATTCCTGCTGGGATCCCAGTCCTGGCTGCTCTGCTGCCTCCCAAGGAGCTGTGCCTGCTCCTTGGCTGCTGCTCCAGCTCCTTCAGTGGTATTTTCGCCAGCGGTGCTGCTCTGGAAAAACAGAGAAAACCACTGCAGTGTCAGCAGAGGGATCTGTTTGGGGGCTGCAGTGGGGATGAGGGGCCCGACTGCAGCTTCTCTGTTTATGCTGCAAGGGGGAACCACCCAAACACCAGCACATCCCTGTCAGTGTCAGGAAATGCAGGCAACAGGAGCTCCTGGTGGAACATCTCCTCCCCCTGCCCTGTGGAGGCTTTTCCAAGTGCTCCTGACAGTCCTGCTGCTCTCAGCAACTGCCATCAGCACTTTTATTAACCAAATTCCCCTGCCCACCTAGAGAATCCTGCTCTCTGAGCTCTGGTATTAGTCTAAAATGGGGAGTATTTAAATAATTTAATTTTAATTGCTCCAGAGGTTTAACTGACAGGAATGCTCAACTTTCCAAGAGCTGCAAAAGGAAGGATTCCTGAAATAGGAAACCCCAAGGAAGTCTTACTGAGGTGCTGATAGTTCCAGCCATAGCTGAGCAGGCAGTACCCAGCCAGGAGCATGGAGATTCCAGGAGCTCCCCCCTGCTTCACGTGGATGTATTTGGCACAGTAACTGCTCCAGGCTGTTGGAAGAGAAAGGGAAGGGATAAATCATGGGCTGGTCTTGGGGAATTCACTGTTGCCACGCAGCTGTACAAAGCTAAAGTGTTGGGGATGTTTGTTTATTCCCACTGCCAGGGGGCAGGGATGGATGGGATGATAGAGGGGAAGGAATTGTTCCCTGGGATGGGAGTGAGCCCAGAGGAGCTGTGGCTGCCCCTGGATCCCTGGAATGTCCAAAGCCAGCCTGGGTGGAGTTTGGAGCCACCTGGGACAGTGGGAGGTGTCCCTGCCCATGGCAGGGCTGGCACTGGATCATCTTTATTGTTCCTCCCAAACCATTCCATGATTTGTAAAGATCCAGCCTGGCTACTTGGATCAATAAAGCAAATGAGGGAAGCGGGCTGGATGTGCCCCCAAAACCAGGAATTCTCACCTCTGTGCACTGCCCCCAGCAGCCCCTGGGGAGAGAAGTCACAGGTGCTGATCCAGGTGTGCAGCTCGCCCAGCCTCACCTCCAGCAGGGGCCTCTCCCGGAGGGGACCTGCAGGTGACAAGGCACAGCGGTCACAGGGGGTGTCTGTGCTGCCAGGGGAGCACGGGGCTGGGCTGTGATGCAGAATTCGGGCTGGGAAAAGGAGGGGGAATCGCCTCTCCCACAAAAGTTTGCAAGAGCCTTACTCCAGCTCCCATAAGAACATCGACCATTGGCTCTGCAGGCTGGAGGAGCCCCAGTTAAACCTCCTCGGATTCTCCTGGATCCTTCCCTGGGCAGGCTCAGCATTTCCTACCCCTCCTCTTCCCATTCCCAACTGCCATTCCAGCAAATCCCAGCAGGGAGACTTCTGTTACCTTGTTGCCCCTGTGCGAAACCACCCCTGGGTGTCTGGGCCGTGATCCTCATATCCTCGTGGAAACGCTTCCCTGGAAAAATCCTCAGCCCTTCATAGTCAGGATACAAATCTGGGAACCACTCCAAGCCCGAGGCGCTCCTGCTGGGGGCTCGGGGTGGACAGGGGGGTTGGATTTTGGCTGTGGGGAGCAGAGCCAGCCCCGGGTCCAGGGCCTGCGGCCCCTGCAGGCTGCTGAGCTCATTTTGGGATGTTCCCTGGCCTCCCAACGCCTCCGTCAGCGACAGATGGAGGTTTTTGGGATGCAAAGCAGACACGGGGGGTTTAGATCCCCCCCCAAACTCCAGGAGCACCTGCTCCTCTCCTGCCGTGAATTTGTCTCTTCCCTCCAGCCGGACGAGCTCACCGGGGCTATTTCTGCTCTCAGGCGGCTCTTGAAGCGCCTTTGTTGCCTTTAAGCGGCTTTTTCCTCCCTTGGAGCTCCCAGGCCCGCTCCCCACGGCTCCCTGGCTCCGAGCCTCCTTGCCCTCGGATTTCTGGGCAGCTTTGCGGGGGCCGGGCCCCGCCGCTGCCGCGCTGCCCCGGGGCTCCTTCTCCCGGACCACCCTGGCGCGGTGCTTCTCGATCACCACCTTCACCCCCTGCTTCAGCTTCCCGGGGACATCCTCCACCTCCTCGGGGTGCAGGTCCAGGCTCCGGGCCACGTCCCGCACCGCGCGGGACCGGCTCCGGGGGGCGGCGGGGCCGGGGCTGGTACCGGGGCCGGTACCGGAGCCCGGGCCGGGATCTGGCGCTGCGCTCGGCCCCGCGGCGCCGCCGGTGGCGGGGCAGGGCTGTGCGCTCGCTCCCGGCGCCGGTCCCGGTGCGCTGGCGGGGCTGGGGCGAGCGCCCGAGGCGCGGCCGCCGCCGGGGCCTGTGCGGGGTGCGGGCGGCGCGGCGCCGGCGGGGCCGGGCCGGGGCTCGGTGCCGGGCTCGGTGCCCGGTGCGGGCGGCGCTGGCGGCGCGGCCTTGCAGTGCGGGAGGTGAGCGCGGAGCCGCTTGAAGGGGCGCCGGCAGTGCGGGCACAGCTCCGGGCCCGCCGCCGCCATCGCCGCGACGGTGACGTCACAACGGCACCGCCCACGCGGCGCGCTGTGACGTCACAATGGCGCAGCCCCGCCCGCGCGGGCGCGCTCTGTGACGTCACGGGGGCGAGGCGGCGGCGGCGGAAGCGGCGCTCGGGGCCGGGCAGGGCCGCGCTGCCGCCCCTCACCGCGGCCTGCGCCCCGCACCGCGGCCTCACCGCGGCCTCCCCGCGGCCTCACCGCGGCCTCCCGCCCGCCCCGCCGCGCTCACACCCGCCATGAGCTGCCGGCAGCCGCTGCCGAGCGAGCGGGGAGCGAGACAGAGGTGGGTGAGGGCGGCGCGGCCTGAGGGAGGGGAGGAGGGGCCGCGCTGAGGGGGCCCGGCCGCTCGGAACGGGGAGCGCTTGGCGTGAGGGGTGGGAAAGGGGAGAGCGGGCCCCGAGCGCTGGGGGGGTTAAAGGGGGCTGCGGGGTTAAAGGTGCTGGGCGGGAGGGCGAAGGGACGCGGGGGATTGGCGGGGGAGGAAGCAGAGGGATGGAGGAGCGGGTGGCAGTGCGGGATCGTGGGGTCAGGGAGTGGCGTGGAGGGACCTTAAAGCCCTCCCCATCCCACCCGTGCCGGGGGCAGGGACACCTCCCACAGCCCAGGGCGCCCCAAGCCCCGGCCGAGCTGCTGAGGGCACTGCGGGTGTTGAGGAAAGGAAGGAGCCAGAGGCAGACTGGGGTGAAGGGAGGAATATCCCATCCCCAGAGGGTGTTGGACAGACGGACAGTGCCTGTGATCGCAGGACGGGGAGCAGGGAGGCAGCTCCGGGCTGTAGGCGTGGGCCACATCCCGGCAGTGAGGCTGCCGCACAGCCTGGCTGTAAGAAAGGAGCAGGTTATAAATACCTCCCTGAGTCTGTTTTGACTCATTCGAGCACGGATTAATTTTAGGCACACCAAAACAGCTCCATCCGGTGTTTTTTCGGAGGCTGCTGAGCTCCTGGCTGACTTGTCGTGTTCGTGGGGTGGGGAGGAATCGTTTGATGTTTGTGTAGGAATTCTGGGATGCTGCTGTGGATCAGCTCCTCTTTTGGTGTCACAGAATCACACAATTCTTTGGGTTGGAAGTGACCTCCAGTCTCACCCAGTGCCACCCCTGCCATGGGCAGGGACACCTTCCACTGGCCCGGGGTGTTCCAAGCCCTGTCCAACCTGGGCTTTGAGGTCTTCCCTTTATCTCCTCTAATCTGGGAATATTAGCACTGCCCCCACCCCAGTATCCTCCTCCAAACTCTGCCTCGATGCCTGCAAAGATTTGGATAAAAATTGGGTTAACACTTGCACCTGCCAGGCCACACAGCACAAGGTGTCACGAGAGGGTGGCAGATACGTCAGGAACAGGGAAGAGTTTGTTTTCCACGAGGTGTTTCCTGGCAAAACCTTATTTCCACATGGGAAATGTGATTATTTTGGAATATGACTGGGCTGCAAACGCTGTCAGAATCAGCAGAGGCTGAGGAGTCGTGGGGTGGTGTGAGCAGGTGAATGAGTGGAAATGTGGCCAGTGCCACTTGTCCCAGTGCTGTCCCCAGCCTGTCAGGTGTCCCTCTGAGCCCAGGGGTTATTTTCAGACGTGCAAGGGTGACAATTGTTAAATGAGTTTATTTAGAGGGATGAGTTTAATGTGAGCCCAGGGATTATTTTCAGATGTGCAAGGGTGACAATTGCAAAATGAGTTTATTTAGAGGGATGGGTTTAATGTGAGTCCCCTAAACTGGTAGGAAACATCTCGTGAGGAACAGGATCCTCTCTGTGCCCCCAGGCAGGAGCTGAAAGGGAGTGTGAGAGTCCCCAGCCCTCAGGCATCCTACAGGAATTTCTCAGGTGCTCCTGCATTTTCTGGGTGCCCTCAGAGGACAAAGCAGAGGGCAGATCTCTGAGCTGATCATTTATTTCCTCCCGCAGGAAGAGGAGAAGGAATGGCACTGAAGATGATGGTCACATTCCCCAGACCAAACGTAGCACCAGGAATTCTGTCCTCCAGGACTCGTGGGACACTGAGGTGAGAGCCCTCCCAGGCAAACCCAGCCTCCCTCCTTGCTGCGTTTCAGCAGCAGTTGGAATATCCTGTACATTTGTTTTTTTTCATTTTTATTTCATAGCTTTGTGTTTGAGGTCATGAGGTTTGACTTGGTGGCATCAGAGATTGAAATCAGCATTGAGCCAGGTTGGAAATCAGCATTTCCAGCGAGCCTGGTTATCCCTGGCCCGAATATTTCTGGCAGGAAATTTCAGCTCCTGCTTTGCAGCACCCAGGGAATAATTTCCTGCCGTTTCTGGTTTCCTGGGATGGGCTGTGGCCAGAGCTGAGGAGAGGCTGAGGGTGGATGTGTCCCTGTGCTGCTCTGCCTGGCCATCAACTTTGCCTCTCCTTACAGAGGGTGATTATTTGTGGGAGAAAGACAAAACACATTCCAGGCAGGCCTTATCTGATGTGAAAAAATGCTCTAACAGAGCTGCTGGTTTAAGCAAGGCTTGTTCACAGATTAAACACTCAAAACTCTTTGGTTTTTTTCTCATATTTTCCACGATTTTTTTGCTGGATGTGGGATAAACTCTCTTTTTTGCTTACCCCTCACCAAACAAGTGTATTCTTGGTGCAATTTGAGATTTTTTTCCTTAAAAAAAAAGGCTGGTTTCCCAATTCCTGCCAATTTCCTGAGGTGTCACCTGGGTGAATCACCTGAAAATTCACTGGGAGCAACGTCCTTGTGTTGCAAAACTTCTATGGAAAAAAAGGTGCAGAGCAGAGGCTCCCTCTCTGAAGTTAATGAAATGAATGAAATTAATTTCTTTGAAGGTTTAGAAAAATCCTTGGTTTCTTTAGAGCCTCCTCACTTTGAAGGTGGATTGTAATGAGCAATTACAGTCTGAATTATTCCTGAAGTAACTCAGCTATCCAGCTATTAATCATACTTCGTGGAAGATATTTAGCTGCAGTGTAACTCTGAGCTCTGTTACAATCTGGAGATGGTTTCAGAAGGATATTTGCACATTCCTGCTGTGAGGGAGGCTCTCTGCTCACCTGCACAAGCGGATTATTGGCAGGACCCTGCTGGAAATGCTTTAGGGAATTCTCTGGGATGGAAGCTGCTGTGTTTCCAGGAGGGCACTCTGTGCTTTGGGGTGTGAGGGGGAGCAGCAGCCTGGTTTGTTGCTGTCTGACACTGAATCACTCCTCCAACAGGTCAAACCCTCCGTGTGTGTAGGGTAGTTCAGGCTAAAGCAGCTTTGTGGCGGGAGGAGCGCGAATTTAGTGTGGAACAAGGGATTGCAGTGGGAGGAATGAAATTAAGGATATCGGGAAAAGCCCCCCGATGGTGAGTGGCAGCAGCACCTTTGCTTGTGGTGTGAACAGCTGGGGTTTGGGCAGAGCCACTGAAAGCAGGGCTGGCACTGGCTTTGTCACACGAGGGGTGAGCTCAGCCTGCGGGGGAGCAGCGCGGGCACGGCTGACCCAGGGCAAGGTCACTGCTCAGCCTAACACAGGCTCTGCTGCTTGCATGCACCTGCTTGGTGGAAGTCTGGTTTTAACACCTTAAACCCTGCTGTGAGGCAGGGAGGAGGAACGTGGACACAGCTTCTAAAACACCACGGCCCTGTTCTCCAGGGAACAGAATTCCCAATGTTTTCTCTTGATGAATAAAGCCTTTTCTTTTTCTTTTCTTTTCTTTTTTTTTCTTTTTTTTGGCTTGTTTTCTTCTCGGATCCCTGAACTGAGCATGCCCAGAAATTCAAGCCACGAGATTAAATCTGTATTATTCCAACATTTGGTTAAGGACTTCCTGTGCCGAAGGGAGAAATCCTTGTGCTCATTGTGCACGAGTGCTTCCGATTGGTGTCGCTTGGAAAGGCTCAGCCAGTTTGGAACACTTGTATTTCGTTTCCTGATACTTTGCTGTGTGCAGACACCTCTTGCTGGTTAAAAACCCCACTGCTTTGGGGGTATTGCCTGGAAAGGGGGACTGGGAGCAATTTGTCACTTCCAAGAGCACATGAGAGTCGCTTCTCATTGCACGCCTGCTTTTTGTGAAACATTTCCCAAAGCCCTGATTCCTCTGGCCTGTTTTGGTTCAAACTGACTCTTCCCTCTTGCTGAGCAAGGCCTCGGGATGGCAATCAGGCAGCTGATTTTGATACAGGACTTGGCTTTTGGCAGGATCTCTTCCCATTTTTTTAGTCTTTCACATTTTGCTCTGGAGAGTGGGGTGAAGGGAGGTTTTTCCTTGGTGGCAGCTCAAACCTGGGCTGTTCTGTGACGTTATCCCTCAGTCCCTCACTTTGAGTCTCCACTGCTCATCCAAATCACATCCAATTCCAAAGGATTTGCTGTTTTCTCCCTCTGGATTGTCCTTGCACCCAGGACAGGCCTTCACAAGATGGAGACAGATTCTCTCCAGTCTCCACCAGCGCTGATTTTTGGCCGGCTGCTGTAAGGCTGAGCCATTCCTGCTGCTCCTGGAGAAGGCACTCCCAGGTCAGAGCCACCCCAGGGGGACAGAAACCTCAGCTCTGGGCTCAGTGCATGGACAGGCACAGACACGGGGCTGGAGCTGCAGCCAGCGTTAAACATTAGTGAGGCAGAGCCTTGGCCACGAGTTTTGCTTCCTGTTCAGCCTGTCCTCCCTTTTCCAGGAGCTCAGCTGTGGTGTTTGCCCTGTGTTTAGTTACAAATCCATTGCTTGTCCCTGAATCAAGAAGGAGGAGTTGGAGTGGATCCTCCAGAGGGATCCTGCTCATGGGAATGCTGAGATTCCCAGCCGTGCTCTGCAGCCTGGGGAATCACCAGTGCAAACCCTTTGCTCTCCTTTTCCCCGGGAAGGAAGCGAGTCTGAGTGTTCTGGCTGACCCTTTCCTTCCTGAACAACTTCTGCAAACCCGAATTTCTCACAGTTCCTCTTTGTTCTGGCCAGGACTGAAACACCGCCTGGTTCTTGGCAGAGATCAGATCAAAGTTCTTGTCCCCACTGTCCAGGGAAGGGCTGCTCTTCAGTTCTAACCAAAACCAGGTCGTGGCTCTATTAAACTCATCTTGGAAGGTGTTGAGTGGCCGAGTGCCTCTCTGCAGTTCCTGTCACGAGGGATTGTCCCCGATCTGCCATCGAACAGGACATTTGTTTGTGTTCAAACCTGAAGTGTGATGTTAGGGGTTAATGAGCCCAGTAAACCCTGAAGATGCCCTTTTGATAGTTAAAGTACTCAGAAATGTCACGGGCTGCTTTCCTTTGCCCTGTAAAGCTCTGTTGATGCCTGTCTTGCTGACTTTAAGGCTTCTTTTCTTGTCTGATTGTAGTCCCAGTGCGTTTCAGAATGCTCACCACAGCCTGGGGACACGGTAGGTGTTCCATGGGACGGGGACAATGCCAGGGGGTGCCAGTGCTAGTGAACCTTTGCTTGCAGAACTGGAAATAAAGAGGGTCTGACAACCCCCTGTCACCAGCCCGAGGTGTCACAAGCACGTCCCAGGACACGCTGCCAGCCCCACAAACCTCCTGGATGCACCAAATAATCACCACTAACAGCTGGAAAATGTTTGTCGGGGTGTGAGACGCGAGCAGCGAGCGAGGTTCTCATTTGGATTTTTACCTTGATTTGCAGAAGGTGGCTGCAACGAAGCTCACTAAGGAGCGCAGACTAAAAGGAAACAAAGTGTCCTGTGCGGTGGGTTTCTCTCCGAGGCTGCCGTGACCCCTCCGGCATCGCGTGTGACTCTTTGTGCTGCTCTGCAACAGCAGCTGCGCTGCCCAGCACCACCCCCAGCTCCTCCCCGGGCTCTCTCCCTCTCTAGATGTAGGACGAGGAGCCGCTCGCTCCCGCAGTTCCCTCTGTGCTCCCTGGGGAATGACCCCGCTGTGTTTCTCTCTCCTCGCAGCCCGGGGCCCTTGGCTTGGCTTGCTGTGCTCCCACAGAGCTGAAGCATTTTTGGTGCTTAGCGGAACAAAGGAATTTGTCAGGGTTGGATGGGCAGGATCGATGGTAGCTCAGGGCCGGGGGCAGGGTTGTGTTCCAGGCCAGACACCCACAGTGCCTCCCTGGGCCTGCAGCACTGCCGGGTGCAGTTTGCACCATTCCTCATTTACTCCAAAGTGCTGGTTGCAGTTTGCACCATTCCTCATTTACTCCAAAGTGCTGGTTGCAGTTTGCACCATTCCTCATTTACTCCAGGCCCTTCTGGCAGTGGTGCTGATCCCTGAGGGTTTTGTGAAATTTGTTCTCTTCTGCTGTGGCCACAAAGCTGTGATTTCTGTGGCTTAATCCTTACAAAAATGTCGATTTTTTTTTTGTAGCTGCTGTCACTTACTCTGTCTGCTGTTATGAATCATTTGTGGGGTGGCACAGTAGCCACTTGCAGATTGACTCACCCAAATATTTGCGGGTGCTGACCAGCAGATCACACAAACTAAAATATTCCAGCTGGAACTAATGGAACCTTTCCTTAGCAGCCCTTAAAACGGTGTTTTATGCCTTTGAATCCCTTATGATGATTGCAAATGCTCTTCCAGCCATTCCCATGAAACGTGGTTATCCTAAATGCTGGCAAATGAGCCCTGGCCTCTTATTCCAGTTAAATGCTGAGTTCTTTTTGCTGCATGAGAAATTCTTTGGTGCCTGTTGCTCTTTCACTGCCATGTCGAGTAAATTGGTGAGGAATTGCTGTGGAACACTTCCAGTTGACACTGCCATGGAGAACTTAACTGGGAGAAGAGTACTTGATACTGGGGTGTTCAAAGATTTAAGTTGTGTGTATTTGTTTCTCACAGCCTCTCGCTTTGGGTGCTTCAGATCTCACTTCAGGATTACCTTGTAGGAAAATGCTTTGCATGGTGCTTCCCTCAAACCTCTGCTCGAGCAGAAGTGCCAACCCTGCCCTGCCTGCCACGTGCAGCTCCCTGGGAATGTTCTTTATTTTCCAATTCTCAGCTCACTCCAGCAAACTTCACTAGCGCAGACGTGGGGCTGGGGGCAGAGCTGAGGGGTTTAACTGGGGACGACTGAAGTCCAACGTCCTGGAGGTCACTGAACCCCCTGGATGAAGGCTTGTCCCTCCAGCTCTGTGACACTGGCGTGGGCAGCAGAACCCCCTGTGTGCCAAGGTGGATTTATTCAGTCCATCAGGCCCAAAGTGTGGAAGGGAGGGGTTTATCCTAAAGGTTTGGGGTGAGGAGGAAGTGTCTGATGTTGCTGTTCGCCCTCTGTGTGTCCCAGTCCTCCAGCAGTGACAGCGGGAGCAGCAGCAGCAGCAGCTGTAGCAGCAGCAGCATCAACAGCCCTGACAGAGCGGAGTCCAGCCTCAACCCCAGGATTGCAGGATCCAGCCCTGTCTCCTCCCAGCCCTTCCATGAGCAGTCTGCACTAAGCCAAGGTCCTTACTTCCACATCAACCAGATCCTGAAGGAAGCCCACTTCCACAGCCTACAGAGCCGGGGACGCCTCCCTACATGATGACCCAGCAGCTCCCTGCCTTCTGTGAAGGGACAGCACTGTGTAGATTTGATATTTCAACTTCAAAGTTTGTTAAAATGGAATTGCACAAAATTGCCTGTTGCCTTTTCAGTCTATATTTGAAATAACAGGTTAACAGGAGATTGTTTACTTGTGGTTTGCTGCACTATTGCAATGCAAAAGGGGCTTTGAAGCAATTTTTATAGGATTCTTTTTGGGGTGGTTCTAAAGTACGTGGCAAGAGGAGAATGAGGAGTCCACATGTGTGTTATAGGATTGCAAACTGTCCAATTCCAATCGACTGCCTAATCTGTTTGTTAGCAAGTTGTTGCTTTCTGTAAAGTTCTCTTAAGCGTTCCTCTTCAGTTTTATAAGTCTTTTTTTAATTTCAATAAACTAGTTAAAAAATGATTTGGCAACATAATTTTTTGAGCGTTTAGAGTTAGTGAGGATAGGAGCAGCGAGTGCAGGTCCTTAGGCCTGAGAGCTCCCACCCAGCTCAGGGTGCTGAGTCTCCTCTCAAGAGCTTCACTGCTGCAGGACTGGAAGGGAAATGTGAAATTAGGGCCAGGACAGGTCGGGCAGGTGCTGCAGGGGCCCCTCAGAGCAGGGTGGTGGTGCCTGGAGGACACAGGGCTCTCACCCTGCTCCAGCACCCCTTTCCAGCTGTGAAATGTTTTTTCTGCTAGTGCATAGGTTGTTTCGGCATTGTTTTGTTCTTTAATTTGATTTTAACAATGTAAGGGTAGGAGGTGAAAGAGCAGCCAGGGGACAAGGACAATCCCAGCTGTGCCCGCTGCCACGCCCTGCCCTGCCTGAGGATGGGAAGCACTGACAATCCCGGAGGTGTCACCGCTCCTGCTGAGGGGACAGACAGATCTCACTGAGGACAAACAGCCAGAGCAGTTTTATTGGTGCTGCCTCACTTGGTCATGCCCGAGAGCCAGCCCAGCTTGAAGAGGGACGGCGCTGTGTCCTCGTCGTCGGTGAGGAGCTGCCGGAACAGCGAGCCCGGCCGCGCGCCCTCGTCCTCCCTGGGCAGCACAGCAGCCGCAGCCTGGCCCTTTGGAAAGACAGAAGTGATCTGAGCACCACAGCAGCCCCGGGGCTCCCTCTGTCCCCTCAGCAGCACGAGCTGCGAGGTGGAACCGCGGCAGAACCGCTCCCGCCGGGCAGCTGCAGCCGCAGCCGGGGCGGTGCCACTGCGGGGTGGGGACAGACACACACGGGCACAGCACCTCGCTGCTGGCAGCAACAGGCACTTGGCAGATGGCACTCAGTGCTCAGAAAACCCCTGAACACCCATCAAAACCCTCTGCTGCGCTCAGAGCAAGGGGTCACAGCGTGGCAGAAGCACAGCTGGTGCCCTTGCAGGAGCTGTTCCTGGAGAAGTGCGGATTTGAACCTCTCCAGAAGAGTTTTAGCATTGAAGAGGGAGCAAGCATCTGTCAGGGATCCTGGGAAGTGTGGCTAGCACAGGACAGCAGCTCAGGGGAGTGACAGGACGAGCCAGACATCACTGCACACTTCTATGCTCTAGTCCAGCTGAGCTGTGAGAGGTAAGGAATACCTTACTGGGAAATTCTGGGCTTCTACACACCCCTTGTGCTGGGTCTGGTTGTTAATAGCTGAATAATGGAGAAGGAGAATTGCAAATTGAACATATCTCAAGTGACACTGGTAAAACCAGGCCTTGACCTCTTTGTCTTGGCTCCTGTTAAGACTCAACAACTTGTCCCAGTTGCCAAGACCACCATGGATAAATTGGGCTGGGAATAATTAAAGGAAGCATTAACTTCCCACAGCAGTGAGGTATTCCTTAGCTCTCACCCAGCACACAGAGCTCCATCTAAGCAGGTGTTTTAAACCGGGGGGAACAGAGCAACAGAAAGATTGGCTGCTAGAGCTGAGCACCAGGAGAGCAGCAGGACACTCCTCACACAGCTGGGGTACCTGGCCAGGCCTCCTCGGGGGTTACAGGGCAGCATCCCACTGGAAAGGAGTGCAAGCATTACCTACTGTCCTTCAGCCCTTCTTGCAGCCCTGTTTACTGAGTTGTCTTTGATGCATTGCCCTCATCCGTGTAAACCCTCCCTGCCTCTGCAGTGGTTATTGCCTGCTCTCCACACAGCAGTGGCCCCAAAACCACAGGGGCGAAGGGTGGAGAAATCCACCCCATCCCCTGCTGTGCTGCCGTAACGATTCATTTACTGAAAATAAAAATCAGGTGAAATAATCTTTGGCTGCTTTCTTCTTTCTCCACAAACTCGAGTGTTGGGGGGACAGTGAATACTGGGAAAATATTCCTGTTTTTACAGCTCAGTTCAAACACCAACCTGGACTCTTTCAGTGCTCCTGGCAGTGGACTTGCTCTTCCGCGAGCTCGACATGCTCAGTGGCAGAAGTCCAAACCTTAAGAAATGGAAGAAGGAAATGTGGGAAGCAGCGATCCCAGAGCAGCTTCCTAGAGGCAGGAGAATGCCTGGGAGAGCCGGGAGCCTCACCTGATCTGGCTGGACGCTAAGGGCAGGATGTTGTGCAGCTCCTGCGAGCTCAGCGCGCCGCCCCTGCTCGTGTACTGGTGCTCTGTCCCAGTCAGCAGGCCAAAGAGAACCTGGAAGGCACCAGGAGCTGCTTGGATTGGGGAAGAGAAGCTGGAAGGCACCAGGAGCTGCTTGGATTGGGGAAGAGAAGCTGGAAGGCACCAGGAGCTGCTCGGATTGGGGAAGAGAAGCTGGAAGGCACCAGGAGCTGCTCGGATTGGGGAAGAGGAGCTGGCAGGCACCAGGAGCTGCTTGGATTTGGGGAATAGAAGCTGGCAGGCATCAGGAGCTGCTTGGATTGGGAAGAGAAGCTGGAAGGCACCAGGAGCTGCTCGGATTGGGGAAGAGAAGCTGGCAGACACCAGGAGCTGCTCGGATTTGGGGTCCCTGCAGAGCTGACCCCGCCGTACGTGGTGAGTCCACTGGCACACCATCAGCACTGGGTTTGAACATTCAGTGTCTCCCTTCCCCCTCTAAACTCTTGTGTTTAATCATTCCCACAGTGGAGTCCCAGGCCTGTTTCAGCACTGCTTAACCCAATTAGTGTTGCACAGGCTGCAGTGAATCCTGTTAGATAAAGTTCAGCCAGCCCCACGCGCGGGGCGGTGCAGCCGGCTCAGCCAGCTCCTCTTATCTCCAGCTGGCACTGATCACCCTTCCCCTTTGCAGGGAAGTGCCAGCGCTTATCTGGAGGCACTAGGCAGCTTAAAGCCACCCCAGCTGCCCTGCTGAAGGCGTTTGCAGCCCTGCTGAAGGCGTTTGCAGCCCTGCTCCCTGCCCCAGCCCTCTCCCTACCGAGGTTCTCTGCACCAGGCGGTTCAGGTTGCTGTTCAGGTGTGGGGTGAACACGTCCAGGTCGAAGGGGTCGATGTGTCCCTCCAGGAAGTCGATGACCTTCTCCATCCTGCAGGCAGAGCACAGGGCTCCTGTCAGGGCTGACATCCTGGTGATGCCAGCTCCGAGGCAGCCAGGGATTTCCTGTCTGGGGTGACTGAGCAGAACGGGAATTACTCAGCAGAACAGCGGCTGCCCCAAGGGTTTCCAGCTCTTACACAACCCCAGCAGCAGGATCCTGCTCCCTGTGGTGCCCCCCAAGGCTGGAGCTGGCTCAGGGCTTTAACTCTTGGCTGGAAGCTTAACTGCCCTCTCCAGGGGCATCCTCTGGACACAGGGAGGGGGACCAGCCCTCTGCCTCAGCCCCTGGCCACAGAACCCCAGCCCTCCTCTGTTCTGAGGATGAGCTCAGTGTTTGTGCAGGGTCAGAGCGTGGAGCTGGCACTGTTTTAGGGCCCCCAAAGCACTGCTGGAGGATGTGAACCCCAAAATGTGCCATACCCGGAGTCCTGCTTGATCCTGCTGGGTTTTGTGTCCTCACTCTTGGCTGTCAGGATGATGCTGAGGTACCTCAGGTCATAGAGTAACTGCAGAGCCCTGCTCTGGGTCAGGGGGAAGCTGTCCGGCCTCTGCAAAGGGACAGGCAGCAATGGGGCTCCTCCCTGGCACAGGGGAGGCTGCCCACGGGGGAATACTGGAGAACACCAACCCCAGGGCACAACCAGGAGCTGGATGTGTCCCTGCATCCCATCCCATGCCCGGGTACCTTCTCCTGCTTCTGCTGCACCAGCTGTTGGTAGGCAGCGAGCACCTCTGCCATGCAGCTCCTCAGCAGCTCCTGCAGCGTCACCTTGGGCACGGTGTGACCACCAACCCTGTTCACCTCCTGGCACAGGCTGAACAGGAGGCACTGCACGTGCCACGAGGGCTGCGCAGGAGAACAGAGGTTATTTGCAGTTCCACATCCCTTCACGTGGGTGGTGGGAGTGTCCCCCTCCTCAGCAGCCACAAAGCTCTGCCCCACAGCTTGGCTCAGGCATCGCACAGGCTCTGCTTTACTGACACCCCAGATTTTGGGGTACAGGACCTCCCAAAGTCCTGAAAGACTTTACCAGACACTGAGTGCAGTGAGCAGAGAATTGCTGCTGCATCTTCTGTCACCCCAGACCCTGCTCTGCCCACGCACTCCCTGGGGCTGTTCCTCCCTCATCTCCTGGGCCTCCTGAATTCTCACCAGCTGCTTTTTCCCTCGGTGGATATTCACTGGATAAGGTGCACTGCATTTCCCTGTCTGGCCCCACTGTGCTGTGCACAGAACTCACTCCAGGCCCGGCCTTCCTCTCTCTGCCACCTGCTCTGTCCCTGTGAGCTCCTTCCTGTGCCACCACCACACCCTTGGGAAGCCTCAGTTCCATCAGGATTCCACAGTCCCCCTGCTGCAGCCCTGTCCTTCAATGCATCCAACTTCCACGGAATCTCTCCCCTGGGAGCTCTGTGTTTAAATCAGGCCCAAGCCCTCCTCTGGCTCAGCGTTACAGGATCTGGGCCAGCCTTACTCCCAGAGATAAACAGTGACAATGACCTATTTCCTTCCTCTGACCTCTGTCCTCACGAGGTGAGTATCTCAAAGAGCAGCAGGGAGTGTTTGTCCCCTGCTGGTGACACCAACCACCCTCCCCAGCAGCTCAGCAAGTGCCTCTGGAACGCGGTGCTGGGCTCCTCCCACAGGCTGTGCCTCACACCTGCACAGGCAGCCGGATCTTGGACGTCACGCTGCTCCCAGACTCCGTTTCCTCCTGGATTTCGATCTCATCCCAGTTGGTGGCCGTGGCCAGGACAGACCCAGCTGTGTCCAGCAGCAACGTGTGGGTGAAGCACTGAACCAGCCCCTGGAGCACAAAAATAAAAGCTGCAATCACAGGACGGTTCTAACAGGACCGAGGCCAGCCAGCCCACCCTGCCTGTGACGTGCCAAAGTGAATCCCACGGACACCACCCCACCAAAGCCACCCCTCCCTGACCGGGCAGCAGCACAGGGAGCTCTCCCATCCCTCTCTGACCGGGCAGCAGCACAGGGAGCTCTCCCAGCCCTCTGTGACCGGGCAGCAGCACGGGGAGCTCTCCCAGCCCTCTGTGACCGGGCAGCAGCACAGGGAGCTCTCCCAGCCCTCTGTGACTGGGCAGCAGCACAGGGAGCTCTCCCACCCCTCCCTGACCGGGCAGCAGCACAGGGAGCTCTCCCACCCCTCCCTGACCGGGCAGCAGCACAGGGAGCTCTCCCAGCCCTCTCTGACCGGGCAGCAGCACAGGGAGCTCTCAGCAGCCCCAGCGAGGGAACCCCTCCCCAAAAAGTGCCTCTGAGAAGGGAAACAGCTCCTTACTTTGGTGACAGCCGAGCTCCAGAGCTGATAAGCCAACAGGCTCTGCTGCAGGAGCTCTGCCTTCACCCCCTGCCACTTGGCCAGCTCGGGGGACACTTCCTGGGCTTTGCCCTTGCCCAGCTTCTTGGCGGAGCGTGGTTCCTTGGGCGCCGGCTCGGCGCCGCCCGCCTGGCCCAGCACGCAGCGCTGCAGGTGAGGGCACAGCTCGGGCAGGGCCTGGCACAGCCGCGCCATGAAGAGCACGGCGTTGAGCCTGGCGTCCCCAGGGGGGTCCTGCTGGCTCTGGGCACTCTGCAGCTGCTCCTGGATGCAGCCCAGCAGGTGCTGGATGCAGGAGATACAGTGGTCGCGGAGCAGCCCCTGCACGGTGCCGGCGTCGGCGAAGCGGTCGAAGGCAGAGCGCGGTGGCACCGCGGGCTCCTTGGGGACAGCGTCATCCCCGGGGAGGTAGGACAGGACATCCTCCAGCCTGGCCTTCAGCTTGGAGTCCAGCGTGGAGCAGAAGCTCTGCACGCACGGCGTGAGCGCCTGCGCCTTCATGGCCAGCCCGCTGCTGGCGAAGGGCCCGCGCTGCCCCACGCTGACCCACGCCGCGTCCCCGGGCAGGTCCCCGGGGCTCTCCGACCACAGGAACAGCGCCACGTTGTGCTCCAGCTGCATCTGCTTGCTCAGGGCACTGCTGCCAGCTTTCACTTCCAGCTCCTGCAAGGCCACGGCCAGCAGCTGCTTGGAGCTGCTCGAGATGGAGTCGAAGCCTTCTTTGGTCAGAGTCTGCAACAGAACCAGGAGAAAAATACAATTTCAAAGTGCACCTAAACACACCCTCAGTGCACGGTGGGCTGGGTGAGACAACACCTGGGGGTGCAGAGCAAGGCTCCCCAGAGCACAGCACCCACCTGCAGCCTGTCCAGGAAGAGCTCCTGCAGCAGCTCCTCCCACAAGGACACAGGCCTGTCCAGCAGGCGCCGGCACACGGCCTCCCAGTTGTGGCTGCTGGACTCGCTGGACAGCAGCTCCCACACGGCATCACGGATCCCTGCCAGCCCCTTCATGCTCTTCACATACACCAGCAGGGTCCTGACCCCCGTCCTGATGTCATCGCTGCACCTGCAGGCGAAGTTTCACCTCTGTGAGGGGGTGAGGCCCTGGCAGCGGTGCCCGGCTGCCTGTGGCTGCTTCAGCGAGGGTGGAGGATGAGGATGATGAGGGGATGAGGAGGATGAGGAGGATGAGGAGGAAGTCAGCCAGGCTGGCAGTGCCTTGGCCATGTGGTGCCCTGTCCCACTCACATGTTGATCCACTGCTGCAGGGTCTCCCTGAGGTACTCCTGGCTGATGGGGTGTGCCAGGGTCCGCAGGGCCGGCTGGAATTCCACCACGGACTCTGGCAGGTACTTGAACCAGCTGCTCAGCTTCAGATCCTCCTCCAGCACCCCTCCTCTCCCTGGAATCACAGCAGGGATCAGCCCGGCACAGGCACCCTCCTGCCTGCACACCTGGGCAGGTGCAGGGCTCACCTGCGGGGCTCTGGCCCGTGGTGCTCTCCAGGGTGGAGAAGAGCAATCCGCAGGGCAGGGCGGGCTCCGGGGCCATCCCCTGGGGCACGGTGTAGAAGAGAGCGTGGGCCTGGTACAGCGTGGTGGTGAGCAGCTCCATCAGGGAGCACACCTGGGCTTTGATCCCTGCACCTGCAGAGAGGAGACTGAGCCAAGGCTGCCCTCCAGCACCACCATCCAAGGCCTGTGGTCCCTTCCAGGAGGGCAAAGGACTCAGCCTCATGCCCCACTTGCTCCCCCATTACAGGAGGCTTGGCCTAAGCCCCCGAGAACTGTTAATTTCTGTGCTATTTTGCAGAGTCCCCACCACCATGAGGTTTATAAGAACGGCCTGTCCCTGCTGTGGGGACAGGAGGGGAAGGGAAGGCTCACCCCGAGGGGCTCCCCGTGGCACTGACCGTGGTGTGGCTGGTTGAGCAGCTGCTGGATGGCCATTTTCCTGGCCAGCAGGAAGTCAGCCAGGGCCTGCCGTGGGGAGCTGTCCTCCAGCAGCATGATGGCACACAGGGCTTCTGCCACCGCCTGGTCCGAGCCTGTGCGGCAGCGCAGCAGGGCCTTGCTCTCCTGCAGGATGGTGGATCTGCCACAGGAACCAGCTGGGGTCACTGCCCGAGCCACGCTCCCAGCTGGCCTCGTGTGCTGACTGCCAGAGTGTCACTTTTCCACACTCAGGGCTGGGTATTACAGCACTGGTGAGATGGTTTTTGTCCCAGGTTCATGGAATGGTTGGGGTTGGAAAGGATCTCCCTAAATCCCTGTCAGTCCTGTCCCGTTACCTGATGGATCCCCAGGCCCCTGTCAGCTGCAGCCCCAGGATATTGGATGGGATATTCCCTCCCATCCCTCTTTCCCTGCCTGCAGCTTTCCAGGGCACTCCTGGAGCACTGTGCTCCAGCTCTGACACCTGCCACCGCCCCGGGATCCTGCTGGTGGCTTTCCTGCGGGATCCAGGTGCAGCTGCCTCAGGCAGAGGTTAGGAACTCTCCCACCTTGCTGCAGCCACCCTGCCTTCCCTGAGCTGTGTCTGAGCCAGTCCCGCTGACAGGTTTGGGCTGGGAGGGAACATTAGGATCAAGCAGCTCCAAATCCCTAAACCAGGCTGCTCCGAATCTCATCCACCTTCCAGGATGGGGCACTGGGACACTTCCAGGGATGCGACAGCCAAAACTGCTCGGGGTAACCTGTACCAGGGCCTTACCTGCTGCTCACCCAGCCCTTCCCTGCTCACCCAGCCCTTCCCTGCTCACCCAGCCCTTCCCTGCTCACCCAGCCCTTCCCTGCTCACCCAGCCCTTCCCTGCTCACCCAGCCCTTCTCTGCTCACCCAGCCCTGCCCTGCTCACCCAGCCCTGCCCTGCTCACCCAGCCCTTCCCTGCTCACCCAGCCCAGCCCTGCTCACCCAGCCCTGCCCGTCCCCGGCGCACCTGAGGTGGCTGGCAGCCGCCACTTGCCGCAGCAGGATGGGGAAGCGGGCGAGGACGGGGCTGGAGCGGGCTCGGGGGGTGTCCAGCTGCAGCTGCCGGCGCAGGTGAGCCCCGAGCAGGTGCAGCCGGGCCGCGGGCAGGTAGCGGCCGCCCTCCACCGCCCCCCACACCTGCTCGGGAACCTCCAGCAGCAGCTTCAGCTGCGCCGCCGCCCCGTAGAACCCGCGCTGGGCTGCCGGGCGAACCTGCAGAGGGCACAGAGGGGTCGGGGAGAAAGAGGGGATGAGAGAATAGAGGTGACAGAGGTGACAGAGGTGACAGAGGTGACAGAGGTGACAGAGGGGGAGGATGCGGCAGGAGGGGGGAGAAGGTGGGAAAGGCGGGGAGAAGGGCCCAGGCAGGGAGATGGAGAGGGAAGGGGGAGCAAGGAGGGACTCACGGCGCCGGGCGGGCCGGGCCGGGCCGCGCCGCCGCGCTGCAGCCCCCGCACGGCGCCCAGCAGGCGCTCGGCGCTCCGCCGCATCTCCGCGATGGTGTCGGCCGCCTCGATGAGGTCGCGGTAGCGCTCGCCCACCATCTGCCGCAGCTCCTCCCGCTTCTGCTCGATGCCGGCGCGCAGCCGCCGCTCCACCGCCCGCAGCTCGGCCGCCGTGTGGGCTTCGAAGAGCGCCTCGGCCTCGGCGCCCCGCGCCGCCATCGCCGCCATCGCACCGACACCGGGCCCGGCCCGCACCGGCGGCGGCGCCGCCGCCATCGTGGCCACGGGAAGGGGACGGCACTTCCGGGCGGCACCGAGGCCACCGCCTCCATCTTTGTGCCGGGCACAGCCGCGCCCCGTGCCATTGCCATGGCAACACCGCCATCTTTGTGCCGGGCACAGCCGCGCCCCCGTGCCGTTGCCATGGCAGCGCCGCCGCCATCTTTGTGCCGGGCACAGCCGCGTTGCCATGGCGGCGCGGCTCGGGGGCGAAAACGCTGCTTTATTTATTTAGTTTGTTTATTTATTTAATTACGTTTTCTTTTCCCCCCCCCCCGTTTCCCTGGGAAACGGGTCGGGCTCCGCGGCCTGCGGGTGCCGCTGTCACTCCACACACCCCGGGAGGTTTCATCCTCAGGGCTCTTTGGGTTTGGTTCGAGCAGGGCTGGGGGTGTTTGCCCGTTCTCCCATTCCAAAAGCTCCGCTCTGAGCACCGGGATATTCCCCCCAAATCCACGCAGGGTGGGGTGGAACGGGACTGAGCTATAAGGCCCCTTGCAGCCCCGAAGGGAGAGGCGGATCCACAGCAGGAGCATCTCCACAGGAGACGCTGCTGGAGCAGAGCCCTGGGCTGGGGGTGAGGCTGTTCCATTCCAGCCCCCTGGAAATCGAGACGGGAAGAAAAAGGCTCACGGGTGTTCTGGAGTGGTCTGGTTTGTTTGCCCGGGCAGTGTCAGTGCTGCTGGGCTGCTCAGAGCCAAACTTTCATTTTACAGAAGTGGATAAACTCCGCTCCCAGGGACAGCACAAGGGGAAACTGCCTCAGACCGTGCCAGGGGAGGGTCGGCTTGGACATCCGCAGGGATTTCTTCATGGAAAAGGCACTGGAAATGCCCGGGGCAGTGGTGGAGTCCCCATTGCTGGAGGGATTCGAAGCGGTGTGGATGTGGCACTTGGGGACATGGTCAGCGGTGGCCTTGGCAGTGCCAAGGTTGGGCTCGGTGATCTTGGAGGGGTTTTCCAACCTGAACAATCCTGGGATGCTCTCCCAGGGAGGTGTCCAAGCCTGGCTCATATCCCTTTGCTCCCCCCCAGCTCCAACACACACGAACAGCCAGGAACTGTAGGAAAACTCTTTTATTTCCCTCCCGCAGTACCCACAGCCCCCTCCCCATGGCACAGACCATGGCAGTGGGGAGCCCTCGCTGCAGGAAGGCTCAGTCCCACCGGGGACACTGAGGAACAGCAGGGCTGGGAGCAGGGCCACCCCTCGGCGTGTCCTCCTCACGAGGGACCCACTGACACAGCACAGCGACGGGCACGGGGGCATGGGCGGTGCTGCTGGGGGCCCTGGATCTCTGCAGGGAACAGAGACACCTCGCTTCACCTCCCTGGCCCTGCAGGAGCCACCTGGCAGAGTGGCAGCAGCCCCCATGGTCCCTCCGGCTCGTGCCTGGTGCCACCAGCACACGGGGAGGGTGAGGGGGAGCCACGGCTGCCCTGTGGGGCTGTGTCAGGGAACAGAAACCCCCTGGGCACACCCAGTATGTACAATTTACATCTATTTACAGTCAGCATCCCGTCCCTCCTCCCAGACACAGCAAGGGGTGGGATGGAGGGATGGATGGATGGATGGATGGATGGATGGATGGATGGATGGATGGATGGATGGATGGATGGATGGATGGATGGATGGAGGGGCCAGGCTTTGCATCCCTCGGCGTCTCCTGGTCAGGACACAGCTGCAGGAGGATCCTCCCAGTCTGGCTCTCCTGCCCTGGCTTTTCTCAGTCCATTTCCTGGAGCAGGCAGGGAGTGGAGCTGAAATCCCCCCGGATCCCCAGGTGCCAGGTGGGCGTTAGAGGCTGGCAGGGAAGGGCAGAGGTGCCCGGGGCTGGAAAGCAGCAGGTCCCATTCCAGATTCGTCAGTGGGAAGGCAGCTTTGGGATCTGCTGTGTCCTTTGCTTGTGCCTCGCTGGTGATTCCCCCTGGGAGCAGCTGCAGGGAGGGGATGGAGACTCTCCCTGCGCAGTTTGGAGTTGGCTGTTCCCAGCAAGGGCTCTGAGGCTGGAGCTCTCCTGGCCTGGGGTGGAGCTGGGTGGGCAGGGAGCTCTTGGTGGAGTCTCTCACAAAGACAAGGCTCTTCCACTGTGCCAGGGTGGGGAAACCCTCCGGAGTCACGGCAGTGCAGTTCAGGAGATTATTTCAGTCCAAGGCAGTGCTGGAGCCGGCACGAGGAGATGCAGGGATGCTCCAGGAAGGCTCCAGGTCCAGCCCAGCCTCTCCTGCCCACCCCAGCAGGATTTGCTGGGAATTGGTTCCCACAGGCTTTGGGGAGGCCACGCTGGGATTTTTAGGCTGGTGCAGGAGTGACCCATTCCCCAGAGGCCGGATCCCTGCTCCAGGCATCCCCGGGAGCTTGTGGCACACCCTGCTCCGTGCTTCCCATCACCTCGGAGTTGGGAAAAGCCCTTCCCTGTCCCTCATCCCTGCTGCCCCGGGCCAGTCTGTGTGTGAGGCTCAGTCTCTCGGCTCTGCCATCACCGGCAGAGATTTCTCATCCCGCCGCCAGCAGCCCTGCGAGGCTTTGCAGAGCAGATCCAATCTGAGGTCAAGTTCCCACTAAAATCAAATGGCTGGGAAGGAAAACTTCGTTACGGGCAGCAGCAGCAGCGGTGCTGATGTTTATTAGTCAGCAATGAACAGCAGAAGGTTTTATTTTGCTGCTTTTACAGCCACTGTTGGGCCGTGCCTGCAGCTCCCTCCCAGCGCTCCAAGGCAGCACATTTTGCTTTCCTGCCCTTTTTCCTTGGTGAGCTGTGGAAAGGTGGCCAAGGAGAGCCCTGGAGGCCCCAAGGAGCCGCCTCGTGCCCCTGCCCTGTTGCATCCTGCTTTGGTGGCCTTTGGGGTGTCGGTGGCAGCGCCCCACACCCCTCATTCCTCACCTGCAGCCCCGTTATCCCCACCCCAGCAGAGCCCCTGCGTGCAAAGGAGGGACACATTTCAGATCACAGCTCTGAACACCCAGAGGTGTCACTGCAGGACAGAGCTGACCTGGGCACGGCTCCTCCCCAGGGCTAGGGATTCCCAGGATTTCTGTATTTCCACATCAAACCAGCGCAGAGGGAGGCTGCTCCCAGCTGGAGGTTCCTGCGGGGATACAGCTGGGATACATCCCCTCCCTCATCCATCGGGATTTTGGCGGCAGGGCTGGAGCCAGACCCGGCAGATCCGGGTTGGTGCTGGCTGCAGGTGAGGCTGGGGCTCCACACCTGCCCCTCCCTGCTGCACGCCCGCTCTGCACGCAGCCGCCTCCCCCGGAGTGCCCACGGCGGCACTGACGCATCGCTGCGGCTCTGCCACCCGGCCTTGTCCCCAGCTGTGCCACCTGGTCTTGTCCCACCTGTGTCACCCAGCCTCACCCCGGCTGTGCCACCCCGCCTTGTCCCAGCTGTGTCACCCAGCCTTGTCCCAGCTGTGTCACCCAGCCTTGTCCCAGCTGTGCCACCCATCCTCACCCTGGCTCTGCCACCCAGCCTGGTCCCAGCTGTGCCACCCAGCCTGGTCCCAGCTGTGCCACCCATCCTCACCCCGGCTGTGCCACCCATCCTCACCCCGGCTGTGCCACCCAGCCTTGTCCCACCTGTGTCACCCAGCCTCAGCCCTGCTGGCCCTTTTCGGGCAGCGACTCCCCCTGCCCTGCCCTGCCCTGCCCTGCCCTGCCCTGCTGCCGGTGCCTTCATCCCCGCAGCCTCAGCAGGGACCTGCTCCTCCCGGAGCCCGGCTCAGCCTCGCTCCCAGGGCTGCGCCCAGTGCCCAGCGAGGGCACAGGGAGGTGCCACATGGGCACCTGAGCGCTGGCACCGCTCCTCGGAGGAGCAGGAAAGGGTTAAAGGCAAACAATTGCTGACATGGCTCTGCTTTGTCTTGAGGTAAACGCCTGAGCCGAGCCGGGAGCAGGTACCCAGCCTGGCACTGAGCCCTTTTTGGGGAGCCGGCAGGGATGGGATGCCCCAGGCTGGGATTTGCTGCAGGAGCTGAGCAGAGCTATGGGAAAACTCCTGCCAGAGCTGCTGCTCTCGGTGGAGCACGGCCCGGGGGTGCGGGGCTGAGCAAGGGGACCCCAAAGCCGGTGGCACCCCGTGCTCAGCCTCGCCTGCCACGCTCTTTGTACTGCCAGGGGAGGGCTCGGCGGTGCTGTGACACCAGGGTGGGCTGGGACAGGGCAGGGTGACCCAGCCCCGGCTGCTTTCTCCACCTAAACCCCACATTCCCACGGCTCAGCTCTGGAACGGGGGCCTGTGAACAGATCCGGCCTCTGGCACAGCAGCTGCTCCGGGCGCTCCAGCAGGAAGCCGCCGCTTCTCCCTCTCCCCTGGGCTTTCCCTGGAGCTCCCGCCGCGCTGGCAGAGGAGGGGCAGAGGAGGGGAGCGCTGGGGGCCAGGGCTCCAGAGCCCTGCGTTTGTGCAGAGCTGGGAGGGCAGCAGGGGCAGGGACAGGGACAGGGACAGGGACAGGGACAGGGACAGGGACAGGGACAGGGACAGGGCCGAGCTCTTTGGGACAATCTTGGGAAGCCAAATAGAGTGGATGTGGGGCCAGCCCCACCGCCCCTCGCACAGTGCACGATCCAGCGGGATGGATCCGTGCTGCCCTGCCCTTCCTCATCCCCAGCCGCCGAGAGCTCCGTTGTCTGCTCTGCCCGGTCCCTTCGGCTCCTACCGAGCCCCAGCACCCCCTTCCCGTGCCCATCCTCTCCATCAGCGCTGCCTCCAGCGTGACTTGCCTGGAAGGAGCAGGGAGGTGTCACCCCAGAGATCCTCGGAGCCGCGGCCGGACAAACCCCGGTCCCAGCCGGGTGCAGGAGCCGCCGGCGGTGCCAGGTGCCCGTGCCAGGCGCTCTCCGATGTGTCACCGCTGCTCAAACACTCCCGAGGCTTTCCCAGCAGGAAAGCGCCCGTGCCGCGGGTGCCCGGAGCAGCGATCGCGGCAGATGCGGGCGGTGGGAGGGGCAGCGGCCGGCGGCGAGGGAAAAGGGGGAAATTCTCCATCCGAGGGTGAAATCTGCGGGCAGGTGACGCCGCGGCAGGGGCAGGGGAAGGGCTCTGCAGCAGCGGGACGTGGCAGGGCTGGAGGAGGCAGGGTGGGGCCAGAGGGGCTCTTCCCGTGGAGGAGTCACCTCCGTGCCGGCGTGTTCAGGGCGGCTGCGGCAGTCGCACAGCACGGGGAGGCTGCAGGGCACCCCACGGAGTCAGGAAGAACCCGGGGAAAACGCAATCCCAAACATCCTGCTCTCCTCGGCAGCGACACTCGCCGGGAGCCGCCGCCAGGTCGCTGCGTGCCCGTGTTGTCACACACCTGTGGCCTCCCGAGGTCCCCTGTGTGTCCAGGTGCACGTGGGGCACAGCCCCAAAGCCAGCCGGCCCCGAGGGTGGCACGGGGGACCCAGCAGAGCCACCCCGGCCCTACCTGCGCCCGCGGTGGCACTTTGGTGTGGAAATGCGCCGCGCTGCCGTGAGCTGTCTTTGTTTTCTGACGAGGCAGCTCCTCCTGACCCGGCTCCTCCCCAGCACCTGAAGGACAACCCAGCAGAGAGGAGCCCAGCAGAGGACCCCCGAGGCCACCGGGTGCTCGCAGCCGTCCCCTCAGGTGGCATTTCTGCCCCGACCCCGAGGTGCCACCCCCGTGCTGCAGCCGGGAGAGGCGGGGCGCGGGCGGGACGAGCCCCGCTGTCCCCTCAGATGCTCGTCTGCAGGTCGCCGTTGAGCAGGGTCCTCTGCGTCTCCGTGGTCTCGTTGAGGCGGGATTTGTCCTGCTTGCTGTCGCTGCGGTCGGCCTCGTCCATGCCGCTGACCTTCACCAGGCACAGCACGTTCTGAAAGCTCTTCTTGAAGTTGTCGGACAGGAAGGCGTAGAGGATGGGGTTGGCGCAGCTGTTGGCGTAGCTGAGCACCACCACGAAGTCGAACATGCCCTTGAGCACGGGCGTGGGCACGATCAGCACGGACACGGAGGAGACGTTGAAGATGTAGAAGGGGAGCCAGCAGAAGATGAAGACGGCCACCACGATGGACACCATCCTGGTGACTTTCTTCTCGGACTTTTTCCTCTTGGAGGAGCCCACCCTGATGCCCGAGGACTTGACTTTGATGATGATGAACAGGTAGCAGAGGCAGATGATGGTGAGAGGCACCAGGAAGCCCAGGATGAAGGCGTAGATGATGAATCCCGTGTACCAGGCGCCCGACTCTCCCGGCCAGATGATGGTGCAGCTACTCCTGCCGTGGTTGTGCTGCACCCCAGCATAAATCATGATGGGCATGATCACCAGCAGGGAGACGCCCCAAACGGCCACGTTGATCATTTTGGCTGTCCTGGGCCGCCTCCACTTGGCAGATTTGATGGGATGGACGACAGCCAGGTAGCGGTCAACGCTCATGACGGTCAGGCAGAAGATGCTGGTGAACTGGTTGATGCCATCCACCGTCATGACGATCCTGCAGAGGGCTTTGCCGAAGGGCCAGTGCACCAGGGCCACCTGCATGGCCAGGAAGGGCAGCCCGAGCATGAAGAGCTCGTCGGCGATGGCCAGGTTGAGGATGTAGATGTTGGTGATGGTTTTCATCTTGGCGTAGCGGAGGATGACGTAGATGACCAGCGTGTTGCCGCACAGCCCGATGATGCAGACCACGAAGTAGATGCAGGTGAGGATGGCATTGCTGGTCAGGTCAAAGTGCTGGCCCGTGGCGTTCTGGGAGGCGTTGGTGGGCGCCTCCAGGGAGAAGTTGTCGAAGGGGGACGGCGGGGAGAACCAGAAGGCGGTGGCGTTGGGCAGCTCGTACTCCAGCTCCATGGCTCTGCCGCTCCCTGGGCACCGCTGGCTCAGAGGAGCCGAGCTGGCATCTTCCCTGGCTCTGGGGAGAGAGGAGAAGATTCTAGAAATCAGGGGGTAAATAAAAATGAAGGGATTCCCGGGGAGGATCTGTCCATCCCGCTGCCGAGCTCGGCGGGAGAGAGGCTCCCTGCAGGGGGGGTTCCCAGCCCACCTCCCCGTGTCGCCTCCTGGCGCAGCCTGCCCGAACACGCCGCAGCTTCTCCCGGCTCTGGCGATCCCGGAGCCTTTACGACTCCACAAATCCAGCGGGTGCGCTCCGGTGGGTGCGACTGATGCCCGGGAGCACCGAGCGCCGGGGGAAATCCTCCTCCTCTCCCGGCCGCTCGGCAGGTGCAGCCCCTTCCCCCGAGCCGCCAGCGGCACACCGAGCCCGGGCGGCTCCGGTGGGCGGCGAGCTCTCCGCGGGGAGCCCCCCACGCCCGGCCCCGTTTCTCCGCTGCAGAGGGCACCGGGCGCTGCTGCCCCGCCGCTCACCTGCTCCCGCCGCCGCCCGGCCCTGCCCGGCGGGCACCGGGGAGGCGCCGGCAGAGCCGCTGCCCCGCTGGGCTCCGCTCGGTTCCGCCCGCCCGGCCCCGCACGGCTCCGCGCACCCGCTCCCGGCGCGGCTCCGCCGCTGGACCAGCGCACCGGCTGCGCCCCGCCCCGCGCGGGGCGGCTCTGCGGGGCCGGGGCGGGGACAGCCCGCAGCGCCCCGGCTGCCCACCCTGCCCTGCCCACCTTCCCCACACTGCCCACCCTGCCGTGCCCACCCTGCCGTGCCCACCCTGCCGTGCCCACCCTGCCCGCTCTGCCCTGCCCGCCCTGCCCTGCCCCCCTTCCCCACACTGCCCACCCTGCCCTGCCCACCCTGCCGTGCCCACCCTGCCCTGCCCACCCTGCCGTGCCCACCCTGCCCTGCCCACCCTGCCCTGCCCACCCTGCCGTGCCCACCCTGCCCTGCCCACCCTGCCGTGCCCACCCTGCCCTGCCCACCCTGCCCTGCCCACCCTGTCGTGCCCACCCTGCCCGCTCTGCCCTGCCCTGCCCGCCCTGCCCTGCTCTCCCTGCCTGCCCTGCCTGCGTTCCCTCTCCTGCCGTGCCCACCCTTCCTCCAGCCCTCCCACCCCACTGTCCAGCAGCGTTTTGGTTCCAGCCACAGCCTCAGCTGCTCCCGAGCCAGCAGCAGGGAGGTGGCAGCGTGGTGGCCACACTGTGACCCCAGTGCAGGGTGGCCCAAGAGGCCTCTGAGAGCCCTAAAGTCTCCCTGGAGCGCTGGAGATGCCTTGGCCCCAGGAGTTTGCATCTTGCCTCACAGCCAAGCCAAGGCAGGTCCTTGCTGGTCCTCCCATCTGGGAGGGGTCGGGAGGTGATCCTGAAATATTTGGGGTCTCTGGGGACTTGTGCAGTGCAGGTGGCTCCTGCCACAGCCTCTCCCTGGAGGAGGAATAGGAGAGGTTTGGGGCAGATAACCTCCGCCCCGGTTTGTTTGGGATCTCGAGAGCAATTAAATTATCTCTATTCCTGCCCCTCTTTCCATCGCTTGTCCAGGAGACAATAGAGAGCAGGAAATTAAGAGTGACTGTGAACAAAGAGCCCCGCGCTGACGCTGCTGAGTGCGGCCGGGAGCTCCTCGCTTTCACTTCGCCATCCACTTCCCAAGGCGGCTCTAAAGACATCAGGTCCTGGAGCACCGGCAGAGCAGTTATCAGCCTCATTAATCTTTAGGAGGCAGGAAAAAGCTGCTTCTGCTGAAGATGATGTGGGAATTAATGTCCCGGTAATAGCGGGAGAGGAGGGAAGCTGTGGAGGAGAGGCTCGGGGTGGGGATGGGATCTCGGGGGTGCTGCCCTCGGGGTGTCCCGAGGAGTGCAGGGGAGGAGGAAGGACAGCCCAGGAGAGGGCTTTGGTGCCTTGTGACCCTTCCAGAGCTGTTTTATCCTCTCCTGGTCGCTGTGCCCAGGAGCGATGTCCCGGCCGTGCCCTTCCCCTGGCAGTGGGAAGGGAGAGCACGGAGCCGCCTCGCTGGGAGCATTCCCAGTGCTGCCTCCTGGAATTTCCCCGCGGAACGGGAGATGTTGCCACGTCCCTCCCCTGGCTGCCTCGGTCACCGAGCCCTGGCAGCCCCAGCCCGGGCTGGCAGGGGCCTCTCCCAGCTGGAGAGAGTGCAGAGGGCTGGAGCAGGGGGCAGGGGGAGCACAGGGATCCCAGCGTGCTCCCAGCCGGCCGGGGCTGCCTCTGGAGCAGCAGGGCTCCAGCCTCGCCCTGCCTTCCACCTCCTTGGGAAGCCGGGGCCAGGGAGCTGGGGGAAGGCAGCCAGTTCAGCCTGGCTGAACCCAGATCTGATCTTCATTAAAAACCCCATAAAATTAATGAAATGACGGCCCGGTGGGTATTGAGGAGCTGATTGGAGCTGATCTCCATCCAGGAGCTGGCTGAGTCAGGAAGCCATCCTTGAGCCTTTTGAAGGGATTGTTTTTATTTTATTCTGCCCAGTTTTGGGGCTGAATTAAAGCCCAGTGCAGAGTCTGCTCTGCGTCCCTGGGTGGTCCCTGGTTCAGAGGGACGCTGCACCAGCAGCTGGTTTGGTGCTGGCAGATCAACTCCTCTTTGTCCTTTTGCCTGGGAAGCATCCTCTGCGCTGAAAAGCGATTTACTGGCAGGGCTGGGGAGGGGAGGACACACAGCCCCTCCCCACACGGCCGCAGTAACCCCCGGGAGAGGGGCACGGGGGTTACGTGACCACAGAGAGGCTTTAAAAGCCCTTCCAAGCTTTGTGCCGTCCATTCCCAGCTGTTCCACGAGAGTCCCAGTGGAAATCAGCGCTCTCGACCCCTGTCCTGGAAAGGAGTGTTGTAAGGAGCTGGGGCTGGGATGCCAACGGAGGGGCAGGGTGAGCTGGCCTTTCTCCTGGATCCGGGGGATGGGGGCAGGGGAACGCTGGAGTTCTGCAGGATGAAGGAGGCCGTGCTGGGCCGGGCTGGGCTGGGCTGGGCTGGGGGGGCGCAGCTGCTGCTCCCCAGTGTCAGGAGGGGAGGGATTTGCTCCCACACGCAGCCAGCCCGAGCATCCCTGTGGATCTCTTGGAGATGACGACCTCTCTTCGCAGAGAGCAGCTCTGTGAGGCCGCAGCACTGCCCTCAGAGGGACCCCGCTGTCCCCTGCGGCCGTGGGGACAAGGCCAGCACGGGCAGACCGTGGTGTTTGTGTCCCAGGGGCACTCGGGCTGGCACTGCCCTTTCCCTGCCTCTCCCCAGCTCCAGCCCAGCAGCCCCGGGTGGCTTCGGTGGCTCTGCTGATTCCTGCCTGGAGGCGGCCTGGCTGCGGTTCAGGGATGCCCGGGCTGGGGAGAGGCTTCGCTTTCTGCTAATTAGCCAGACAAACAGCCTGGGCCGTGTCCCCGCACCCCGAGGCGCGGCAGGACCCGGCTGGTGGCTGCCAGATCTAATCGCCAGCGTCTGCAGCGCTGATGGATGGCGGGGGAGAGGCGCCGGCGCCTTCACCTGCGCCGGGGGCAGCATCCAGACACTCCCGGGATGCAGGGCAGCATCCGGACCTGCCTGTATCTAGGGCACATCCCCATGGAATCCAGGGCAGCATCCACCCCCCGCGGGATCCAGCGCTCTCAGCACTCCCGGGGCTCTCCCCTCCACTCCCCGCTCCGGCTCCCGCTGCTTCCAGACCTCCTCACAGCCGGTTCCTGCCCTCCCCTTCCCGCCCCGCCGTTCTTTGCCTCCGTAATTGGTTTATTGATCTCTGGAGGGGCCGGGGCAGGCTCGGCCAGAGCGTTCCCGGTGAATCACGTCCCGGAGCCGCTGGCACTAATGAGCCCTTGGCAGCCGGGGCCGAGATCCCGGCTCCTGCCCGCCGTCCCTGGCTCGTCGGAGGGTCCTGCGCATTAAACCGGGGCTGAACAGGCTGGCCTTGGCAGCCAGGCTTTGTTCCAGCTGGAAATGTCACGGCTGTGACAGCACGGGCTGATCCGCCCCGCCCGCGGCGGCGGCGGCTGGAACTCCGCGCTCCCCCGGCCCCGCAGAGCCCCTCGTGTCCCTCCAGCCGTGCCCGAGCCACAGGAGAGGGATTAAAGCGTCCCTTTGTGCCCTGGGACAGACAGGTGCCCTCAGCCCGTGGGACGGCACCGAGACCCGGGCTGGCCCTGCCTGCTCCCCTGCCCGCGCCTTGGGGACAGCCCTGGATGTCCCCAGTGCCTGGTCCTTGGGGACAGCCCTGGATGTCCCCACTGCCCGCTCCTTGGGGACAGCCCTGGATGTCCTCACTGCCCGGTCCTTGGGGACAGCCCTGGATGTCCTCACTGCCCGGTCCTTGGGGACAGCCCTGGATGTCCTCCCTGCCTGTCTCGCTGCCCAGGCTGGCTCCAGCGCCGCCCCAGCCTGACACAGATGGATTGGGGTTGGGAAAGAGCCCGGCCGTGAGCCCAGGCTGCACGGAGGGGACATTGCAGGGACACGCTGCCTGTTCCCAGGGACATCTCCAGCCCTGCCCAGTGCAGGATGTGCCTCTCTGCCCCAGACAGCTTCATGGCAAAAGAATCCCAAAGGATTTGGGTCTGGCTGCCCCAGAGCTCCCTGGATCTGCCCCTTGTAATGTCTCATTAACTTTGGTGGGAGATGGCACCACATTTGTCCCCTTTTGGTGTTTAAAGGGCATTTTAGGGGCTCTGAGGTGCCTCTGTCCCTGCTGGAACAAGCAGGACCCAGGTGGGAGTTGCCAGCCCCCCTGCCCAGGGCTATGACACTGGGACAGGCAGGGCTGTGACACTGGGATGGGCAGGGTTGTGACAGTGGGACAGGCAGGGCTGTGACATGGGGACAGGCAGGGCTGTGACATTGTCCCTGCCCACACAAGTGACACTGGGGAACGGGGGTGGGAACTGATTTTGCTGATGCTCCTGCACAGAGCCACCGCAGCTGTCCCCATTGCCACCCACACGTCCCCAGGCAGGGCCGTGGCTGCCAGCCGCCCCCAGCCCGTGTCAGCTGTGTCCCCAGGGCCAGCCCTGCCGGGTCACCAGCTGTCCCCAGCCCTGCCAGCACCGCCGGCACAGCCGGCCGGGCATCCCGGGGGTGGCGGGGGGAGCTCCGTGTGTCTGTCCCCGTGTCCCTCCCAGCTGGCACCTCGCCCTGCAGCTGCCTGGCCCTGGGAGCTAATGAGGGATGCAGCAATTACAGGGCCGGGTTGATTAAATCCTAAATCAGGGAGGTTCCCTGCGGCCCTGACCTTTCCCAGCGGGGGCTGATCAAAGGCTGTGGCACACAGACTCACGGAGATGTGTCCTTCTGCCACCCCCTGCTCCTGGAGCGGCACAGGAGGGGACATCGGGGCTGGCCTGGCTCCGTGGCTGTCACTGTGAGCCCCTGTCCCTCCTGCCAGCACGGGGGCAATCGGTGACAGGGCTGCCTCTGTCACCCTGTAATTACGGTTTTGGGGATGTCCAGGCTGGACATCAGGAGGAATTCCTTCATGGAAAGGTTGTGCCACACTGCAAGGGGTTGCCCAGGGTGGGGTTGGAGTCCCTGTCCCTGGAGGTGTCCAAGGAAGGGCTGGAGGTGGCACTCAGCCCCTGGGCTGGGGACAGGGTGGGCATCGGGCACAGCTGGCACTCGGTGACTCCAGACACCTTTCCCAGCCTCAATAATTCTGGGATTCTATGACACCCATGAGTGGGACAGTGACTCTGACTACGCCCTCCGGGTGACAGGGACAGCCGCCAGCCATTCGCGGGGTCTGATTGCCCCGGTCAGCTCCCGCAGCCTGCCACGTGCGGCTCATTAACATTGCTAATTAGCACGGCTGATTGGGGGCGCGGGCAGCGCGGGGGTGGCAGTAAGGAGGAGGGCTCTCAGGACAATTCAGTGCCGTGTCCGGGGGTCTCTTGGCAGAGGGGGGGAGGTGACAGCGACACGACAGCGACAGCGCTGTCTTATCGCGCCCGCCCGCGCCGCCCGCCCGCCTCGCTTTGTGACGGGCGCGCCCGCGCGAACCGCAGAGCCGCGGGCGGCCCGCCCCCGCCGCGCTGCCATTGGCTGAGAGCCGCGGGGGGCGGGGCCAGCCCGCAGACACGTGTGCGCACCCGGAAGCGGCGGCGGGGCCGGCCCGGGCTCGGCGGGACCGCGGGGTTGGGCCCCGGCGCCGCTCCCGGTGCGCGGCTGGGGCGGCTCTGGGACCGGGCAGGGCCTCCAGGTACGAGGGAGCCCCGGCACCGCCGCAGGGTTCCAGGTTTGGGGGTTGCGGGGGTCCCGGTACCGGCCAGGGCATCCGGGGGCTCCGCGTTCGGGGGTCCCGGGGTGGGTCAGGGGCTCCGGGGCTCCGCGTTCGGGGGGTTCGGGGGTGCTGGGACAGGCCAGGGGCTCGGGGGTGTTCAGGATTGCGGGGTCCGGGGGTGCTGGGGCTGCCCCGGGAGGTCCGGGTTTGGGGGGCTCGGGGATCCGGCAGTCTCGGGTTTGGGGGTCCCGGGAGCGGCCGGGGGCTCCGGGTTTGGGGGGTTCGGTGGTGCTGGGCCCGGCCCCGCGGCTGAAGGGCCCGGGGGACAGCGTGGAGCTCCCGGTGCGGGGTTCAGGGGGGTTCTGGGGGGTGTTTGGGCGCTCCTGGCCGGGCTGCGGGACCCCCTGGAGGAAGGGGGGCTCCTCCGGGGGCTGGGCGGGGTCCGAGCCGGGACAGCAGCGGGGTCCGAGCCGGGACAGCAGCGGGGTCCGAGCGGGGCTCGCACCTGCAGGGACGGGGAAAGCCTCGGGACACGGCTGGGGCCCGGGACAGCCCTTGAGGCTGTGTGTACGTGTAGATTTCTCGCGTATTTCCATAGAAATCGATCAATCCCTGTGTGTTTGATCATTGACACATCAATGTATCCACGCAGGCATGTTTAAATATTTTATTCATCTCTGTTTCCACCCTGGCTGTATTTCCATGGAAGTGCAAATGCAGTGGGTGGCTTCACCTCCCACCCCAGGAAAGCCGGGCTGGGTCCAGGGCTTGGTCCAGGTGGGATGTGCTGGCTCCCATGAGCTCGGCTTAAACCGCAAAGCCCCGCCTAAGGCGGAGAGAGGAGCTCAGGGGGGCTGGCTGGGCTGGGGGTGACCCTGGCAGTGCAGAGGGGTTCGGGGGGGTTTTGGGGGTCTCTGGCTCTGCTCCCCACGCTCTGCTGTCCCCCAGGGCAGCATGATCGCGGGGCTGCGCCCGGTGCTGCAGGCGGGGCTGGGCACGGCGCTCACCTGGGCGCTGACGGCGGCGGGCTCGGCGCTGGTGTTCGTGTTCTCCAGCGGGCAGGTCAGTGCTGCCATCCCCACAGCTTCCAGGAGCACGAGGAGGGGAAATCCTGCTCCTTTCCCAACACACGGGATGGGGGGAAGTCAGATTGGCGAGGCTGGGCCGTGGAATGTGCTCCTGGGACAGCCCCCCTGCCTCTAACCTGGTTTTGCTGCTGTTCCCAGGGCGGGATTTGGGTCAGCCTGTGCTCAGAACTGAGCTTTAAGTCATCCTGGAGCCAAAATTAGAGGCCCCCTCACCAGGGTGTTCCAAATTGCCCGCATGGGTTTATTATTTATGCCTCGGTCTTGTGATGATTTATTCAGGAGGTGGCTGCAAAGTGAGGCTCCCTTTGGAGGAGCACTTTGGGTTTTCTTCCTTGGGGAGGGGTAAAAAACCTGCCCTGGGAGTGCCAGGACACCTCCACTGTCCCAGGCTGCTCCAGGCCCTGTCCAGCCTGGCCTGGGACACTTCCAGGGACGGCCAGAGCTGCTCTGGGAATTCCATCCCAGGCCCTCCCCACCCTCCCAGGGAAGGATTATCCCAAAATCCCACCTAAGCCTGTGCTCTGGCATTCCCTCTCCAGCCTGGTGAGCCCTTTCCCACCTCCCCAGCGCCGTGGGCAGTGCCCTCACCAGGAGTTCAGGGTGGTTTGTGTTTGTCTCTTTTTTCCAGAGGCGGATCCTCGATGGGAGCCTGGGCTTTGCCGCAGGGGTGAGTGCATCCTCCTCCTCCTCCTCCTCCCCCGTGTTCTCTGCCCCTCCACGCTTGGTTTGGTTGCCCAGTCGAGTTCAAATCCCTGGATCACTCCCCGAGGGCAGGGAGGGGCTCTGGCTCAGTCCCATCCTGTCCTGTTCCCCTGGGCTGGAGGTGGCACCAGGAGGGTCACGAGGACACCGAGCTGCCCACGCTGGCTTTGCCTCCCTGCCTTAACCTCTGCTCCTCTCCCTGGGGCTCTGGGGGCTCCTGGAGCGCTGGAGGGGGGCAGGAGGGCTGTGAGGGGCTGCTGTGCCTGCCTGGCTTTGTGCTGCCCCATGGATGCTCCGAGCCCTCGGGAGGAGAGGGGAGGAGAGAGAGCTGCAGCTCTCCAGGAAGGCTGCACGGGACACGTGGGGCTCTGGCAGCTTTTCCTGAAGGAAAACGTGGGAATGGGGGGCTGGGGAATGGGTGGGCTGGGGAATGGGGGGCTGCTGGGGGCAGGTGGGGCCTCGTCCAGCCTCATTAAATCACCTTTGTGTCCCTCATTGAGGGTCGAGTCTGGCTGCCAAACCCCGGGCTGCAGGTGCTGGGGCACACCTGGGATGTGCTCTGGAGGGAGCTGCCCCTTTCCCCCTGCCTGGGGGGGTCCCCTGGGCGCTGCCGGGTGCCCTGAGGGGACCCCTGGGTGCTGCCAGGTCCCCTGGCTGTGTCCTGCCCGGCCAGGTGGCACCTGGTGGCCGTGCTGGGTGCCAGCAGCTGGGTTTGCTCCCTGCAGGGTGAGGATTGTTCACCTCGGGGGTTGTAGGGGCTCCTGGGGCTGTCATCTCCCCAGGAATGCCATCAGGACCTGCTGTCCCTGCTGTGGCCACCACGTCACCAGAGCTGCCAGCGGCTCTGAGTCACCCCTGCCTGGCCCAGGTGTGGCTCAGGAAGCAGAACTCCTGCAAACATTTGCTTTTCCCTCAGCTCTTCCAGCTGGCAGAGCTCAGGGCTGGAAGGGGGAATTGTTCCTGGGGTGCCTGGAGGGGACAGGGAGCCCTTGGTGGCACTGGGGACAGGCAGTGAGGGAGCCCTGGTGGCACTGGGGACAGGCAGCCCTGGTGGCACTGGGGACAGGCAGCCAGGAGCCCTGGTGGCACTGGGGACAGGCGCCCTGGGGCTCACTGGGAGCTCCCTGGGGTGCACTGGGAGTGCCCTGGGGGCACTGGGAGCTCCCTGGGGGCACAGGCTGCCCCTGCTGGTGGTCCAGGTGTCACCTGCACCTCTCCAGCTCGCTCCTGGTGGGGGTGTGGGCGAGCTCAGCCCCCTCCAGCCCTGCCCATGCTGCCTTTGCCTTTTCCCTGCCTCACTTCCCAGTCTGGAACTCCCAGCTAATGCAGGGTTTTGCATGCAGGAGCCTCCGAGGTGGTTGTGTTTCCATAGAGACAAAGCTTTGCTTGCTGGGGCATCTGATGTGAAATTCTGCTTTTTCTCTGAAATCTCAATATCCTGAAATGAGATTTTTTTATTATTTATTTTTATTTATTTTTCCCCCAGCTGTTCTCTGTGGTGCTGCAGGGCTGGGCTCAGCCACCAGGAGCAAACACCTGCAGCCCCCTTTCCCTGCAGCCTGGCCCAGCTTTTCCTCTGGCTGGGGTGGTTTTTCCCATCCCAGGTGGAGCAGGAAATCACCCAAGCCCTCCCCAGGGGCACACTGGGATCAAATATTCCCTTCAAACAGCATCAGGAGCTCCCACGGCCGTGCTGAGGCTGCTCCTCTTTAATGAAGCCAAGTGGAAAAGTTTGGCATGGACAATTCCCTGCCAGTGTCTCCTCTCCACCTGCCCTTCCCACCCACCCAGGAAATCTCCTTTTCCCGGATTTCCTGCTCCCCACCTTTCCCTGGGTGTTCCCCTTCTCATCCCGGGGATCCCACAGGGGCTGCCCAGGCTTCCCAGGTTTAACGAGGGATTTAATTGTGCCCAGCCCTGCTGGGGAGGGCATGGCTCTGTTCATTCTGCATCTGCAGATGAAGGCTCCTGTGTGGCTCCACAGCCACGGAGGCTGAGGAGGGTTTGAAGCCCAGAATTTTGGGGATTCCTGCACTGAATCCCTGTGGGAGGAGATGCCCAGCCCTGGGAGAGGTGTTTGGGTTTAAACCCTGCTGTGCTTGGAGGGATTCCCTCCAGAGTGAGGGCACGGCTCTGGATTCATTCCCTGTGCTTGGTTTTCTGTCTCCTGTCCCACTGCTGGAGCCTGGGGAAGGATTTGGGCTCCCCCAGTGATGCTTTAACTCCTGCCTGTCCTGTGCTTTCCCAAGAACTGTGGATTTATGGCTGTGACAGTGCCCCAAACCCAGCCTGGCAGGAGCAGGGGGTCCCTGCCTTGGGGGGAAGGTGTGCTCCAGGTTTATTTCCCTCTTTTATTCTTGTCCAGCTGCCTCGGTGACACTGGGGCTTGGGTCCTGCCCGTGGCTGGGCCATTGCAGGGCTGTGGGATCAGTGTGAATTTGTCACTTAAATGAGATTGTTGGCAGAAATCCTCCCCTTCTGTCACTCCTGGGATCAGCTGATGGGAGCTGCAGCTGAAGCAGAGCTCTGCCTCTGCCCTGGGTGGGCAGGAGCTCTCTGCTCCAGGCAGTCCCGTGTCCCCAAACCCCACCCAGTGTCCCCAAACCCCACCCTGAGCTCAGGGCTGGGCCGAGGGGAAGCTGCTGAGGGGCTCCTGGTGTGTCCCGAGCAGCTTGGAACTCTGTAAATCCCTGACAATGACCTCAGCACTGGGGCTGACCTGCATAACACAGGAATAAATCACTTTTCCTTCACCTCAGGCTGCTCAGAGCGGTGGCATCTCCTCCCCAGGAGCCCTGGGCTGGGGGGGATCCTCCTGGGGGGATCCCAGGAGCTGCCAGGCTCTGCAGGCTGAGCTCTGTCAGGGCTCTGTTTGCCGTGGGGAAATGATATCTCACTGTGAGCTGACAACATGATTCTCCAGAGCCTTCCCCTGCTGCCTGTGCTTCCACGTTGGGGTGTGTGGTTGTTTTTTAAAGGAGGTGGCATTTGAAATACGAGGTTTGACAGCTGTGCTTAAGCCTGACATGACAACCCTCGTTGTTCTTACTCACAGGGAGCTCAGATTTACACAGCCCCCGGGGACTGGTGTCTGCAGCACAGGCAGCTCCTTCCTCCTCCCTCAGCAGGGGCTGAGGGTGGCAGAGTTTGCTCCCAGCCCTGGCACAGCTGGGCAGCAGCTCCTCTCTACAGCCTTTGAGCTGGAGGAGGCTTGGTTGGAAATTGGGAGGGAATTCTTCCCTGGGAGGGTGTTGGGACACTGGCACAGCGTGCCCAGAGCAGCCGTGGCTGCCCCTGCACCCCTGGCAGTGCCCCAGGTTGGACAGGGCTTGGAGCAGCCTGGAGCAGGGGATGGTGTCCCTGCCCCTGGTGGCTCTGGATGAGCTTTAAGGGCTTTTCCAAACCATTCTGGGATTCTGAGCATCCTGCAGAGGGAAATCCCTGGGATGCTGCTGGGCAGAGAGGGGGGGTCACCTTTCCCACAGCCTCCTCCTGCTGCAGCCTCTGGGATCACTTGGCTCCTTCCCACAGGATCCTGCTCCTGTCTCCAATTCCCCACTGGAATTTCTGCTTCCCTTCCGCCCCCTGGGATCTCAGCACTGCCCTTCTGTCCCCAGGTCATGCTGGCAGCGTCCTACTGGTCCCTGCTGGCCCCAGCCATCGAGATGGCCGAGGAGTCCGGAGCCTTCGGAGCCTTCTCCTTCTTCCCGGTGGCCGCGGGCTTTGCCCTGGGAGCAGCCTTTGTCTACGGGGCTGACCTGCTCCTCCCCGAGCTGGTGAGTGGGAATTCCTGGGCTGGGAGATCATCCCAGTGCTGCTCACTGGGAATTCCTGGGCTGGGGGCTCATCCCAGTGCTGCTCACTGGGAATTCCTGGGCTGGGGACTCATCCCAGTGCTGCTCACTGGGAATTCCTGGGCTGGGGGCTCATCCCAGTGCTGCTCACTGGGAATTCCTGGGCTGGGGGCTCATCCCAGTGCTGCTGATTTGGAATTCCTGGGCTGGGTGCTCATCCCAGTGCTGCTCACTGGGAATTCCTGGGCTGGGAGATCATCCCAGTGCTGCTCACTGGGAATTCCTGGGCTGGGGGCTCCTGTCCTTCCTCCAGCTGTAAGGAGGAGCAGCTGCTTGCTGGACAGGGATGGATTTCTCTCCCAGATTTCAGGAATCTCTGATTCCCCGAGCCCTGGCTGGCTCTGGCAGTGCTGGATGCAGCCTTAGACTCACTGAGCTCAGGGTTTTTTTAAATCTTCCTGTTTTCTCCCCCCGTTCTCACTTCTGCTTCTGTTCTTTTTGCTGGCAAAGCTCCTCCAACAGCTCAGGTGTGACCTCGTGTCCCAGCCCTGGGGCTTCATTTGCAGAGCTGCCAGCCCTGGGAGTGCTGCACAATCCAAGCAAGCAGCCTGAGACAGCCGTTAAAAACACAAATAAATATCATTTATGTAATAATACAAATTATATTTTTACATAATGAGCTGGTGGATTTCTGCAGCTTGAAAACACAAGAGTGGTGCAGTCAGAGAAGAGATTTCCAAGGAGATTGTCCAATTTTCATGTTTAGTTCAGCGGGATTTTGTTGGTCTGTGGTTATGAGGAAGGAGTGGGAGGTCTGGAGGATTCTGGAGCTGCAGCCTTCCCCTCTCCCTGGCTGTTGGAGCCTCTGCTGGGATCACAGCTCAGCTGGGAGGAGAGCTGCTGGCTGCTGTGGGGTCACTGCCAGTGCCAGGGGTGAGGATCTGCCTCCTCTCCTGCCCTTGGGGGGCTCCTGGGGGCTCTGCAGGGTTTGTGGGTGGCCAGGAGCTGCTCTGGGATCTCCTGGAATCTCTTTGCTCTCAGCTCTGCCTTTTCCTGCTGCTCTCCCCATCCCAAGGGGTCCCCGCAGCGCTGCCTTGGGCTGATCCTTCCCTTGGGGCACAAACCCTGCTTGTTCCTGGTGCTTGGAGAGGTTTATTTGGGGGGAGCGTTGAAACAGGAGCCTGTGGAGAGGGAAGAGTTTGGGGGAAATGAAATTCCTGTGCTGGGATGGAGTGACAGGCAGGGAGGGCGGTGGCCTTGCAGGTACAGGTACAAAAATACCCAACCTGTGCTCAGACCCAGCTTAAACGCTGCTGGGGCAGAGCTGGGGGACAGCTCCTGCCTCATCCCATGGGAATTCTGGGCAGTTCTGCTGCCTGGGACATGGACAAGGAGCATTTACACCCCGTGGAGATGGGGAAGGGCTTTATCCCAAAGCAGTGCGGGTGTGTTTTCCTCCTGGAGAAGGGGCTGTCCCTGTGCTGGGGTGTGCAGGGGCAGGGTCTGTGTGATCCAAACTTGCTTTTCCTCGCCCTGGATCCCTCGGGAAGGGTCAGGGGAGCTGGCAGAGGGTGGGGGGCTCTGCGTGCCCTGCCTGCAGCAGCAGGAATGGCTCCTGCAGCTGCCCAGGAGGGGATTTTTGGGAAGAGCACGGAGATTCTGTTATGTGAGGAGCACCGAGAGGGCAGAGCTGAGTGTGTGCAAATGAAAATGGAATTTGGTGAGGCTTGAGCCATCCCTGGGCTGGGCTGGGAATGTGCTCCAGAGTATTTCCCTTGCTGGGGAGGTGTCCCTGGGGAGCTGCTGCTGTCCAGGCAAGGGTTAACCCTGCTGGGACCCGGCTCCTCTGGGCTGTGGGTGCCCGGAGGATGCAGCAGGAGGGAGCCTTGGAGCCTGGCACAGCTCCAGGCTGGATAACAACAACCTCTAAAAGCTTTTATCGACTCCTCAGCAGCCCAGCCCTGCTCCTGCGGCAGCCAGGAGGGTTTTTCTCCTGCCTCAGCCCCGCTGGGGCATCCCTGTGTCTGCTGTGGCACAGGGAGGGTTAAAGCTCCCAGCCCGGGTAATGATCCAGAGCAGTGCATTCCTCACCAAGGCAGATCTGATCTCTCACATCTTTCTCTCTAATGTTTGTTCATCCTCCAGCCCAGGAGGAGATGCTGGTGCAGGTTCCAAACCACGCCAGGAAATCTGGGGGTGAGACCACGGCAAAAACAGATCCCAGGGGCTGGAAAAATGGGCAGATCTGGCAAAAACAGATCCCAGGGGCTGGAAAAATGGGCAGATCTGGCAAAAACAGATCCCAGGGGCTGGAAAAATGGGCAGATCTGGCATGGAGCCCCCAGTTTCACCTGATTTTTTTTCTCTCCAGTTTCACCTGATTTTTTTTCTCTCCAGTTTATCCTGATTTTTTTTTTCTCTGAACGAGGCTTTCAGCTGGTGTTTGAGGAGGTTTTGGGTGTGCAGATGGGGCTGTGTGAGCCTTTCCTGGAAAGGGTTGGGGCTCGGTGTCTTCACTGCCAAGACCCACAGCCTCCGAGGGAAAGTTTACTTAAAAATTCAGTGCAGCAGGTCCCTGATGGCTCAGGAGCTATTTTGGGGCTGCTGAAAAGCGTAAGAATGCTGGAATTAAGTGTTATTATTCCCATCCTTCAAACCTGTCGTGCAGCTCTGCTGACTTGGCTGGGTTTTGTTCAGAGTTTGGTGTTTTTATGGGTTTGTGATGCTCTTCTTGCCCTTCCTGGGGCAGCCCCACAGGAGTCCAGAGGGTTCCTCCAGCCCTGGCTCTGCTTTCCAGGCAGTCCCTGGCTGCTTTTGCTGCTGGAATTTCACATGCAGGTGAAAACTGGGAGAAGCAGCACCAGGAACTGGCCAGGGTGGAGTCCCCACCCCTGCAGGGGTTAAAGCTGTGTGCATGTGGCACTTGGGGACATGGGGACAGTGTCCTGGGCTGGGGGGGCTCGGTGCTCTCAGAGGGCTTTTCCACCCTGAATGATTTTATCATTCTCTGCGGGAAATCCATTAAAATTTTTATTCATTATCTGCCTTTGTTCTGGAGCTGCTGAATCCCCAGGAGCTGTCCCTGTGCAGTTTGAGGTGGATATTGGATCATTCCCAAGCCCACATGGGGGGATTTGGGCACCTGTGGCTTCCAGGAGCTCCCTGGCTCCTGCTCCTTCTGCATCACAGCCTCCGACCTGTGAGCAGGCAGGAATTCCCTGCCGGGCTGGGACAGGAGCAGGGAGAGGGGGGGATCCAGCACTCCTGGTGGTGGTGGGATCCAGCGGCTCCTGGAGGGATCCAGCGGCTCCTGGAGGGATCCAGCAGCTCCTGGAGGGATCCAGCAGCTCCTGGAGAGATCCAGCAGCTCCTGGCGGGGAGATCCAGCAGCTCCTGGCGGGGAGATCCAGCAGCTCCTGGCGGGGGGATCCAGCGGCTCCTGGTTGGGGGGATCCAGCAGCTCCTGGAGGGATCCAGCAGCTCCTGGTTGGGGGGATCCAGCAGCTCCTGGTGGGAGCTGCAAACCCCCAGGGGCTGCCCCAGCCCCACCTCAGCTCCTGCTCTTCCCATTCCTCTGCCTGACCCTGCTGCCATCATTACTAAATGGGATAATGAGGCTTAATCAGCCTCATCTCCTCTCCCTCCAGGCTTCATTTTCCTCAGGAACATCTGTCTGCACAGGGAAGAGCTCCATCCCTGCCCTGCTGGGGACTGGGAATGGGCTGGGACACTGGGAATGGCTGCTGGTACTGGGAATGGGCACTGGGAAAGGACAGGGACACTGGGAATGGGCACTGGGAAGGGACAGGGACACTGGGAATGGGCACTGGGAAAGGACAGGGACACTGGGAATGGGCACTGGGAAGGGACAGGGACACTGGGAATGTGCACTGGGAATGGGTTGGGACACTGGAAATGGATGCTGGTACTGGGAATGGGCACTGGGAAAGGACAGGAATGCTGGGAATGGGCACTGGGAAGGGACAGGAACACTGGGAATGGGCGCTGGGAAGAGACAGGGACACTGGGAAGGGACAGGGACACTGGGAAGGGGTGCTGGGGTGTCCCCTGGGCGCAGGGAGAGCAGGGCAGAGGCTGCAGGAGCTGCAGGAGTTAATGAATAATCCCTGGCAGGAGCTGCTGGGCCATTACTCAGCTCGAACCAGGGCCCTGCCAATACCTGGGGTGTAAAAGGTGATTGGGGAGGGAGGATGGGGAGCCAGGGCTGTAATTCCAGCCTGGAAATACCATCTCCATTGGATTTTTTTTGTTCTTGTCTGCTGAGTACAGGTTTGGTGGTTTTTTCTTTGCTCCTGAGTACACGGGAAATCAATAAAGCCTGGTGTGATGGGCAGAGCATTCCTTGGATTTAAACAAACAGTGCTTAAAGTGCCTTTTAAAAGCCTTTCCTGGGGTTGGTCTTTATTCCATGGGTGTCAGTGCTGACCCCTCATCCCCTCTCTGCCCTCCAGGGTTTGGATTTGGGCTCTGCTCCGAGGTTTCCCTGAGCAGGGTGAGGATGCTCCTGGTGGGAGCTGCATCCCCTTGACCCCCTCCAAAAAGAATTCCTTGGGGAATTCTGTGTGAAGGGAAGGGCTCCTGCCCTTTTCTGGATGTGCAAACCGTGGCTTGGAGGCTCTTTGGGAACAGGGTTTGGGACTGGATGTTTTGCACTGTGAATTTTGGGCTATTTTGGGCAAGAACTCTTGGGAAGGCTCTGAGAGCTGCATAAACAGCCCCGAGGATCCTCTCCTGCCCAGCCAGGGTGTCTGGCCCAGGAACTGCCTTCAGGAGGAAAATTCTGCCTTCTAAATCCACACAAGTCCCTTTTTGGGAGGGAAACCTGGGAGTTGTGCATGGATAAGGCTGCAGGAGGAGGAGGAGGGGGAGTTAGCACCATCAAGGTGTCGCTGCACATTGTTTAAAATTGCAAATTTTTTTTCTCAGGGCTAAACCACAGCTGGATTAGAACATGGGGAGCATCTTTTCTTGGGAGAGGGGGCTCTAGGAGGTGGTTCCTGGTAAATACCTGCGTTTTAGGAGGAATTCCTTCCAGGAAAGGGCATCAGGCATTGGAAGGAGTTGCAGTCCCCATCCCTGGGGGTGTCCAGGGAAGGCTGGAGGTGCCACTCGGAGCTCTGGGCTGGGGATGAGGTGGGGATTGGGCACTGCTGGCACTCGGTGATCTCGGAGGGCTTTTCCAACCTCAGTTCTGGAATTTTGGGATTCTCTGCCTGGGGGGACAAGGCAGGGCAGTCCCCGGGATCCTCCTGTCCCTGCTCCCACCTCCAAGGCCGGGGAGCTGCTCCTGCCTCTCCCCTCCTGCCTTGCAGGGGCCTGGATTCGATGGGTTCATCATTCCAGGGGAACGTGGGGAGCAGTGCTGGCTGCTGCTGATTTATCCTGCATCCAGGATTCCTCTGATGCAATTTGCCGGCTCCTGCGGGATGTGCCCGGCTCACATTCCCACTTTAATGTGCTTTTTCCTGTTCAGCCGAGGCTCCTAGGAAGTTAATTAGCTGCACATCCTCATTGCCGGGCTGGGTGGAGGCTTTTCAGCCCTCCACGTCCTCAGGGGTTGTGGATTTTCTGCCTTGTTAAGTTTTAGAGTGTGGGGCTGGAGCCTTTCCCTGCTGCAGGGGGAGGACGGAGCTGGGGGCTGCCAGCCCGGCTCCTGCATTCCTGCTCTGCTTGGATTTCCTTTGCCCAGGGCAAAATAAACAGCGGCCCTGGTGTTTGTTTGGTTTCGTGGAGCCCTGGCCCTCTTCCACAGGCTCTGGGAGGAAGGAGGGATCAGGGTCTGAGGGTGAAGGAGGAGAAAATTTGGTTTTTTGGGGAATGTAGCAAAGCCTTCCATTGGGAAACATCCTTCCCTTCCGTGGGGAAACATCCTTCCCTTCCGTGGGGAAACATCCTTCCCTTCCATAGGGAAACATCCTTCCCTTCCATTGGGAAACATCCTTCCCTTCCATGGGGAAACATCCTTCCCTTCCATAGGGAAACATCCTTCCTTCCATTGGGAAACATCCTTCCTTCCATTGGGAAACATCCTTCCCTTCCGTGGGGAAACATCCTTCCCTTCCATTGGGGAAACATCCTTCCCTTCCATTGGAGAAACATCCTTCCCTTCCATTGGAGAAACATCCTTCCCTTCCATTGGAGAAACATCCTTCCCTTCCATTGGGGAAATCATCCTTCCCTTCCATGGGGAAACATCCTTCCCTTCCGTGGGGAAACATCCTTCCCTTCCATTGGGGAAATCATCCTTCCCTTCCGTGGGGAAACATCCTTCCCTTCCGTGGGGAAACATCCTTCCCTTCCGTGGGGAAACATCCTTCCCTTCCGTGGGGAAACATCCTTCCCTTCCGTGGGGAAACATCCTTCCCTTCCGTGGGGAAATATCCTTCCCTTCCGTGGGGAAATATCCTTCCCTTCCGTGGGGAAATATCCTTCCCTTCCGTGGGGAAATATCCTTCCCTTCCATTGGGGAAATCATCCTTCCCTTCCATTGGGAAATATCCTTCCCTTCCGTCTCTGAGTAAAGCAGAGTTAGCTGGGCATGGCTTTTATTAATTTATCAATTAACCCCAAGGCAGAGGTTATAGATCCATGAGGGATTGATCCCTGTCTCCTGTCCCAGGTGGGATTTCAGCCATGAAAATCCCTGGTGACCACCAAGCCCATCCTTGGGATGCTCTGAAGGACTCAGAAACCCCAAAGGTTTCTGTTTATCCGTGGAATTTATTTATTTCCATGGAAAACCTGGCTCATCCCACCCCTGCCTGCCCCTGTGCCCTGGTTTAGTGCTTGAAATCCAGTGGTGGCTTTATAGGTTGGAATTATTTGCCAAAAACCCCCACAAAATCTTAATTATCCTAATTTCTACCAAAGCATTTCATTTTATTAATGGAAGCAAAGGCTTATTTACTGCCGCAGTGCAATTTGTCAGCTGCTCTTAATTAGAATTCTCTCTCATTATGCATCAAGCATTTCATAAAAGCGTTATTTGGGAAGCCCCAAAGCTGGAGCTGCAGAGCTCCAGACTCTGAGTCGGGCTTAAATTCCCTCCCCCCCTGCTCAGGTTTTTTGGGATCTGGAGCAGTTTGATGGGATGGGGTGAAAAATTCCCCTGGAAAAAAAGCAGGGAGTGAGAAAACCTGGCTGAATTCCTCTTTCCACAAGCTCTCTCCTCTCTCCATCCCTCCCTTCCCCATCCTGAGCCTCCTTCCCCCTGGAGCAGGAATTGCTGGGAAGGGAAGGCTCTGATATTCCCTGGGCTTTCCCCTCCTCCTGCTCAGCCTTTGCTGACTGAATTCTCATTTCTGTTCGGGCCTGGCTCAGAATGGTAAAAGAGGAGAGGTTTCCCCAAAGGAAGAGCACAAAGGGATCCCCTCCATGCCCTCCCTATGCCTCGGCTTTATCCGGATGCTCCAGGTGCTCCCCCAGCTGTTCTTTGATCTCCAAATGTGCCTTTGAATTCGCTCAAAGCACAACCCCCAATTAATTCCCCCACGGTGAAAAGCAAACCTGCCATTAAAGTGTCAGGGAGAGCAGCTGGGAGAGGGGATGGAGGGGAAAACATCCCCAGCTCTGCAGCTGCAGGGTAAACTGTGACTCAGCCCCTGCCAGAGTGTCTGAGGCAGGGAGGGTGTCCCCTGTGTCCCCAGGGGGGAATTCCCGGGGCAGGACATTCCCAGGGCAGGACATTCCCGGGGCAGGAATTTCCCGGGGCAGGACATTCCCGGGGCAGGATGCTCCCAGGGGTGCTGAGCAGCTGCCCTGGGGTGCTCAGTGGGATGCTCAGGGGTCCCTCAGCTCGTGGCTGCTGCTGAGGGCTGTGAACCAGATTTGCTCTTAATCCAGTGGTCTTAATTTTTATTTTTAATGGCCTGAGGAGCTGCTGGGCAGGAAAACGCTGCTGGGAGATTTGGGGGGAAATTTCCTCTCTGCTCAGCCTGGTTGAGGCTCCTCTGCTGGCATTGGGACCCTGGGGTGTCACTGCCTCTGTCCCACAGGGGACACTGGCTGGGGGTGGCCTGGCTGTGTCCTCTGGGGCACTCTCAGGGTGGGAAAACCCCCGTGCTGTGTTTTCCTGTCCCCTCCATCCCGCTCTGATTGTCACTAGGGTGGTGGCAGTGGTGGCAGTGTGATGTGCTGGCCCCAGGCTGGGGAGCCAAGGGGGCTGGAGCTCTGGAATATCACTGAGTGAGTGTTGTGGGGCTGGAGCTCTGGAACAGGGCTGGGTGAGTCTGCTGTGGGTCTATAACACTCAAACCCCGCTGGCTGAGTCTCCTCCTGGCCTCTGATGGGATCTGCAGGCTCGGAAAGGCTCCCAAGGACAGGGATTCATCCTGGACGTGTCCAGGGCCAGGCTGGGCAGGGCTGGGGGTGCCGGTCCCGTGGAGCTGTCCCTGGGATGAGCTTTAGGGTCCCTCTTCCCCAGGGCATTCCGTGGTTCCATGAGGAGCTCTTTGCCTTCTCCTGGCTGAGTTGCCTGGTCCTTGTTTCCCCTCTCTGTGGTGAGCACAGGCAGGAGCTGCACTCAGGAGAAGGAGGAAGGGCCTCTCCTGCAGATTTATTGGGGAAGGTGCCAACAAAAACCACCAAACGTTGCTCTTTGCCCGATGGACAGCTAAGGTTGCCTTGCTGCAGGCACACAAAATCAGATATGAACATGATATCTGATTTAACTTCACGCTTTTTCTTGGGTTATTTTTTGATTTGAGGCACTTTCTTTTTGCACTCTTGATTTCCAAGGAGATCTCTTAGCACATCTTTTTTTTTTTTTTTTTTCCCCAAATTTGTTCCGGGCCCAACCAAATACGAGGCACCAAATTATTTTCTTTGCCTTCAACTCTGCAAGTTTGGATCTCTTTGGATTCCCTCAAAATCCCTCTTCTGCACATCCTCTCTCTCCAGGAGGCTGCCCCAGCTCTGCCAGCCCGCCAGAGGAGCCGGTTTTGGGATTTTGGGATGTGCAGGGCGTGGAGAGGGAATAAAATCCCACCCAGCTCCTCCGGGATGCGGGAGAAGGAGCTGGGGCTGCTCCCTGCAGTCCGCAGGGATGCCCGGGGAGCCGCAGGAAGCCGCGGGTTAAAATAATGGAATTAAAGCTGCTGTGCCCGCTCCTGGCTCTGCCTTAGGGCTGATGGATGGGTGGGTGAGCCCCGCTGCATCCTGCCCGCCCCCTGCCCCTTCCATCCCCTCCGCGAACGCCTCAGCCGGGGATAGCGAGGAACGAGCTGTTAATTGAGGGTTTGTTTGCTTTTCCTGTGGCCCTGGCACAAAGCCTGTGAAAATCCACGTGGGAAGGGGCAGGGAGTGGGGAAGGAGGTGGAAGTGATCCCGGGCTTTAATGAGCGAGTGCAGAACGGCTCCTGTTGATCCCAGCTGCGGCTCCGAGGGTGATGTTATTGCAAACAATTAAAATCTCGCATTGTGGGGCTCTGCCGCGTCCTGCTGAGGGTGTCAGGAAAATACCCCCAGGAAAATGAACACCCCTCAGGCTCTGGCTGCGGCTGGGACAGGCAGATCTCCTCCCAGTGAACAACTGGGAGTGGATCTCCATCCCGAACTGGTTTTGCTGGGCTCGAATTCTCTGCCTGGAGCAATTATTCCACTGGAAAATGACCTTGCTGGTTGTGTCTGTTGAGGTTTTTCCAGGATTCCTGGTGGGAAGGAGGTTGGCAAAAGGAAGCTCCTGATGTTGTAGGGATGGGGTTTGTTTGCTGAAGGAGTTGTTTGGTTTTTTGGCCAAAAACAGGGAAAAAATTCATATAAATGTATTGGATTACAATCTAATTTTGGATTAAAATGGGTATTTTTTGTATTAAAATGAATATTCCTTTTTTCCCCATGTATAGGACACCTTTTTTCCTACATAAAGGACATTTTTATTTCCTCGTTTGCTTTTCCACGCAGGGTCAGGCCTCCCCTCCGTGGGCAGAGCAGGCAGGGGCAGCTCCCACACCCCAGAACAATTTTCCTCCAAGTTCCTCCTGTCCAAATCTCTCCCTGCCTGTCGCTCTTCGCAGTAATCAGCCCCCGTGGTTATTTCAGCCGACGCTAATTACTGCCATGAACTAATTAATGCCGCTTGCCTCTCCTCTCCTGCCTGCGATGTTTCCTAGCCCGCTGACACGTTCCAATTAAGGGGCTCCTGCCGGGGATGACTCAGAGCAGCCCGGGCTGGGATCAGCCCTGTGCTTTCCTGAAGGTCACCAGCACTGTCACAAATTGTCCCTGCTGCCAGGGAGGGCCCCTGGCCTGCCCAGCCCAGCTGGGGGTGTCCCCATCTCGGAGCAGGGACGGTGTTTGGGGTGAAAATCCCTTTGGTTTGAGCAGGAGCAGGATGAGAAGGATGGGAAGAGGCTTTGGGCAAGGGATGGAGGGACAGGACACAGGGAGAGGCTTCCACTGCCAGAGGGGTGGGAGACTGGGCAGAAATCCCACCCTGGGAGGGTGGGATGGGATTCCCAGAGCAGCTGTGGCTGTTCCATCCCTGGCAGTGCCCAAAGCCAGGCTGGATGGGCTTGGAGCAGCCTGGGACAGTGGGGGTGTCCCTGCCGTGGCAGGGGTGGAATGGGATCAGCTTTAATGGAATGGGATCACCCAACCCATTCCAGGATTCTGGGATAGGATTCCACGACTCCCTCCTTGTTTAGGGAGAGCGCCCTGCAGCAGTGAGCTCAACCCTGAGCTCCCACTCCCTTCATTCCTTATCCAAGCAGAATTCCCTCTTCCTTTCCCATCTCTCATTACCCAGGTTTTGCTGGAAAACCCCTCTGTCCCTTGATCCCTTGGGAGGGCTGGGCTGGAGCAGAGCCTGGGCAGAGCTGGAGAATAAAGCAGAGATTTATTGAAAGGCCTTGAGGATCCACCTTGGGCAGGACAAGAGCCTGGCCAGGGCCGCACCCAAGGGGGACCCAAAATGGTCCCAAATGGACAAACGCTGCCCAGGGCTCCCCCTTGGATCAGTTTTGCTCCGTTTGCACTTTGGGGTTGAATTGTCCAATTGCAGCTGCAGGCTGGGAGGTCCCATCCTTCTTGTTGCTCCCTGCAGCCCCCCTTGTTTGTGCTCTTGGGGCTGAAAGTTGTCCTGGGTGTGCAGCAGGAGAAGGATTTGTTTTGTGTCCGTGCTGTGTGCAGAGAGCTGAGTGAGCCTGAGTGTGAGCTCAGAGCTGCACCCTGGGCAGGAATAAATGAAAATAAACCTGAAGGCACCCCCAGCCTGGCTCTGTCCCGGCTGCTGCAGGTGCTCCCTGTGGGATGTGCAGCTGTCCTGGCCTCTCCCACATCCCACAGGGATTTTTTTCCTCACCTCCCCAGGCTGGGTTAGCAGAGGTGAGAGCTCCGGGCTGAACTGCAGATATGTCATTAGTATTAATAGCCCTGCTCAGACTCATTATGCAAATGAGGGCAGAGGAGCCAATTGAGTTATTCATCTTTAACCTTTATTTTGGGTCCTGTGGCTCCCCTGGTGCGGCTCCTGTTGCTGCTCTGGCTCGGGGCTGCTGCTTCCTTCTGCTGCCCTCACCCCACCAGCTCCCCCCGTTCCTGGGGTGATTCCAGGTGATCCCACCTGGACATTCCCTCCCTGTGGGTGCTCCTGGGGTGGATTCCCGGCCCTGCAGGAGGAGGGGGCTCGGGGTGCTGCTCCTCGTGCAGAGCTGGTGACACCAGGTGACAAACACTGCCACGGGGTGTGTTCCCTCCTCCCAGCCTGCTCTGGTGCCTCCAGTCCCACTGCCCCTCCTGCTTTTGCAGCTCCAGGGGGTTTGGGGAACCTGAGGACGTCCAGAAGCACCGACCTGGATTCCTTTTTGTCAGGAAATAGGGAATGGCCAATCCTGCCAGAGGATGGGATTGGATGGGAAAGCCCTCTCTGATGGGAGTGGGATATGGATTCTTTCCTGTCCACCCCAGGCTTTTGTCCTGTGGGGACAGGACAAAAACCTCAGGACTGAGGTGGGATACTGGGAAGGAATTCCTGCCTGGGGAGGCCCTGGAAAAGAATTCCCAGAGCAGCTGTGGCTGCCCCTGGACCCCTGGCAGTGTCCCTGGACAGGGCTGGAGCAGCCTGGGGCAGTGGGAGGTGTCCCTGCCATGGCAGGGGTGGCACTGGCTGGGCTGGGAGGTCCCTTTGGAGCCCGAATGTCACATCCCCGTCAATCCCAAACCCCAGGTGCCTGAGGACGGGGCTGGGGGCAGCTCTGGGATGTGCTGACGTGTCTGTGTTGCCTTGCAGGGGTTCCCTGGCCCTGTCCTGGCCCCGGGCTGCGAGCAGCGAGTGAAGGAGAAGCAGGATTGGGACCTCGGGAGCACCCACAGCGAGCTGGCCATCAGGATAGGTAGAGCTGGGCTGCAGCCAGGCAAGCATCCTGTCATAGACCACCCCCAGAGCCCCTGCCTGGCACCGGGGCTGCCACCGGAATTCCAGGGGTTTGCCCGTGCTCAGGGCCCCTCCCTTTCCCTTTTTCCCTTTTTCTTTTTTTTTCCTTTTTCCCTTTTTCTTTTTTTTTTCCTTTTTCCCTTTTTTTCCCTTTTTTTCCCCCCTTTTTTCCCCCCATTTTCCCCCCCTTTTTCCCCCCCTTTTCCCCCCCCTTTTCCCCCCCCTTTTTCCCCTTTTTTCCCCTTTTTTCCCCCCTTTTTTCCCCCATTTTCCCCCCTTTTTTTCCCCTTTTTTCCCCCCTTTTTTTCCCCCCTTTTTCCCCCCCCTTTTTTCCCCCCTTTTTTCCCCTCCTTTTTTTCCCTCTTTTTTTCCCCTTTTTCCCTCTCCCCCTTCCTCCCGTTTCTCCTGCAGCTCTCAAAGCCACTTGCACTGTCTGGGCCATGAATTATTGATCAGAGCTCTCTGCTGTGCTGCAGGAGTGAAACCCTCGGGTTATTCCCAGCTCTGCCTCTGCCCCTCCTGCCCTCCCCAGCCCTGCTCATCCCGGGGCTCAATCCAGCCCCAGCTGCCAGAGGGAGGAACACAAGGTCCTGCTGGCAGCTCTTTCCTCCTTAAACAGATTTTAAAGGAGGAATTTGGGGCTCCTTTGGGCTTCCCCAGCCCCCGGGGTGAGTTTGGGGTGTGTGGTGGGCACACGTCCCCTGAGCACTGTTGGCTTTTCCTCCTCCCAGCAGGAGACAAAGCAAATGTAATTTTCTAAATTAATTTTATTCCTCTGGTTATTTGGTTGGAGTTGTGGTTTAAGGCACCACCAGCACGACTGGGAGCGGAGTGATTTGAAGGAACGGCCCTTCCTTTTGCAGCACTGCTCCCCTCTTAAATCAGCTCCTATTTAACCACACGGCTTAATTGCACCTTTCCCGAAGTGCTGCAAATCCTCAGGATCTGAGACTGCAGCCTGGGCTTTTCCAGAGGGATGGGAGGGATCTTTTCCTGCTCCACGCGGGAGCTTTGCATCCTCGGGGGCAGCTGCAGGGGGAAATCCCCATCTCAGGTGCAGTTTAATTTGATTTTTCAGGGGAAAGCAGAAGGGCTCAGCCCCACAGCTCCCAGCAGCTCGAACTGCCGAGGTTTTTATGTTCTCATCTCCTTTTAGTTGCAGACAATAACAGTGCAAATGGTTTTGGGAATAGAAAATTTCCATTAGGCTTTGTTGGTTATTTTTTTTTCCTCCTCTCTCTGGGGAAATGGTATTAAGAACCTACAACACATTCATCCTTTTATTGTCTTTTCCTTTTTTTCCCCTTTCTCTCTACTGAAATAACCCGGGTGTTTTCACAACATTCCCTGGGCCTTCCCAGAGCTGGGCAGAGCCTGCCGGGGCTCCGGGGAAGCTCTGGGAACATAATGGGTGTTTTCAAAGTCTAATGGGTACTAAGTGGAATATTTCAGGCTTAATCACTGCTGAATCATTGACCCTTCCTTCATATTTACATCTTTTTAAATCGCTAAAGCTGTGAAAACAAAGGAAAATCCCAAAGCAGCAGCTGCCTTGTTCTGCCTCAGCGCCTGGGGATGGATGGGGGTGAGGAGCAGGAGCTGGGATGGGAATTGTGGAAAGCTGCAGCCCCCCAGGGCCCTGCCGTGTGTCTGAGCTCTGTGTGGGGCTGGAAATGCTTTTTTATGCCTTTTTTGCATTTTCAGCCCGGCTGGGGGAGGCTGTGGGGTGTGCTCACAGTCAGAGCTGCCATCCTGCTGGCTGTCACCAGCCACGAGGATCCTTCAGACCTGGGAAGGTGGGAGTTACACCTGTCCCTGGGGGAGAAAAAAGCTTCATTTTGCCTTTTTTCCCCTCAATCAGCAGCGTTTGGGAGCAGCCTGGGCTGGTGGAAGGTGTCCCTTGGCAGGGGTGGAGGGGGGTGAGCTTTAGGCTCCCTCCCATCCCATCCCATCCCATCCCATCCCATCCCATCCCATCCCATCCCATCCCATCCCATCCCATCCCATCCCATCCCATCCCATCCCATCCCATCCCATCCCATCCCATCCCATCCCATCCCATCCCATCCCATCCCATCCCAATCCCTTTGGGTTCCCATTATTTGTGTTTGCTGGGCTGCTCCAGCCCCTCTCCAGAAAGAGAAATGGGAATTTTTGGGAGTTGCTGGAAGCTGCCTGTGCCTCGTGGGTGCCTGGAGTAAGGTGTGTGTATCCCTGGGAAGTGCAGAAGGGGTGGATTCACCCTGAGTTGCTCTGAAAAGTCTGTCTAGACTCTGCTTGATGAGTGGGATAATCACCAGGCGTTAATTACTCCGAGGGAGAGAGACTCCAGCCTTGTCTCTGCTGGCTCCGGGTAGGCAAGGGCTGCAATTTCTATTTCTGTGCTTGCAGCAGGTGGGGATGGAGCTCGGGGGGGTTTGATCGGGGCTGCAGGAGCCCCTCGGGGGTCCCAGGAGTGCCCTGGGTGGGCTGTGCCCCCTGCCCTGCTCCCCGTGGGCAGCGCGGGGCTGGGCACAGAGGGGATGGCAGGGGCAGGGTCACGGCGGGGCTGAGGCCAGCCCTGACCCCGCAGTGCTCTGGGGAAGTTCCCAGAAAGGATTTGCAGGCGGCAGAGCCCCGGGAACCCGAGCTGGGACCGGGGCAGGTGGATGTGGAACAGCCCAGGGCTCAGCCCGGCCCCTGCCGTGATCCACAGCCCGAGCCTGCAGCCTCCTCCTCCCCCTGGAGCATCCCCTGCTGCCGGGAGAGCTCTGGGAGCTGCTGGGGCAGAGCAGGGCATGGCAGGGGGGGTGAAAAGCTGGATAAACCCCAAAGAGCCCAAAGAGCCCTTTGGTGCCCAGGCAGGAGCAGCTCAGTGCCCGGCACGGCTCCAGGTGATCCCTTGGGAGGGCAGGGCTGGAGCAGAGCCTGGGCAGAGCTGCAGAATAAAGCAGAGATTTATTGAAAGGCCTTGAGGATCCACCTTGGGCAGGACAAGAGCCTGGCCAGGGCTGCACCCAAGGGGGACCCAAAATGGTCCCAAATGGACAAACGCTGCCCAGGGCTCACCCTTGGATCAGTTTTGCTCCGTTTGCACTTTGGGGTTGAATTGTCCAATTGCAGCTGCAGGGGCAGCACAGGGTCTGGAATACAGGGAAAACTCAAAAGGCATCAGGAGGGCAGTGGGAATTCCTGTGCTGGCTGCTGAACTCCAAATCCGTGTCTGAGGAAGCACCAGGGGCATCGCCCACCCCAGAGCCAGGGCTGTGTCTGTCCCCTGGAGAGAGAATTTACAGGAGTGGGGAGTGACAGGACGAGGAGGAGCAGCTTCAGGCTGACAGGGAGTGGGTTGGGATTGATGTTCAGGAGAAATCCATCCCTGGGAGGACAAAATCCATCCCTGGGAGGACAAAATCCATCCCTGGGAGGACAAAATCCATCCCTGGGAGGACAAAATCCTTCCCTGGGAGGGTGGGGAGGGGCTGGGATGGAATTCCCAGAGGAGCTGTGGCTGCCCCTGGATCCCTGGGAGTGTCCATGGTGTTCCTGCCCATGGATCGAGTGGATCATTTCCAATTTCCCTTCCCTGCTGCCCTGGTGGCTGCAGGAGGGGGGTCCCCGGTGTTACTGAGGGGGGTCAGCGTTGACTGGAGTGCCTCAGTTCCTTTTGCTGGGCTGGGATTTAGGGAATGCTGCCCTGGCATCCCCTCCTGGCTGCTCAGGGAGCAGACACACGTGGATTTATTAGCCAGAAAAACGACCCCGTGTTCACAGCAGCCGCTGTGAGGAATTAAATTTTGTTAAACTCGTTACTTCAATGAGCTGGCAGCTCTGGGGGCCCCACACAGAAACCTCATCACGCAGGAATTGGGTTTTTTCCCCTGAAATTGCAGCTGCTGCATCAAATCCGAGGCCCAGGTGTGGATTTGGCTGGGGACACCCCAGGGCCAGCCCTGCTGGGCCCCTTTCAGCAGCATCACCCCCTTCCTAAGCTCATTCTTCCCATTTTTTTCCTGTATTTTTCCCCTCCAAAGGAAGTTTCCGTGCCCCAGGGCTGCCCGAGGGGGCTGCACAGGAGAGGAAGCAGGAGCTGCTCGTGGAGCATCTCTTTTTATCAGTGCACTGAAGTGAGCTGGGCAGAGGAGACCAAAACCCCCTGGGAGCCAACACAAAGAGAGCAGGAGCTGAATTTCAGCTTGGCCCTGATGCTGGAGGCAGCACAGCAGTGGGGCTTGCCCTTAGAGCCAAAAAATTCCCCTTTTTCCCTGTTTTTTCTGGATGGACCACCTGGTTTGAGGAAGTGCAGCCCTGTCCCAGCTTTCTTTGCCCTGCTCTGTGCTGAGGGGAGAACCTGCCCAGGAGCATGGGCAGCTTGCTGGGCATTTTCTCCTCATTCCCCTTTCCCTGAGCTGTGAGGGGGAAATGATGGATCCAAACCCTGGGGATTGATCAGGGTTATTCATCCAAAGCCTCCTGAGTGCATCCAGAAGCTTCACTCAGCCCTTGTGACCTCCACAACACAAAACTGCTGCCCAAAGAGGGGCTGTCCACAGCTTTGCACCACCCCAGCTGTGCCTGTGCTGGCTCTGCCACGTTCACACCGTGCTCCTTCCCCTGAACATCAATCCTGGGAGGCCCCAGAGGCACCCGGGTGATGAATGCCCGTGGCAGTGTCTGTATTGATTAAAAACCATCCTGCTGCCCCTTTCTGGAGCGTTTCAAATGGTTATTGACTGTCCCTGCCAGCCTGGGCTCTGTGCTTGGCTTTTATAGTCCGGGCTGAATGTGGATTTATGGACCCAGGGCTCCAAGGAAATAAATGGAAAGGGGGCACATCATTCCTGCTGGAGTGATGAAGTGCCTGATGAAGTATCCCCAGCGTTCCAGTCCCTGCCTCGCTCCTGGGATCAGCAATTTTGGCTCTGCAGGGCCAGAAGCCACCTGGTGTTTGCTGTCCCTCTGCTTCTTGGGGGCCCAGCAGTTTATTCTGGGTGGAAACCTTCAGGATTTGCAGCCTGATCCCTCAGGAAATGCCAGCCTGTGGCCTTCCAGTGAAAACCTGGCTCTGGGTGAGCTGTGCTGTGCCCAGGGGCTCTGGGGGTGGGAAATGCTCTGCAGCCAATCTTTAATTCCAGGGGGATTTGTTCCTCCAGGGGGATTTGTTCCTCCAGGGGGATTTGTTCCCCCAGGAGCCTGGGTAAACTCGGGCTGATGAGCTGGGGAGGCTCTGGGAGCTGCAGGGAGATTTTTTGGGGGGCTTGTGGCCACTCAGAGCAGCCTTTTCCCAAGTGGAACCTAAATTCCCTGTGCTTTTATCAAGGTTTAATTTCCTGGCTGCACTTCCAGTCAGTTTAATGCTGGATGAGATAAATTCCCCAGAGACTCCTCTCCATGCCCTGGTGGCTCCTAGATGTTAATTGATTTAAGCAGACTATAAAATGCTCCAAACAGACACAAAATTCAAAGGTGAACTTATTCAGTAGTAACTTTTCTAGTTTACTTTTTCCTCATAGGATAACCGGTTTATTACCTAGATCAAAATGTCAGAGCTCCTGAAGAGCAGAGGATTTCAGGCTGACGTGAATGGGAGATATTTTGCATTTTAAAAATCTGTTCTGAAGGGAAATGTGACCTGTGGTGTCTGGAGAACAGCTGAAGTGCAGCTTCTTGTCTTGCTTGCCTGCGAGGGGGAAAGTTCCAGCCTGCTGCAGAGGGTGAAGCACTTCTGTAGGAAGGAACACGCATTAAAAATTGATGTTTTCCCAGCTGCTGCCGAGGTCAGTGAACACATCAGTGTGTGCTGCAGGGGGTGACAGTGGCACAGGCAGGTGTGGCACCGCTGCTGTGCCACCAGCCCTCCACAGACCCCCCTGATTTCAGGAAAAACCTCTCCAGGGATGTGTCTGCATCCCCTCCGCCTTCCCAGGCTGGCGTGGGAGCAGCTGAGGACTGAAATCAGCACCAGGGCTGGAATCCTGCCCCAGCCCCTCTGCAGGGGCTGGGAGAGGGATTAGCACGAGCAGATCTCGGGAGAAACTCCAGTGCAGCTGCTCTGGGGAAACGCTGGAATTTCAAGGTTTATTAAACCAAAGCAACAATTGGTTTTGCTGCAGCCCCTGGAGTGGAGCTTGGTTTTGGCTCTGTTCAGCCAGCACAGGAATTCATTTATTTGCTGGAGCTGGGTGGGGATGGGGATGATTTGGAGTCACCCTGAGGAGGGTTTGGGGGAGCTGTGAGGTGTGGGGAGCCTGCTCTGGGGGCGAGGGAGCAAATGCAGCCAGGAAAAAGGGGTTATTCCCCAGATTCCAACTCCACAGCCTGGTGAAGGGCAGTGCAGGCTGTGGAAAGGCCCTGCCCAGCTGTGAGCAGGCAGAGGAGCTGTGGGGTGGGAAATGGGCTGGCAGTGACCCCAAAATGCGGCTGTGGGGGGCCCTGAGGTGCTCCGGAGGTGCTGGGGGTGTGTGGAGAGGTTTGGCCACGCCCTGCAGACAGGAACAGCAATATTTCAATATTTAAGAGCACAGGAGTGCTCTGCCAGGTGTCCTGTTCCCTTCCCTGCAGTGTCACCCCAGGGACACGTTTAGGTCCAAAAAAGCTGGAGCTGCTTTGGGATTTTGACTCCTCCTGGTGCTGGTTTGGGTGCTGGGACCACCCTGGCTCTGCTTCCTCAGCTCTGAGCCCCCCAAACCTCCTCAGCCTTGGGGTGCACAGAGGGGTTCAGGGGCTTTTATTCCCTAAAAGCTCCTGGGGTCTTGGCAAGGCTGCACAAGGGGCTCCTGAGCAGCCCTGGGCTCTTTGTGGAGCTCAGAAATGGATGAATTTCCCTCTGCCCTGGGAAAATGGATAAATTCCAGTCTTGGCTGGGATTTGGGGTGAGGTCTCCCAGCTGGTTTTGCCTCACACACCAGTTTAACTCCAGCTTGAGCCAGAGCTGGGGCCAGGGGCTGGCAGCTGCTGGGGCAGGGCTCACCCTCCCTGCAGCTGGGATCTTTTTTCCCTCTTTGGGAGCTGGGATCCTTTTTCTTCTCCTCCAGGATCTGGAATCCTTTTTCCTCCTGCAGGATCTGGGATCCTTTTTCCTCCTGCAGGAGCTGGGATCCCTTTTCCTCCTGCAGGAACTGGGATCTTTTCCTCCTCCTCCAGGATCTGGGATCCTTTTTCCTCCCGCAGGATCTGGGATCTTTTCCGCCTCCTGCAGGATCTGGGATCCTTTTTCCTCCTCCAGGGTCTGGGATCCTTTTTCCTCCTGCAGGAGCTGGGATCCCTTTTCCTCCCTGAACCTGGAATATTTTTATTTTTTTGCAGGAGCAGGTTCCCTCTCCCTGCTGTGATCTGTGCTGTGATTTCCTTCCCACCTGATTTCCACTTCCACAGGTTTTTCTCCTGGCAGCTCCCGGTGTCCTGAGCACGTTGTTCGTGTCTCTTTTATGGCCTTGCACGTGGTATATGGCACAGGATGATGGAATATGGCTTTTCCCTAAAAATCGATGGCTTAGCTCCTCCCCCCTCCCACCAGGATGCTCTCCCAGATACAATTATTGATTGTTGAGCTAAAAGCCAGGTTTAGGTCATAATTGCCCTTTAAATCAGTGGGACTGGGGTGGGTTTAGTGTCTAATTGTTCTTTAATTCAGTGGGGCTCGTGGATTTGTGCTCAAATTCCTCTTTAATTCAGTGGGGCTGGGGGTTTGCACTGAAATTCCTCTTTAATTCAGTGGGGCTGGGGGGTTTGCACTGAAATTCCTCTTAAATTCAGTGGGGCTGGGGGTTTGCACTGAAATTCCTCTTTAATTCAATGGTGCTGGGGGGTTTGCACTGAAATTCCTCTTTAATTCAGTGGGGCTGGGGGGTTTGCACTGAGTGCCCCATGGAAAGGGGATTTCCATGCAAGGGCAGCTGAAGGCTGCAGGGATCCTTTATGGAAGCACACGAGGCAAAGGGAAAGAGGAGGATTTTTTTTTCCGTGTGTTCTTCCCAGCTGAGTCATCCCTGCATTCCCACCTCGGCCTCAGGGACTTCCATTTGGATTCTGAGGAGAAAAAAGAACCCAGCTCCTTCTGCCCTAAACCCCAGGGATGGTTCAGATCCTGGTTTTTTATGGGATGGATTTTGGGGTGATGTTGGCTGCCCTCCCCCAGCTCCATAACCTCCAGGGATGGTTCAGATCCCATTTTTTGGGGATGGATTTTGGGGTGGTGTTTGCTTCCCTCCCCCAGCTCCAGGGCCGTGCCTGGAGCACATTTTGGGATCTGGGATTGGGATGAGGATGATGCTGGGCATGGTTTGTGTCTCCTCTGTGGGGACAGGAGCTGTCCCAGCCCTGGAAGGTGCCGTGTCCTTCCTGCAGGGATGCAGGGAACGCTGCTGGAGCCACCCTGGATTGCTGGGCTGGAGCCACAGCCTGCCCCTCCTGCCACAGACAGGAGTTCCCATTCCAGAGCTGTTCATCCCAGGAATCAGAGCTGCTGGAAGGAAAAACCCCAGGCCCTGAGCCTTCCCAAATCCTCCCTTTGGCCACGTCACTGCCAGCCCTGGCTCTGCTTCGCTGCTTTTCATCCCTAAAATAGGAACATGAAACATTGAACAGGGCTGGAGGGAGCTGCTCTCGGAATAAATGCGGGATCCTGGCAGGAATGGGGGAGGCTCTGTTCTCTCTTCAAACACATTTCTCCCCCTGTCGGTGTTTTCCTGCTGCAGGTTCCTCCTGCTCCCCTGGAGTGGGAGATGGGGAATCTCCTGCTCTCCCCCCTGGGATTTGTTGGGATGCAGTCCCTCTGTGGGGGATTCAGGGATGTGATGTTTAATATCCCACAGTGGGATTTGTTGGGATCCAGTCCCTCTCTGGGGGATTCAGGGATGTGATGTTTAATATCCCATGGGAAGGATTTGTTGGGATGCAGCCCCTCTGTGGGGGATTCAGGGATGTGATGTTTAATATCCCACAGTGGGATTTGTTGGGATCCAGTCCCTCTGTGAGGGATTCAGGGATGTGATGTTTAATATCCCATGGGAAGGATTTGTTGGGATCCAGTCCCTCTGTGGGGGATTCAGGGATGTGATGTTTAATATCCCACAGTGGGATTTGTTGGGATCCCACACCGGCTCCTCTCCAGGCTGTCCTGGTCTCTTCCCATCCCACAATCCCTTGGAAACCCAATTTGTGTGCAAAAATCCGATTTTCTGCTGGGATGCGATCCCGTGTGGCTCAAGGGGGTGTGTGGGATTCCTTCAGGGGCTGTGGTACCCCCAGGGTGTCCCATTCCCATTCCCAATCCTGCCTGGATGATGGATCGTGCTCCTGGAAGCAGCCTCGGTCATTCCTGGAGAACAGGCAAAAATCCAATCTGTTTGTCCCTCCAGAGGGAGCTGGGATTGATTTTGTGAGTCCAAGGGCTGAGGACAAAGGAGCACTTTATTTATTTTCCCCAGGAATCGATTCCTTATTTTATTTTCCCAGCTCTGGGAGGGGCCCCTTTCCCCGGGCGTGTGCTGGGCCCTGCTGGGGGAGCTGCTGCTGTTTCCCTGGGCTGGGTGGGGGATGAGGATGGCAGCTCCAGATGTGTCTCTCCAGATGTGTCTCCCCAGATGTGTCTCCCCAGATGTGGATTTTCCCCGAGCACTGGGAGCTGCCGAGCAGCAAACGCAGGCTGGGACTGCAGGAATTCCTTCTAGGAACTGGCTTGCACAAAGCTGCTGTGCAGGGAGGAGTTAGGGCAGGGCTGGATGGGATCTTGGCAAGGAATTCCTGGCTGGGAGACCCTGGGATGGAATTCCCAGATTTCTGTGGCTGCCCCTGGATCCCTGGGAGTTTCCAGGGCTGGGCTGGACGGGGCTTGGAGCAGCCTGGGGTATTGGAATGTGTCCCTGTGGAACTGGATGAGCTTTGAGGTCTCTTCCCATCCAAACCATTCCATAATTGTGGGCACCACTCCATTGGTCACTCCCATCTCTATTTCAGCCTCTGGGACCTAATGTTTTTATTAATTTCTTTTCATTTTAAAATGAATTTAATTAACGTGCAAAGAGAGTTTTTCCAGCTGAATCCCCTGTGCCTTTTTGAAATGAAAGGGGCAGCGGGTGACTTTGGCTAGGGGGAATGCCAGGAGGAAAGGATGAGAGGAATTGTGGAGAGCAGGGATGGAGCTGCTGTAAGGAAATGGTGAAATCCCAGTGGGAATAAGCACGGTCCTGCTCTGGGCTCCAGCACCCGGGGCTGTGCTTGTCCTGCTGCCTGCTCCTGTGCCAGCCCCAGCTCCTGCTCCCTGCATTTCCAAAGTTCAGCTCGAGAGGACACGGGCAGGAGGGAGGGGAGGGCACAGGGAGCAGCGGGGCAATAAATGGATTAAATCAGGGCTGGGGGGCAGTGCCAGAGCCCCTGGGCAGGGGCACAGCGGGGGTGTGTGCGGGGGTCCCTGGGGGGCTGGTGTGGTGGGAGATCCTGAGGGAATGGCAGATCCTGTGGGAATGGCAGATCCTGAGGGAATGGCAGATCCTGTGGGAATGGCAGATCCTGAGGGAATGGCAGGGTTCATTTGGGAATGGCAGGGTTCATTTGGGAATATCAGGATCCATTTGGGACTGGCAGGATGATTTGGGAATGGCAGGGTCTATTTGGGAATGGCAGATCCTGAGGGAATGGCAGGGTCATTTGGGAATGGCAGGGTCCTGAGGGAATGGCAGGATGATTTGGGAATGGCAGGGTCCTGAGGGAATGGCAGATCCTGAGGGAATGGCAGGGTCCATTTGGGAATAGCAGATCCTGAGGGAATGGCAGGGTCATTTGGGAATGGCAGATCCTGAGGGAATGGCAGGGTCCTTTGGGAATGGCAGGGTCCTGAGGGACTGGCAGAATAATTTGGGAATATCAGGATCCATTTGGGAATGGCAGGGTCCATTTGGGTCTGGCAGAATGATTTGGGAATGGCAGGAGAGGGTTCTGCCACCCTTTGGGGCTGCTCAGGGGGAGCAGCACCAACCCCCTGCCCCGCCTGGTGCTGCCTGCTTCCTTCCCAGCTCCCATAAAATCCCACTTTTCCTTCCCCGTGGGGCTGAGGCTCTCCCTGTCCCTGCTCCCTGCCAGGGCTGCCAGCCTGGCTCAGCCCTCGGGAACGAAGCGATCAAATTAACCGGGATGTGTAAAATTCCAGCATGGAATGACTCAGCTGCATCTGCTGGGAGCTCTGTCAGGAGCTCCTGGAAGGGAGCAGGAATTCATTGCTTGAAAGGACCTGGTGCACGCAGTGACACCGAGGGTGGTGCCTGGAATTGATCCCTGAGCACGGGGCTGGGAGGGCAGGGAGGGTTTGGGGATCAGAGCTGAGTGCTGCCAGCACCCCAGGGAGCAGCAGCACCTCGTGCTGTCACCTCGTGCTGTCACCTCGTGCTGGGTCACCCCGGGGCTTGGGTCCCTCACTGGGAGCTGCCCTGGTGGCACCCTGAGCTCCTGTGCCTTGCCAGGGACATTCCCCCCACCCAGGGCTGGGGGGGTGTTGGAAGATTCTGGGGTTCTTTTGGGGCTGGATTGTTCCTGGAGTGGTGTTTGGGGTGGGATTTGGGTGTTGGGGTTTGGGTGTTGGCTCTGAGTGATTTTTCTGAGGTGGGATTTGGGTGCTGTGCTCCAAGTGCCATTCAGGAGGGATTTGGCTCTGGCTCAGGTGTGAGGAGGAATTTGGGGTCAAACTCTCAGTGATGTTTGAGGTGGGATTTGGGTGTCATGCTCTGAGTAATTGCTGAGGTGAGATTTGAGTGTTGAGCTGGTTTGGGATAGGATTTGTTGAGCTCTGAGTGATTTTTTTGAGCTGGGATTTGGGTGTCGTGCTCTGGTTGATGTTTGTGGAGGGGCTTTGGGATCAAGCTCTGGTTGATTTTTTGAGGTGGGATTTGGGTGTTGAGCCCTGGGTGATTTTTTGAGGTGGATTTGGGTGTTGAGCTCTGGGTGATTTTTTTTTGAGGAGGAATTTGGGTGTTGAGCTCTGGGTGATTTTTTGAGGTGGGATTTGGGTGTTGAGCTCTGGGTGATTTTTTGAGGTGGATTTGGGTGTTGAGCCCTGGTTGATTTTTTGAGGTGGATTTGGGTGTTGGCTCTGGGTGATTTTTTGAGGTAGATTTGGGTGTTGAGCTCTGGGTGATTTTTTGAGGTGGATTTGGGTGTTGTGCCCCGAGTGCCTCTCAGGAGGGCTTTGGGTGTTGTTCTCCCTGTGTTTGGGACCCCAGCTGGGTGCAGGATGGGGCTGAGGCTCCGGCCAGACCCCGGGAATAACCCATGGGAGCCAGAGGGAGTGAGTGCAGCCTGTTCTGGGAGCTCCTGTGCTGGGTGAAGGCCCCTGACAGACCCTGGGTCTCTGTTTCTCCTCCTCTGGAAGCCTCCTGGACCTGCAGGAATGTTGGAAAAGGAGTTTATTCTGTGTGGGGGCTGCAGGGTGGGGCTGCACTCACACTCCCTGCACAGAGCATCCCATTCCCACTGCATCCCGGGGCTCTGGAGCATGGGAAGCCTGTGCTCTCTGCTCAAGCACCCTGAGCCTTCCTAGCAGTAAATAAAAGCTATTTTTAAAAAGAAATCCTGATTTTGACCATAGTTGGGCAGCTCCAGGGAGCCTCTTTTCCAGCATTTTTTGTTGCTGGAGTATAAACTTCCCAAGAGCTGGGTCTGCCCAGCTTTGGGGGCTCATTCCCAGCTTTTCCCTGGCAGTTTCCTTCTGTGCTGTCAGACCTGCCACAGGTCAGGATCCCAGGATTTCACCTGCCTGGGAGCCCCTGGGATGCAGCCATCCCCCAGGACGTGCCGTGCTTAATTACTGGCAGTAATTAAACCCTCTTCTGGAGGTGGGAGATAAGAGCAGCGTTTCCCGGGTGGCAGCAGATGCTCCCTAACACCCATCTGCTCCTCGGCATCCAGGCCCTGCTGCGCTCCTGGAATTCCTCCTGCAGTGGGAAGAGGATGAGGAAAACAAGGATGTGGGGAAGGCTGGAGGAGGGGATGGCAGCAGGGAACGGCTTTGGCCATGGAGGGGCACTTGGAGGGCAGTGGCACCGATGGCTTCAGCCCCCAGAGCTGCCAGAATTCCTTGGGAAAGCCTCTGAATCCAGGGAAAGCTGAGGGGAGACAAGGCTGCCAGTAATCCTTGGGAAAAGGTTTCAAACCAGGGGAAGCCGAGGCGTTGGCGTTCTCTTTGGGAAATTGTTCCTTCTCCCCTTCCCCCTGCCCAGGCAGTCCGAGCTGTTCAGCTCTCCTGCTTTTCCTGGGGCAGCAGGAACCCCGAATTCCAGCTGCAGGGAATCAGGAGGGTTTTTGGGGCTCGGGAGGGAATTTGGGGCAGGTTTGTGCTGCTCTGCTGCTCCCTCCCGGTGTTCCCTGAGCTCGGAGCAGCCGCTCTGCTGGAATTGGAATTGCACAACAGGAGAACGTGTGAGCCTCTTCTGCCTTTCCTGTATCCTCAACACCAAATAATTCCCCCAAACAGCCAGGGAGCAGCAGTTAATTACGGATTTTAATAAGCCTGTGATGCATCCGTGCTTGGCACTGCCTCCCCTTCTCCCACACCTCGGAGATGGGAGCAGGGGAGGAGGCTCAGCCTTGGAAGTGCAGCTGAGGGAGGAATTCCCAGAGCCCCCGAGCCTGGAGATCTCTCCAGAGCCCTTCCTGGTGAGGGTGGGATGGGGAAATGGACGGGGGAAGGCTGCAGAGGAGGGGTTGGAGCTGGGAATGCTTTTCCTTCCAGCTCCCAGGGAAGCTCCAGATTGTCCTGGGTGAGTTTCTTCCAGCAGGGAGAGCGGAGGTGTTGGGATGGTGCCTGGAGAAGGAGCCTGTGCCAGAGGGTGCCAGCCCCTCCTGCCCCCGGGCTGTCTGCAGGGCTTTTACAGCTAAGCCGGGACTAACCCGGGTCCTAAACCCCTCAGAGGGGCTGCAGGGCTCCAGAGCTGTGCCAGGGGGAGTTTGGGCAGCCCGGAGCACTCTGAACTGCAGGGCTTAAAGCCAGGCCTAAGTGGGGAGGAGCAGAAGGGCTCTGCAAAACCAGAGAGCTGCACGGGGTTGGATTTGGGAGCGGAGCGGGGCTTTGGAGCCCAGAGTCAACAGAGCCTGGCGCTGTTTGTGCACCAAAGCTGAGCTCACGGCTAATGCAAACAGTTTTCATTAAGAAATAATCAAAAATAAAAAGCCATTTCACATGCTGATAAGGAGCCAGTTGGTTTTTTCACTCCAGCAGCAGTTTAAGCCACGCTCAAAGCCATTTATCTTTTCTCCAGCGCTGGCTGCAGAGGATATGAAAAATGCAGCAGGCTGCACATATGTAATTAAACTTTTGGCAGAATCCTTGCCCCGCAGCTTTACTAAGAAATTCAATAATGATAAATCGAGTGGAATATCTAAAGGACTTTTTGTGAACAAGATTTAAAATAATGTCCGTGGCACGGAGAGTTGTTTGCCACCTAATTGTCTTGGCACGGCTGTGGGAGCAGCCTGGCTGTGGTGTCAGCTCTTCTTCACAGCCCGGCCCTTGTTCTGCTCTTATCTCCACTCCAATTTGCCATTGAGGCTTTCCTGATCGCCAGCCAAGCCCGTGCTTATCCCTCAGGGCTGTTTTGTTCCCCCAGCCCCGCGTTTCCAGCTGGGAATGCTCCGGGTGTGAGGCTGGCCCGAGCTGGCAGCGGTGCCATCGCTGCTCTGTAATTATCCTCTCCTTTTTATCCTCTTTTCCAGCGGGGATTGGCAGCAGAGCCGGCCCCTTGAGCGGGCTCTGTGTGTGACACCGCTCTGAAAACGATGCTGGGATTGTCTCCCTGCCTTTGGTGCTGCTGCCTTTATCCCTGGCTAATCCAGGGATCGTTTATAGGAGAGGTGATTCTGTGTTCGAGCTGCCCCTCCTCAGCACTTTCCCTGGAAAAGCTGTGCCAATTCTCTTCCATTTCCACGCGTTTTTCCCTGTTTTCCTCACCCCTGTGGCGTCCCCCCCATCCTTTGTCACCGCAGCCCTTGGAGGGGCTTCAGATCTCCCCAGAAAAGGCAAATTTTCATCATTCCCCCCCCAGTTGAACCAAGCAGACTAATTAAAACCGAAATATGAAATATAAAATAACCATTAAGGAGGTATCTGACAGAAGTGAGCACCCGAGGAGGTGGCAGTGCAGTGACAGAGCTGGGCTGGGCTGTTCTCTTTGGGAAATTGTTCCTTCTCCCCTTCCCCGTGCCCAGACAAGGCTCAGCCCGAGCGTTTCAACTCTCCTGCTTTTCCTGGGACAGCCAGAGCGCAGAATTCCAGCTGCAGGGAATAGGGAGGGTGTTTGGGGCTTGGAGAGGAATGAAGCTGACCTGGGTGTTGTTCCCTGTCCCCTCCTTGGCTGACCCCGGTGCTCTGTGTCCCCAGACAAGGCTGAGAACGGGGAGCCCTTCCAGCCCTACCAGCGGCGGCGGGGAGCGGGGCCGCCGGTGCCCGAGAGCCCGCCCGCGCCCCGGGCCGGGCCCGGCGGCGCCGGGAGCAGCAGCTGGAGGAGGATCGCGCTGCTGATCCTGGCCATCACCATCCACAACATCCCAGGTGAGCCCCCGGGCGCATCGCTCGGGTCCCGCTCCTGTCGCTGTCGCTGTCGCTGTCGCTGTCCCTGCTCCTGTCCCTGTCCCTGTCCCTGTCCCTGTCCCTGTCCCTGTCCCTGTCCCTGTCCCTGTCCCTGCCCCTGTCTCCGTCCCCGCCCCTGTCCCTGCTCCTGTCCCTGTCCCCGTCCCTGTCCCCCTCCCCGTCCCCGTCCGTGTCCCCGTGTCCCCGTCCCCATCCCCGTCTCCGTCCCTGTCCCTGTCGCTGTCGCTGTCCCTGTCCCTGTCCCTGTCGCTGGCCCTGTCCCTGTCGCCGTCCCTGTCCCCGTCCCTGTCCCTGTCCCTGTCCCTGTCCCTGTCCTGTCGCTGTCCCTGTCCCCGTCCCCGTCCCTGTCCCTGTCCCTGTCCCTGTCCCTGTCCCTGTCCTGTCGCTGTCCCTGTCCCCGTCCCTGTCCCTGTCCCTGTCCCTGTCCCTGTCCCTGTCCCTGTCCCTGTCCTGTCGCTGTCCCTGTCCCCGTCCCTGTCTCTGTCCCGTGGTGCCTCTGGGCACGATCCCCTCCCGCGTCAGGCCCTGGCCCAGCCCCGCCGTGGGGAGGGGGCTCGGGGGGCCCGCGGCAGCTGCAGCCCGGCCCCTGCCAGCCCCGCTCCTGGGCTGGGAACTGCCTCCTCCCAGCTGGCTGCCAGCACCCTTGGGTGCTCCAGGGGCGAGAACTGCCTCCTCCCAGCTGGCCGTGGGCACCTTTGGGTGCTCCAGGGGCGAGAACTGCCTCCTCCCAGCTGGCTGTGAGCACCCTTGGGTGCTCCAGGGGCGAGAACTGCCTCCTCCCAGCTGGCTGTGGGCACCCTTGGGTGCTCCTGGAGCGGGAACTGCCTCCTCCCAGCTGGCCGTGGGCACCTTTGGGTGCTCCTGGAGCAGGAACTGCCCCCTCCCAGCTGGCTGTGAGCACCCTTGGGTGCTCCTGGGCTGGGAACAGCCCCCTCCCAGCTGGCCGTGGGCACCTTTGGGTGCTCCTGGGGTGGGAACTGCCCCCTCCCAGCTGGCTGTGGGCACCTTTGGGTGCTCCTGGTGCCCCCCTGGCTGGGTTATCCTGATAAGAAGCTGGCCGTTAATGATTTGCTGCTCCTCTTGCATCACCAGCAGAGCTGTTCTGGGCACTGACCTGCTCTGGTTTGTCAGCAGCAGCAAAACATTGCTCGCTCCTCGTCCCTCTTCTCTCAGTTAATTCGAGGGGATTAATTAATCCGAGGGGGACGATTTGGGTGCCGTAGTTCAGCTCCAGGTGCTGCAGGGAGAGGATGGGAGCCCCAGGCCGGCCTCCCACAGCCACCCCGTGCTCCTGGAGGAAGGGCTGGGTGATTGTTCCAACGCCGGGAATGCCAATGGAAAGGAGAAATTGATAATGACAGGAGATGCCAAACTGCAGGCTCTTCCTGCTAATTAATATTCATACGTGCCGGGTTTAGCAGAACATTAATTATGCATTTAATCAGGCCCTGTTTATTCTGGTTTAGCTTTGTACCTTGGGTGGCTGTTATGCTGAAGAGTTCGGATTAATTAAAATGTTACTGGTGTACCACAAATAACAATTAGCGAGGTGTGAGCTGAGCAGCCTTTCCCTTTGTGCTGCCAGGGAGGGGAGGAGAGGGGAGGGGAGGGGAGGGAGGGGAGGGGAGGGGAGGGGAGGGGAGGCTGCCAGGGTGGGGCCCTGGCCAGGGATCCCGGGAAGCTCCAGGGATGCTCTGGAGGGCTCTGCCCTGCTCCCAGCTCAGGGGAGGCGCTGCTGCCTCATTCCAGGGGCTCCCCCACGGCTGCTGAACCTCCCAGGTGAGCTCCCCCAGCACCCAGGGGGGTTTGTACCTGTTCCACGGGGTCTGACACCCCCAGGTGAGCTCCCTAAGAGGGTTTGTACCTGATCCATGGGGTCTGACACCCCCAGGGGGGTTTGTACCTGTTCCATGGGGTTTGAACCTCCCAGGTGAGTTCCCCCAGCACCCAGGGGTGTTTGTACCTGTTCCACGGGGTCTGACACCCCCTGGTGAGCTCCCTAAGGGGATTTGTACCTGATCCATGGGGTCTGACACCCCCAGGTGGGTTTGTACCTGTTCCACGGGGTCTGACACCCCCAGGTGGGTTTGTACCTGTTCCATGCGGTCTGACACCCCCAGGGGGGTTTGTACCTGATCTGTGGGGTCTGACACCCCCAGGGGGGTTTGTACCTGTTCCATGGGGTCTGACACCCCCAGGTGGGTTTGTACCTGTTCCACGGGGTCTGACACCCCCAGGTGGGTTTGTACCTCACCCATGTGGTCTGACACCCCCCGGTGAGCTCCCTAAGGGGATTTGTACCTGATCCATGGGGTCTGACACCCCCAGGGGGGTTTGTACCTGATCCATGGGGTCTGACACCCCCAGATGGGTTTGTACCTGATCCATGGGGTCTGACACCCCCAGGTGAGCTCCCTAAGAGGGTTTGTACCTGATCCATGGGTCTGACACCCCCAGGTGGGTTTGTACCTCACCCATGTGGTCTGACATCACCAGCTGAGCTCCCCAGGTGGGTTTGTACCTGTTCCATGGGGTCTGACACCTCCCAGGTGAGCTCCCCCAGCACCCAGGGGTGTTTGTACTTGTTCCATGGGGTCTGACACCCCCAGGTGAGCTCTCTCAAGCCCTTGTGGCTGACTCCATGCTCTTCCCAGGTGGAATTCTGCACTCTGCAGCTTTTTAAACCTCAAGCCAGCCCCACGAGGGTCGGGCAGGGCTGAGCCCCGTGCCCAGGGCTGCTCCTGGTGTGGGTTCAGGGCGAGGGGAGGGGGCTGTGCACGGCTCCCGTGCTGTGCTGGCAGATTGCAGTTCCTGGGAAGGGAGGTGATTTCCAGGCTGGCTGCTTTGTCATTAGCACGAATTGATTGGATTTGTCCCCCCGGGACAGGCGCTCCCTGCTCTGGGCTCCCGAGGGAAGGGCAATGAGTGCCAGATTGCATCTCAATTACCAGCAGCGCTGATTATTTGTATGAATATTCTCCCAGATCCATTAAAAGGCCGGGAACATTCGTTTGGGATGATGGGGTTTTCTTCGTGGGGCTCTTGAAATTGAGGCTGTTTTCCAATTGTTGACTTTAATGAGGATTTGGGAACCCACTGGGGCTCAGCAGAGCGTGAGTTTGGCTGCACCCATCAATCTGTGCCTCGTCTGGGAGATGCCTCTTCCTGGAATTCCAACGTTCCCCCTGCCCCTGGCTGCTCCTGGGCACTTGGAGCACCCTCCATTCCTACTGGAGGGGCTGTTTTTAGGAGGAGAAGGAGGAGAAGGAGGAAAAGGAGAAGAAGGAGGAAAAGGAGGAGAAGGAGGAAAAGGAGGAGAAGGAGGAAAAGGAGGAGAAGGAGGAAAAGGAGGAGGAAAAGGTTTCCCTGCAGCGCTGCATGCCAGGGTGCAGCTCAGGGAAGGCGTTGGTGGGTGCAGGGAGCACGTGGGGCAGCAATTCCGTGGAATTTCAGGGCAGTGGAGCCGAGTGCTGGCCCTGGGGCTCGCTCGGAATGGGATTCCAGATCTCCAGAGGGATGGAGAGATGCACGTGGGAGCAGGCAGGAGTTTTTCACAGCGTGTCTGCTCTCAGTGAAGGACCCAGGTGCCATTCCCAGGGCTCAGGTGCCATCCCCAGGGCTCAGGTGACATCCCCAGGGCTCAGGTGCCATCCCCAGCCACGCTGCTGCTCTCAGGCTGGTTTTGGCTCCGTGGCCAGCTCAGCTCCCTCAGGACTCCCCCTGCTCCCCTCAATTCCACGTTTTCCAGGGTGGGAAGTTTTCCTGCCAGCCTCACACTGGGGGTGACAGGAGGGGTCCCTGATGTCCCCCTGCCACCACCTCATCTGTCACAAACTCATTTGGAGGCTGCCAGTGACAGGCACTGATAACACATCGGTGTTTTGTCAGCAGCAGCAGCCACAGAGGTGACAAAAGCCAATTAAATCCAGGATTTTCACCAGCTGGAGTGAAATATTCCACTGAAATGTGCCTGTGGGAGCTGCTCTCCTGCCTTGTGCCCATCAGATCTCAGCTCTGGCACATCAAACCTGCCTGAGCAGTGGCCTGAGGAAGCTTTTACGTGCTGGGGATGAAACTTTAAATATCTCTGATGGATTCAGGTGCTGTGGGGTCAGGAGAGCCCAGCTCCAGCAGGGTCAGTCCTGCTTTTAGCTCAGCTCTGCTTTGGTAATTGGGGAAAGAGATTTCTGCTTCCAGAGAAGCATTTCCAGCACGGGGGAGTCCTGGGAGGTTGGAGAGTGTCTTTAATTCTCTTAAATCAGGGGGAATTCTTTAACACCAGGGGGAATTCTTTCAAATCAGGGGGAATTCTCTCAAATCGGGGGGAATTCTTTCAAATCAGGGGGAATTCTTTAACACCAGGGGGAATTCTTTCAAATCAGGTGAAATGCTTTCAAATCAGGGGGAATTCTCTGAAATCAGAGGGAATTCTCTGAAATCAGGGGGAATTCTCTCAAATCAGGGGGAATTCTCTGAAATCAGGGGGAATTCTCTCAAATCAGGGGGAATTCTCTGAAATCAGGGGGAATTCTCTAACACCAGGGGGAGGTTGAGTTGTCAGCTCCTGCCCAGCTGCTGCAGCTCCATGGAATTGGACTGAGGATTGAGATGAGGCTCTGCTTTTGAGGGAGGAGGAGGAGGAAAGAGGAGAGGGTGGGCTGAGGGTGGGCTGGCTCCTGGGGGGTTACACCAGCATTAGGAACCAGCAGCATTTCCTGCTGCCTCCCAAATTCCACCCGAATTCCCACAAACCCTGAGGTGCTACAAACTGGAAAACCCCTGGAATCAGCTCATCCTTGAGCAATAATGACAAAACGACGTTTCCTGGAGGGGCCTGGCCCTGCAGGGAGAGAGTGGCAGCAGCAGAGCTCTGCTTGAACTCTTGGAGAAATCCAAACCTCATTACGGCGAGATTAATTTCCCACTAGGAACTTAACAGCTCTTCCAAGAGCGGGATGAATAATGGATGAGACCTTGGCAGCTGGAAAAGCTTCCTGGAGGAAGGCTCTGCGTGTGCTGAGCCAGGGGATCAGCCCAGGATGTCCCCGGGAGGGGACAGTGACACTCCCAGCTCTGCCCTGCGGGTCTGGGGCTGTGCAGGACCCGCGGGGTTTGGGAAGTGCTGGTGCTTTGTTCAGGGATGAATGTTTTGGGATGGGCTCCGTGTGTCCGTGCTGCTCCTGCTCGTGCAGAGGGGTTCTCAGCATCCTAAACTCCCCTTTCCTCACAAAAAAAAGGGCATTTTGTGCTGTTAAATCCACAATTCCTGCTATTTGTCCCCAAGTTCTGCAGGCACTGACCTCTGCTGAGCCCTGCTCCCCTCACCTGCCCTGAACACCCCTCAGGCACAGCTGGGATTTCTTATTTATTTATTTATTTATTTATTTATTTATTTATTTATTTATTTAATTATTTATTTATTTATTTATTTAGTTAGTTAGTTAGTTAGTTAGTTAGTTAGTTAGTTAGTTATTTAGTTATTTAGTTATTTAGTTATTCAGTTTTTTTTTTACAATTCCTGCTTTTCCTTTCATTCCTGCCTTCCCTCCCTCCCTGAGGTTTTTGTTGGATTTATGAGTTGCTTCTCATTTTCCCATTTCCACGGATCCTCCTCTTCCTCCTCCTCCTTCCCTGCCCTGCTGCATCCCCAGAGGAGTTTCCTGCAAAAAAATTTCCTGCAAGGATATTTTTTAGGCAAGATTCCTGCGAGGGCATTTTAGAGGAAAAATTCCTGTAAGGATGTTTCTTAGGCAGACAGAGAAGGTGTATTTTATGGATTAAAGGCAAACAGAGAAGGTGTATTTTATGGATTAAAGGCAAAAAGAGAAGGTGTATTTTATGGATCATTATTTTATGGGTTATTGTGGTCCAGGTCTGTGTTGTCGGGGCTGGTTTGGAGCTGGCAGCACAGGGGAGCATCCAGGTGTGCCAGGGTGATCCCACGTTCACCTCTGGCTCCGTCATCCCTTCCACACTCAGGGGCTGAAGCCTTTTTTCCTTTCCTTGGGAAATGAGCTGATCCCAGGGGGAGCCAGGATTAGGCTGATCCCTGGTAATGCCTCCTCGGGATGAAGTGCCCTGGATTGTAAAGCCAAGGAAGCCCAGGAGGAACAAATCCCTTTGTCTGGGTTAAATGGAAACGTTTCCCTGGCAGGGATTGCTCATTTCTTTCTCTTTGTTCTGCTGGGTGCCTTTTCCAGATAAAGGGGATGAGTGGAGCCTCTGCAGCTCCGGAGGCTGCAATCCCTGGGATTTGGGCTGCAATCCCTGGGAATGCCCTGTCTGATGGAGAGTGGGGTGTGGATTCCTCCCTGTCCCTCCCAGCCTGAGGGGCTGCTGTCCTGCAGGGCCTGTGGGGAGCTCTTCACTGGCTCCGGACTGGGATATGGGGAGGGAATTCCTGCCTGGGAGGGTGGGCAGGCCCTGGAATGGAATTCCCAGAGGAGCTGTGGCTGTCCCTGGATCTCTGGCAGTGCCCAAGGCCACCCTGGGGCAGTGGGAGGTGTCCCTGCCATGGCAGGGGTGGCACTGGAGGGGCTTTGGGCTCCTTCCAACCCAAACCATTCCAGGATTTTACCACTCCTCTGCTCAGGACAGCGCCAAGACCCAGAAATTCCCATGGGCTGTTTGGTTTTCCAGCTGCCGTCTGAGCCTGCAGCAGGGGCAGCTTTGAAATTAAATAATGGAGAAGGAATCACAGCAGTGGGTTGAGAGCAGCCCATAACCCCTGCCTACCCCACAGCCCCTGCCCCACCCCACAGCCCCTGCTCCATCCCACATTCCCTGCTCCATCCCACAGCCCCTGCTCCATCCCACAGCCCCTGCTCCATCCCACAGCCCCTGCTCCATCCCACATTCCCTGCTCCATCCCACAGCCCCTGCTCCATCCCATGCCTGCTTTATCCTACAATCCCTGCCCCACTCCACATTCCCTGATCCATCCCATACCTGCTCCATCCCATACTTGCTCTATCCCACATTCCCTGCTCCATCCCACAGTCCCTGCCCCACCCCATGCCTGCTTTATCCTACAATCCCTGCCCAACCCCACATCCCCTGCCCCACCCCATATTCCCTGCTCCATCCCTCATTCCCTGCTCCATCCCATACTTGCTCCATCCCACATTCCCTGCTCTATCCCACATTCCTGCCTCATCCCACATTCCCTGCCCCATCCCACATCCCCTGTCCCATCCCATATTCCCTGCTCCATCCCTCATTCCCTGCTCCATCCCATACTTGCTCCATCCCACATTCCCTGCTCCATCCCACATTCCTGCCTCATCCCACATTCCCTGCCCCATCCCACATTCCCTGCCCCACCCCACATTCCCTGCCCCATCCCACATTCCCTGCCCCATCCCACATTCCCTGCCCCACGCCATCCCTGCCCCACAGGAGCCGAGGTTTTCCAGGCACCCCGAGGTGCTGGGCTGTTCCTGCTGTGCCACCCTGACCCCACACGTCCCTGCCTGGTTTCCCGTGCCTGCTCCGGGCTCATCCTTCCCTGATTTGGGATCTGTGTCCTGTCCAGGACCTGCCCAAGCCCCCGTGTCCCTCCTCCTCCTCCTCCTCCTCCTCCTCCTCCTCCTCCCCTGAGCCTTCCTCCCCTCGCTGCAGCTTCTCCCTCCAGCTCAGCCCTTCCCCACGCACCATCTGCTCCTCTCCCTCCCCACATCCCCGGGATTTGGGATCTGCTCCGGGGTTTGGGATTCCCCTCTCCCTGCAGGGACTCGCCATGGCCCTGCCCCTCTGCCACGGCTTTCTTTGTGCCTCACAGAAATGATTCTGAACAGGAATTATTAAAAAGAATAATAATTTTTAAAGTATTTTTCCCCCTTTGCACAGTGCTCCCTGGGCGAGCCAGGCTCCCACAGGGATCTTTGGGAAGAGCAGCGAGTCTGTGCAGCCCAGGCAGGAAATTCCTTTTTCCAGACTCGTGCCTCAGTTTCTCTGAGCCCCCAGAGCATCCCTGGGGCACCTGCAGGGCCCAGCCCTGCCCTGGCTGCTGCTCCGTGTCCTGCCTCGGGGATTTGGGGACACTTGGCAGGGACGTGTGACACCCCCAGGTCTGGCACGTGCCAGGGGTGCCACAGCCCCTGGGTCAGAACCCACTGGGGGTTTTGGGGTGGATTTGGGCTCTCCTTGCCCCCAGCCCTGTTTTAGGGCTGGTTCTGCTCTGCTCTCCCCCTGTCCTTGGCTCCAGGCTCTGAGGAGCTGCCAAGTGTTCCTGTTCTGGGCTCGGGGATGGGAATGTTGGGATTTTTCCCTGCTTTTCCTGCTGTTTCCAAGGCAACTGGGAACTCACGGGGCCACAGGCGCACACATGGGGCCCTTCCCCGGAGCATTTCCCACCTGTTGGGACGCTCACCTGGTCCCTCCTTGGAGGACTGAAATCCCTCCAGTTTTGGTTCTTGCTGGGGCCCCCAGGCTGCAAAAACACCCCAAAAATGGGGATTTTAAACCAAGGGGAAAAAATAGCGAGGCTTTGGTGCTTTCTGAAACTCAGGGTGGGGTTTTCTTCCTGGTAAAATTTTTCAGCTGTTTTCCTTGGGGTTTATGGGATTAACTGGATTTAAAATTACGGGATTAGCTGTGATGTACAATCACCTGCAAGGCAGGAGATTTCTTGTGTTTCCTCGGGCTTTGGGGCCCGTCCATGCGGGCGTTGTGCTGGGTTTGAGGTGCAGAGGAGGGCAGGGGGCACTGCTGGGGCCTGATCCAGGTTTGGCCCAGCTTTGGGGGCTCCGTGGGGTTTGGTCCCTGTGGAATCCCCTGAGGGATTCCTGAGCAGGGATTTGGGAGCCGCTCTGGTGCTCTCCTTGGCTCCTTGGTGCACTCCCATCCCAGCTGGGGGGGACTGGGAGCTTCTCCTTCTCTGCACTCCTCAATCCAGAACCTTCTCTCCTTGCCCAGCTGCTCTGGGGGATAACGGGAATACCCCGGGCAGTGCTGGCTTCGGTTCTCCGGGATGGAAAGGAGCAGGATCCTGCTGGGCTGGGCTCAGGGCTGCTCCTCACGGCTTTTCCCTGCTCTTCCAGAGGGCCTGGCAGTGGGAGTTGGATTCGGGGCCATCGGAAAATCGGCGTCTGCCACGTTCCAAAGTGCCAGGTAAGACCCAGCCCTGCTTTTTGTGTCTTTCCTTGCCTTGGGGGCTCAGCTGCCCCACCTTGCCCTGTGCCAGGGGCTGGAGATCTGTGGGTTGGGATCTCGAGGGTGGCAAAGGGAGCGGAAGGAATTCCCGGTGCTGCTGCGTTTCCCTCGCTCCGCGCTCGCCAGATGTGAGAAAAGGTTTCTGGTGTTGGTGGCTCCGTGGTTTTTCCTCTCTGGGATCACTGGAGCTCGAGAGGAGGGAGCTGAGTGTCCCTGCTGGCTCTCAGGAGGTGCCACAGGGATTTGGGGTGTTTGTTCCCCTCCTTCCTCCCAGCCCAGCAGAGCCGGAGCTGGGCAGGAGCAGTGGGAGGAATTGCTGGGGCTGGAGCGGGGCTGGAGGAGCTGCCCAGGCTCTGGAGGAGCTGCGGGCACCTCCTGCCTGGGCTTTGCTTTTCCTTGGATTTGCTCCTCTTGCTCCACAGGAGAACGGGATCAGGCTGGGTTTGGGGAGGAATTCCTCCCTGCAGGGTGGGGAGGCATCCCTGGAGTGTCCCAGGAGCAGCACGGGGCAGTGCAAGGTGCCCCTGCCCGTGGCAGGGCTGATCTTTGGGGTCCCTTCCACCCCAAACCATTCCACAATTCCTGCTGAAGGATCTGTGGGCTCCCAGGGCTGGTTTTGCATCCATCCAGGCTGATTTTGGACCCCTCCAGGCTGATTTTGGACCCCTCCAGGCTGTCCAGCCCCTTCTCTGGCCAGGCACAAGCTGTGCCCACATCCCAAACCTCCCATTCCCAATTCCCTGGCTGGCCCAGCCCCTTGGATCACAGCAGATCCCAGGGAGAAAAGCAGGATACTCCAGCTTTACCCACGGTGTTTCCCTAACCTTTGGAAAGAAAAGGCTCCTCGTGAAGCCAGCGCAGGCTCTGGAGATGCTGGAACAAAAGGAGATTTTTCCCCCCTCAGCTGCTCCGGGGGAGCTGAGGAGGCAGAGGCAGCTGGTGCTTTCTCTGGATTTCCAAGGGCGTTAATCACGGGAGATGAAAGGCGGCATCTGGAGCAGGAGAATCCCGATGCAAATCCAGGCACTGCAGAGGGGACGGAGCCACTGCTGCGTCTGTCTCCGGCAGCTCGGGCTGGGAATTCGTGTGGGAAACTCCAGGAGGGTTTGAGGTGGTTCCCTGGTGCTCTGCAGCTTTGAAAAAGAGCTGGAATTACATTTAATGTGAGAGGTAGTGCTGGATTTGGACACATCCAAAGGGAAAATTGGTCCCTGGAGTCAGGATCCCCCTCACATCCATTCCTTTGGAACAGCGTTTTCATGGAGCAGCCCCGTGACTCAGTTTCCCTCCTCCGTTCCCCCTTCCCTTCCTCCTGGGTGTGACTGAACCCCCCACACCAGGCTGAGCCTCTGCTCCCAGTGAGGGCCCATCCCGGGATGTGCTGAAATCCTGGATTATGAGGAAGGAGGAAATTCAGCTTTTAACACACCTGGGATGGGCTGGATCAGCTCAGCCATCCCAGAATCCCGGGGCTCCGGGAGGATCCTGCCTTTGCTGTGTGCTGCAGGATCCTGGGATTATCCGTCCTACCCAGAATCCAGGGATTCTCCATCCTACCCAGGATCCCAGCTCATCCCAGATCCTGGGATTCTCCCTCCTGCCCATCATCCCAGCTCATCCCCGATCCCGGGATTCCCCATTTTACCCAGGGATCCCGGCTCATCCAGGATCCCGGGATTCTCCCTCCTGCCCAGGATCCCGGCTCCTCCCGGCCCTTCCCGTTCTCCTGCGTTTCTTTGCTGCCCCCGGGTGTGCAGGATCTGTTCCTGCGGCTCCTCCGGGATCCTGCGGGAGCCGGGGCTGGAGCAGCGCCCCTGGCACGGCCGGGATCTCCCTCCGAGGGGAGAACCCGCGGAGGGGCTGTGCCAGGGCTGTGCCAGGGCTGTGCCAGGGCTGTGCCAGGGCTGTGCCAGGACAGTGCCAGGGCTGTGCCAGGGCAGGGCCAGGACAGTGCCAGGGCTGTGCCAGGGCTGTGCCAGGGCTGTGCCAGGGCTGGGCCAGGACAGTGCCAGGACAGTGCCAGGGCTGTGCCAGGGCTGTGCCAGGGCTGTGCCAGGGCTGTGCCAGGGCAGGGGAAGGTTCCCTCCCGCTGGGAATGGGGAAGGCAGGAGCTGCTCCTGGCCTCCTTCCAGGCAGGAAGGTAAAGGGAAGGGCAGCCACGGCTTTAAAAGCTGCTCTGCCTCCCCCTGCCCCTCCCTCCCCTCCCTCCTCTCCCTCCCCTCCTTGGGTGGCTGCTTTAACAGGAACCAGATGGGGCTGGGAGCAGCACGGGCGGGATGTGTGCGGGGACAGGAGGGGACAGGCAGGGGATAGGCAGGGGACAGGCAGGGGACAGGCAGGGGATGGCAGAGGATGGCAGGGGACAGCCAGGGGACAGGCAGGGCTGTCTCACCCCGCTCCCCTTTGCCTTTCCCAAGGCTGGATGGAGCAGCAGAGGGACCAGGCCAGGTCCCTGCTGCTGCCCCACTCCCGGGTCTCCCTTTCTCCACGTCCCTCCCGTGCCTGTTTGAGGATGGAGGCACCTCCAGGGATCCCTGGGGTGATCCTGAGCCCTCATCCCACGGGCTGGGATGCTCTGGAGCTCCAAGGTGCTGTCCAGGGCTGGCAGGGAGGGGATCCTGGCAGGAGCTCGTGGCTGGAATCCCAGGAGTGGAAGGGGATTGGGATTCCTGGTCTCTCTTTTCCTGCCCCTTTCCCACCAGAACCTCTTCCTTTGATCAGCACAAGGAGCTGATTGTCCCCTTCCCATCCCATCCCCGGTGTGGGAGCAGAGTGGGATCCTGAGGGATAACTGGGACGCAGGAGCCTCCCAAATCCCGAACCTGCACCTCCCAAATCCCAAATCTGCACCTCCCAAATCCCCCAGGGCTGTTTGCTGTCTGCAGGAGCTCATCCCCGAGCTGCAGGCGAGCACACAAAAGCCAAATCCGTTTTCTTACGGGGCTCTGCTGCTTCCTGAGGAATTTTTTTTCCTGTCAAGGACAAATTTGCCATAAATTGATTTCTAGATTTTTCTGCCTCCTGAAGTGTTCCAAATCAAGACTGAACCCACACTCTGAGAACTCTGAGCCAGTTCAGGCCCAGGCTGTTAGACTTGGAGCAGGGAAGTGGGCGAAATGCAATTCCTTCTGCTCGGTTCAAGAGATCATCCCAGCCCCTTCTGCTTTACCAATGTGCAAAAACCTGTGCAGGGAGCAGCAGAATGAACCCAGCCTTGGCTTCCCTTACTCACTGAAAAAATCCCCAAAATTACAAAAATTCCCAACCCTTCTCCCTCAGCCTCACTGCAGGGCTTTGCTGCAGGCAGGGCTTGCTCCAGGTGTGATCCTGAGGATGCAGGGAAGGGGAATTGCACTTCCCTGGAGCAGGGTTTGACCTGGGGGTGCCCAGCTCAGCCTGCCTGGTCCCCCCATGGCCCATCCCATCCCCATCCTCGATTCCCTCCGGGAATTCTCCTCTTGGGGCAGGAGCAGGAGCGGTGGGAGGTGATGGAAACAGAAATATCCTCCGTCCCCGGGTGATGCTGGGGATGTTTCCTCCAGCAGGGCACAATGGTTCCCATTCATCCTTCCCTGCTGGGAATGCCGGCCTTGTTTGGAGCTGCTGTGCCCACGGATTGTTTCCTGTCCAGCTCGGGGGAAACACAGCACAGAGGCCGACAGGCAGGCTTTGAGGAGGGCTTGGAAAATATTATTCCATGGGACAGCCTGTGCCTCCCACGCCGTGTCTCTCAGGCTGGTGGAGGGGGGGGAAAAGAAAAAAAAGAAAAAAAAAGGAATAAAAAGAAAGTTTGATTAATGTAGGGAGATTGAAACCAGGCAAAACATTTTATCCTGCGTTTTGTGGGGATGAATGGGAATCATTGTGGGCTGGGAGGCTGCAGAAGACACGGTGGGAATTTCCCTCTGGCTGGGGAAAGGATCCGGGGGAGCTCAGAGAGGGGAAGGATCCAGAGGCGGGGCTGGATCCCAAGCCCTGTCAGACCTCGGGAACACCCCGAGCTGAGGCAGGGGGAATTCCACCTTTCCCGGGATCCCAGAGCAAAGCCCGGCACTGCCCCCGGGTACCAAACAGGGGGAAGGTGCTCGTTAAACAGCGCTTAATTAGCCTGCCCTGGAGGGAGGTGTTTATTAGGGAGCTGGGGAGGTTTTCCTTGGGAAGGGTGGGGATGGAGGGTGGGGGTGGCCCCGGGGGTGGCCCCGAGGGTGCTGTCAGCTCAGCTCTGGAGCAGGAAAGGGTCTGGGGGGTTTGGAGAGCCCCAAAGCAGGGCTGAGGCTCCTGAGCTGCTGCATTTCCCCCAGGAATGACCCCCAGCAGGAGGGATGGAGGATGGAGGATGGAGGGGTGGAGGGATGGAGGATGGAGGATGGAGGATGGAGGATGGAGGATGGAGGGATGGAGGATGGAGGATGGAGGATGGAGGGATGGAGGATGGAGGATGGAGGGATGGAGGGATGGAGGATGGAGGATGGAGGGATAGAGGGATGGGAGGGATGGAGGGATGGAGGGATGGAGGATGGAGGGATGGAGGGATGGAGATCTCCAGGACCTCATCATGAAGGCTTCTCCTGCCCTGCTTTTCTCTCCAAAATGCTCCCTTTGCTTCCCGAGCACCTTCAGATAAAAGGGAGAGAAGCAGGGCAAGGCAAAGCCCTGAGCAGCGATTTCCTCACCCAGGTGGTGCCAAACAAAAACCGCTTTGGAGCCGGGGTTGTCTGGGCAGCTCCAGGGCCCTGCTCTTCTCCCTTTGGTTTAAAAACAACCCCTTGGAGAAGGGAAGCATCAGGAATGGAGACACTGGGACAGGACCCGGGGCCAAAATGGGCCATTTTAGAGCTCCAGCCCTCAGGAAATTGTTCAGTTCCAGGTTTGCAGGCAGCTCAAAGGAGCTGCTCCTCTGCCTGCCCGTCCCTTTAACCTGATCCCTTGGGAGGGCAGGGCTGGAACAGAGATGGGGCAGAGCTGCAGAATAAAGCAGAGATTTATTGAAAGGCCTTGAGGATCCACCTTGGGCAGGACAAGAGCCTGGCCAGGGCTGCACCCAAGGGGGCCCAACATGGGCCACGAGTTTTGACACTTTTATAAGTTCTTGTTTTGTCTAAATGGTGAGGAGAAATTGCTAACACTCTAGATGAAGTTCGGAGTTATACACCAATGCAGTGCAGAATGTGGAAAATAGGAAAGGTGAAACTTGGGGCATCAGGGGTGGCCTGGGGGACACCTGGGGGCACCTGAGTGACACCTGGGGGCACCTGAGTGACACCTGGGGGACCCCGGGGGACCCTGGAGGACCCCGGGGGACACCTGGGGGCACCTGAGTGACACCTGGGGGACACCTGGGGGACGCCGGGGGACTCTGGAGGACCCTGGGGGACACCTGGGTGACCCCGGGAGACACCTGGGGGATACCTGGTGTACCCTGGGGGACCCTGGGGGATACCTGGAGGACACCTGGGGGACCCTGGGTGACCGGGGCCGGTCCCTGCGGCGCGGGAGGAGCGGAGGGGAGCAGCAGCAGCGCGGGGCAGGGTTTGACAGGTAGGGCAGGTCCGGGGAAAGGGCCCCGTGAGCTCCTTCCCACCTGCAGCCCTGATCAAACACCTCGGCGGGCGGCCCCGGGGGCGGCCGTGATGTAATCGCGGCAGCCCCGAACAATCGCGCCTTTCACGGCGGCGCCGATAACGATCCCGACAGTATGGCCGGGCTGCCATGCAAGAATACACATGCACATTCTCCTCCGCGGGGGAACTGAAAGCCCGAGTGAAAAGGGGCTTGTTAAGAATATGTAGCCTGCTTTCATAATCGCTGCCTCAAAGAATGGGCCCTTGAAAACAAGGCTTTGGGCTTATAGAAGGCTTTCTGTGCCTTGACCTTGCAAATATGCGGAGATGCCAATTTTTTTTTTTTTTGCTTCGCAAGTGAACTTGGAGTCTCCCAGCGTGGTGCCGGAGCGCTGGCAGGAGAGGGGGGTGGGAGGTCTGGCCTGGGGTGTTCCTGGGGGAGCTCATGGATTTACCTTCTCCTCCTGAAAACCGGGCTGTGCTGCACGGGGGGATGAGCCAGGGCAGGGCTCGGCTGGGGGTGACAATTGTCCTAGGGGTGACAATTGTCCTAGGGGTGATGGCTTGGGAGGGCTGAGCTGGAACAGAGACTGGGCAGAGCTGCAGAATAAAGCAGAGATTTATTGAAAGGCCTTGAGGATCCACCTTGGGCAGGACAAGAGCCTGGCCAGGGCTGCACCCAAGGGGGACCCAAAATGGTCCCCAAATGGACAAACGCTCCCCAGGGCTCACCCTTGGATCAGTTTTGCTCCGTTTGCACTTTGGGGTTGAATTGTCCAATTGCAGCTGCAGGCTGGGAGGTCCCATCCTTCTTGTTGCTCCCTGCAGCCCCCCTTGTTTGTGCTCTTGGGGCTGAAAGTTGTCCTGGGTGTGCAGCAGGAGAAGGATTTGTTTTGTGTCCGTGCTGTGTGCAGAGAGCTGAGTGAGCCTGAGTGTGAGCTCAGAGCTGCACCCTGGGCACCACAGGGGCTGCAATAAATGAAAATAAAACTGGAGGCATCAGGGGTTCTGTGCCTGGATTGGGATGGTTCCGGAGGACGTGGCTGTCCCATGTCTGTCCCGTTCTTGTCCCATGTCTGTCCCGTGGCTGTCATCACCCCTGTTTCACGGACGGGGAAGTTGAGGCACAGCTAACACATCCGTGTCTGTGGTTCCTGATGTTTCCCGTGTCTCCTGCCCGTGTTTTACAATGTATTCCCTTGCAGTCGGGGGAAGCCTTCCAAGAATCCCCACCTATTTCCGTCAAAAGGCGCCTTTGTTCCCCGGGGACACAATGCGCCTTTGATTGCCGAGCCGCGGGGAGGTGTGAGCGGGGAATGGCCCTTGGGATGGGAGAATCCCCTAGGATGGGTTATTCGGGGCACTGGAGGTGAATCCCTTCCTTCCTTCCTTCCTTCCTTCCTTCCTTCCTTCCTTCCTTCCTTCCTTCCTTCCTTCCTTCCTTCCTTCCTTCCTTCCTTCCTTCCTTCCTTCCTTCCTTCCTTCCTTCCTTCCTTCCTTCCTTCCTTCCTTCCTTCCTTCCTTCCTTCCTTCCTTCCTTCCTTCCTTCCTTCCTTCCTTCCTTCCTTCCTTCCTTCCTTCCTTCCTTCCTTCCTTCCTTCCTTCCTTCCTTCCTTCCTTCCTTCCTTCCTTCCTTCCTTCCTTCCTTCCTTCCTTCCTTCCTTCCTTCCTTCCTTCCTTCCTTCCTTCCTTCCTTCCTTCCTTCCTTCCTTCCTTCCTTCCTTCCTTCCTTCCTTCCTTCCTTCCTTCCTTCCTCCCTCCCTCCCTCCCTCCCTCCCTCCCTCCCTTCCTCCCTTCCTCCCTTCCTCCCCTCTTTCCTTCTTTTCCCTCTTTCTTTTCTCCCTTTCCTTCTTTTCTCCCTTTTTTTTCCCTGGAGGTGAATCCCCTTTCTTTCTTTCTTTCCCCCCTTTTTTCCCCTTTTCCCTTTTTCTTTCTTTCCCCGTTCCTTTTCCCTGGAGGTGATCCCTTCCTTTCTCCCGGGATGCTGCACAGAACAGGGTGTCCCCGAGCTGTCCCTGCCGTGGTGACCCCGGCCAGGCAGACGGGAAGGCTCAGGTGTCCCTGGCCCCAGGCTGGCACGGGGATCCTCATCCCGCCGGGATTGGTGCCCTGGGAAGGGCTCTCCTGGCTCCACACCATGGGAACAGCCTCATTTCCTGGGAAAAGGGATAAAACCCTGCCTGGGCTGGGGCTGGTTCCTGGTTTTGGGAAGGATGGATGGATTTTTCTGTGGTTGTCCCTGTTTTTGGGAAGCCCGGATGGATTGTCCTGGGGTTGGTTCTGGTTTTGGAAAGCCTGGATGGATTTTTTTGGGTTTGTTTCTGGTTTTAGGAAGCCTGGATGGATTGTCCTGGGACTGTTCCTGTTTTTGGGAAGCCCGGATGGATTGTCCTGGGGGCTCTGTGGGAAGGAGAGAAGGAGGACAGCAGGCACAAACCCCTGCTGGTTTCTCCTGGCTCTCCCCCCAGTTCCATCCCTTCCTCCTGCTCCTCGGGGCTCACCCTGGGGGTCGCTATTCCCGGTGGGATCGGGATGGGGGGGGTCCCACCCTTCCTGCACAGACCCCTCCATTCACAGCTCCCTCCCGCTGATTTGTGTGGCCAGGGGCAGCAATAGCTGCTTTGTGCCCAGCGAGGGAAGGAGGGAAAACAGCCCAGCCCAGACAGCGGCTGCAGTGTTTTCAGCAGGGATGGTTTTCCCCCTCCGTCCTCCCTCTCTTTGCCTGGAATAATGTTTGTGATTGTAATGGCCTGTCCTGCTCAGGGAAACCCGGAGCCTCTCCCCCTTCCCCTCCCCTGCTCTGTAAACCCTGGGAGAAGTTTAAACAACCCGCAGAGGTTTTTCTCACCGGGCTTATTTTACTCATAGGAAACGAGGGGGTGAGAGAAGGGAGCTGTGGGCAGAGGAGGAGCTGAGCTTGGGAGAGGCTCTGGGATCCTTGGGAAAGGACCTTGGGCTGAGCTTTGCCCCTCGACATAAATAAATGGATTTGTTTTATTTATAAATTTACTCTTTTAGGAACTTAGCCATTGGGATTGTGATCCAGAACTTCCCGGAGGGCCTGGCTGTCAGCCTGCCCCTGCGCGGCGCGGGCTTCTCCCCGTGGAAAAGCCTTCTGGTGAGCTGCCCCAGGGACAGGACCCCCAGCACCCCCTGCCCCCGGGACAGGACCCCCAGCACACCCCCTGCCCCCGGGACAGGACCCCCAGCACACCCCCTGCCCCAGGGACAGGACCCCCAGCACACCCCCTGCCCCGAGGGACAGGACCCCCAACAGCACCCCCTGCCCCAGGGACACCCCCTGCCCCCTCATTCCCTGCCGTGTCCGTGCCTTGCTCCATGGTGGAGCTGGGATGGGCTTGCTGTGGATCTGGGAGTGCAGGGAGCTGGTGCTGGGAGCGCTGCAGCTTCCAGCACTGCCCTGCTCCTCCCACACCCTCCATGCTCAGACCTGAGCCCTCAATCCCAGGGATGCACCCCTGATCCCAAAAATCACCATATCCCAGGGATGAACCCCTGATCCCAAAAATCACCACATCCCAGGGACTGAACCCCTGATCCCAAAAACCCACCAGATCCCAGGGATGCATCCCTGAGCCCCACAGGTCACCACATCCTAGATGGATTGTCCTGGGGCTGTTCCTGGTTTTTGGGGTTCCCAGATGGATTCTCCTGGGGCTGTTCCTGGTTTTGGGGTGGCCAGACAGATTGTCCTGGGTTTGTTCCCAGTTTTGGGGACACTGGATGGATTTTCCTGGGGCTGTTCCTGGTTTTTTTGGGGGTGCCCGGATGGACTGTCCTGGGGTTGTTCCTGGTTTTGGGACACTGGATGGATTTTCCTGGGGCTGTTCCTGGTTTTTTTTGGGGTGCCCAGACAGATTCTCCCGGGGCTGTTCCCAGTTTTGGGGAGCCCGGCCGGCGCCGTGAGCCCCGCTGTCCCTGTGGGATGGCCGTGCCAGCCGTGCCAGCCGTGCCACAGGGGTTTTGTGGCCGTCCCCAGGTACGGGCAGCTGAGCGGGATGGTGGAGCCGCTGGCGGGCGTGGCGGGCGCCGTGGCCGTGGCGCTGGCAGAGCCGCTGCTGCCGTACGCGCTGGCCTTCGCCGCCGGCGCCATGGTCTACGTGGTGATGGACGACATCGTCCCCGAGGCACACACCAGGTGAGACCCGCACCCAAGGGTGCCCCCCGAGCACCCCTGGGGTCCTGACAGGGGAGAGAATCACGAAATAAAGGCCCCATCAAAGCAGGCTCTGCTGAACTGCGAAAGTCAGCCTGGCGCTGCTAATTCTGGGTAATTGGCAAATTCCCGTGCGGAATCTTGGTTTCCTTCATCTCCAGTCTTGGTTTCCTTCATCTCCAATCTTGGTTTCCTTTATTTCCAATCTTGGTTTCCTTCATCTCCAATCTTGGTGTGAAAACTGCTGGTTAAAAACCAAGGTTTTAACTCTTGGTTGAAAACAAATGCACCTGCAATAGTGAGGGATCTGTCCCATGAGAATTTGGAAAAAAAAACCAAAACCAATCCAAGAATAGAGAGATTTGATGGACAATAGAATACTTTTGATTAACCAATTTGCAGGAAAGCTATCAACCAATTAAGGTTGCCCACGAGGTCTGTAAAAACGACAAAATGAGTTGTGCTAATAAATAATTGGCTTTTCCTGCATGAAGATAATGGAGTCTCAGCCAACTTATGACAGTACCTGGGAACAGGAAATGTCCATGGAAAAGAGGGAATATAAACACCCAGCCAAAGCCTGGAGCACAGAGATGGGCTGGGAATGCTCCAGGGAGCAAACTGGAGAGGAAAAGGGAGAATTACCCCATGGGGTTTGGGATCCTGGGGGATCAGGGTGCAGCCAGGGGATCGCTGTGCCCCCTCCCCATCCCGGGGCAGGGACAGGGGGCTGGGGACCGTCCCGTCCCCTCGGGGTGGGACACGGGCAGCGCTCCCTGTGCCAACGCTCCGCTCTCCCCTCTCTCCCCAGCGGCAATGGGAAGCTGGCGTCCTGCACCTCCATCCTGGGCTTCGTGGTGATGATGTCCCTGGACGTGGGGCTGGGCTAGGGCAGGGCTGCACGCCCAGGACAAGACCTCAGAGCCCCGTGAGTGACGGGGTCGGGAGCGCCGGCCCGGGACTGCAGCTGTACATAGAATTTCGGGATCTGGTTTGGTGTTGATTTCCTCTGATTTTGTATCTCCCCCTCCCCTCCGGGTCCCTGGCGAGGGTTTCCAAGCACAAACACGGGCGGGTCCTCCCAGATCCCGGTTGGGGTTTCCTCTGGGAAGCTGGAATGGTGCTGGGCTGCTTTCTCCAAGGAAAGGCACCGGGATTCTGCTCCCCTCGGCTCTGCCGGAGGTTGGGAATTCCCTGCCCCGTGTGGGGGCTGCTCTGGGGTCCGGCCCTGGGGCACTGAGGTGCAGTAACTCCTCAGGGAGTCTGGAATCCCACCCTGTTTCGGGAGGGCGGGCGGAAGGCACTGGGACTGTGCTGAGCTGTGGGATCGCAGGTCCTCCACATCCTGCAGCTCCTCGGAAATGCTGAGGGAGCTGCTTTGGGTGGATGGAGATAATCCAGGCAAATAAAGATCAATTTTCTTGGGATCTCTGCAAGAGGGAAGTGTCGTTTGTTCCTCTCTCAGAGAGGCGCTGCTCCCATGTGCTGTGTCCAGAATCCTGGGGTTCTGTATGGGAAAACCCCCAGGAAAGGAGGATTTGAGTTTTCCAGCCCCTCGTGGGCTCCACGCTGTCCCTGCCTGGATGCAATTCCCATGGAGCTGTCCGGCCTTCCCAAGGGACTGCTGGATTGCAGCTTCCAGTGACCCTGAGCTCCCTGAAGAGCCGAGGCAGGGTCACCCTGCTCACCCTCCCCTGCAGGAGGAGCCGGGGCAGCACCGGAGCATTCCGGGATGAAGGAATGAAAGGATCCCTCAGGATGAATTCATGTCCCACCTGGAGAGCCACAAACACAGCCGGATCCTCCAGCCTGTCAGGGAGGGTTCCTGGTGTCATTCCCGGCGTGTGGTGCCAGCTGGTACAAAAATAAATCCATTAGAGAGTTAAAGGCAGCCTTGTAATCAGATTTCTGGGAGATAATGCCACATGAAGCATTTAATCCCGCTTGGATGCAGCCAGGCCAGAGGAGGATGGAGCCCCAGGGAAGGAGCAGGGAGGGAGGGATGCGGAAATCCCAGAGGAAAATCCCTCTTTTCTGTTTGTCCCCTGCAGGGGAATGAAATTATCTCCCCATTCCTGGGTGTGAGGGGAAAGCTGGCACGGGGCCAGGCCTGAAATTACCCCTGTGGACAAGAAATGTCCATGGAAATGTGGAATTTGGGACAGAGGGAATATAAACACCCAGCCAAGGCCGGGAACACGGAGATGGGCTCTGCTCCTTGGCTGGGGGGGGCTGGGAATCCTCAGGGAGCAAACTGGGGAGGAAAAGGGGGGAGTTATCCCAGGGGTTTGGGGTCCTGGGGGTCAGGGTGCAGCCGGGGATTGCTGTGCCCCCTCCCCATCCCAGGGCAGGGCCATGGAGCCCATCCTGTGTCCCTGCCTCTGGAGAACAGGGACAAACCCTGGATCAGCCCTGGCTCCAGGTGAGCACAGGGAAGGTTTGTCCCTCTCTTTCCATCCTTTCATGGGAAGGCTCAGCCTTAGGAGGGGTTTGAAATGTCCCGTGAGCTGCTCGCGAGCAAAAATACCAAATTTTAGCTGGGGATTTCTCCCTCTCTACTCATTTTTCAGTAATTCAGACATTGCCGAGGCTCCCAGAGCTCCAGGAGGGTTTGGACAGGGATGAACAGGGTGGGATTGTTGGGGAATTGCAGGGAATTGCTCTGGATGATCCCTGTGGGTCTGGATGATCCCTGTGGGGCTGGATGATCCCTGTGATGATCCTGTGGGTCCGGATGACCCCGTGGCTCCCCCAGCCGCCTCCCCGGCGCTCCCCGCAGCAGGGCGGTGACTCAGGGCGCAGGAATGGCTCTGGGGATGCCAGAACCGCCGGGCTCTCCCTTTCCCTCCCTCTCTCCCCTCTCCCGTGCCGTGCCGGGCCCGGGGAGGCGCGGGCGGCTGCGGTTTGGGGCAGGGCGGGGAGCGCAGCCCCGAACAATGATCCCATTGTGGGGATCCCATTGTGGGGCGTGCGGGGCGCGATGCCCCGGGGCGCACCGGGGACAGTGCCGGGCACGGGGCCGGTGGCACCGGGGGCAGTGCCGGGCACGGGGCTGGGGACACCGGGGACAGTGCCGGGCACGGGGCCGGGGGCACCGGGGGCAGTGCCGGGCACGGGGCTGGGGGCACCGGGGGCAGTGCCCAGCACGGGGCTGGGGGCACCGGGGGCAGTGCCCGGGTATGGGGCTGGGGGCACCGGGGGCAGTGCCCGGGTACGGGGCCGGTGGCACCGGGGGCAGTACCGGGCACGGGGCTGGTTTATTTTAATATAATCTCACAAAATGCTGGTGATACTGGAAAGATTTTGTGTCCAGGGCTGGTTCCTGAGGGGGAATTGTTCCCTCCTCTGGCTGGTGCCTCTGGTGTCCCTACAGGAACAGGGGAACTCTCCCTCCATCCCTCTGCTGTGCCTGCAGCAGCAACAAACCCCGCTGGAAAGGGCTGGGGAGGAAAAAGGGGGAGTTATCCCAGGGGTTTGGGGTCCTGGGGGTCAGGGTGCAGCCGGGGGATTGCTGTGCCCCCTCCCCATCCCAGGGCAAGGCCATGGAGCCCATCCTGTGTCCCTGCCTCTGGAGAACGGGGACAAACCCTGGATCAGCCCTGGCTCCAGGTGAGCACAGGGAAGGTTTGTCCCTCTCTTTCCATCCTTTCATGGGAAGGCTCAGCCTTAGGAGGGGTTTGAAATGTCCCGGGAGCTGCTCGCAAGCAAAAATACCAAATTTTAGCTGGGGATTTCTCCTCTTCCCTAGTAACTTTTCAGTAAACCCTTTATTGGGGAGGAGAGCCCTGGCTGTGCTTTCCTTTGGCTGCGGGATCATTTCCCTGCCATAAAATCGCCAGCGGGAGCCAAGGGAAAGTGAGGTCATGGGGAAAACGCAGGTTGGGAAACAATGGAGGGAGGTGCTGCCAACGGCTGGGGGGGGGATGTCCCACAGCCCGCGGCGTCCCGGGGACCCCCAGCCCCCACGGGGACCCCCCCAGCTCCCACGGGGACCCACAGGGACCCCCCACCCCCACAGGGACCCCCAGCCCCCACGGGGACCCCCAGCCCCCACGGGGACCCCCCAGTTCCCACAGGGACCCCCTTTTTCTTCCAGGATCCCAGTTCCACTGGAACTCCCAGCTCCTCCAGGATCCCAACTCCTCTGGGATATCAGCTTCCACTGGGCCCCCCCATCTCCCCCAGGACCCCAATCCCATTGGAACCTCCCCATCTCCTCCAGGACCCAAATCCTGTTGGAAGCCCCCCATCTCCTGCCATTCCCAATCCCATTGGAGCCCCCCCCCATCTCCTGCCATTCCCAATCCCATTGGAGCCCCCCTCCATCTCCTGCCATTCCCAATCCCCAGCGCTGCTCCCCCAGCTCTGTGCAGGACAGTCCATCAGCATTCCCAACCTTCTTTGTTCCCCTTTCTCTCCCAAGGTTTGAACTCCAGCTGGAGCATCCCAGTTTCTCCCACCCGGGTGTTTCAGGCCAGGCTGGCAGCAGGGGCAGGAGCGAGGTTGGATTTCAAACACAAATCACATCTCACAGCGTGTTTGGCTCTTTCCTTTCCTCTTCCAGGCTGTAATTTATCACAGCTCACCTCTGCTGGTGGATGGACAAAAATCCAGGAGGATCTGCAGGTCCTTTCCCCGGATCCAGCATTGCTGGGGTGGCCCTGGATATCAGAGAGCCCCGGGAATTTGGGGGAGATTTCCTAAATCTTGTCTTGGTGAGGATTCCACCAAATCCCTCCAGTTTTGGGTGGAGAGAAAATCCTCCGGAGAGCGGGAGACGAACGCTGACACCGAGGAACCCCCGGGGCCTCCCGAGTCATTAAACAAATTAAACCTGAGCAGGAGGAGGCCCCGGTGATTGGGTGTGAAACCCCCGGGGCTCGGTAATTGCTCTGCAGCTCCGGTGGGTGGAAGAGACAAAGGGATCTGGGGGAATTTGGGGGAATTTGGGGGAATTTGGGGGAATTTTCCTCCCCTGGCGCAGTCGGCAGCAGCCCCAGCCCTTTTTGGATTCACGGAGCAGAGCCTGGGATGAGCTGGGATGAACTGGGATGAGCTGGGGTGAACTGGGATGAGCTGGGATGAGCTGGGATGAACTGGGATGAACTGGGATGAGGTCCCTGTCCCCGGGGCTGGTGTGGGGAGAGCTCCCAGTCCTCCCCAGTGGATTCCAGCCCGTGCCCTCTGCCGCCGCTCCGGCTGCTCCGCCGGGCTCCAGAGGAATTTTCACCGGGAATGTTTCCATGTTTTTCCCTCGGAGCAGGTGGCCGGAGCCCGAACAGCTGCCAGGGCCATCCGCAGCTCCGCAGGGACGGAAGCAGGACCTGCCCGCCTTTCCTCCAGGGAGGGATGGGAATTCGCCCGGCTCCGCTCGCAGCGGGATCTGTGCTCAGGCGGGAGGAGCACCGGGCTCCCTTTGGATCTGCGGGAGCCTCCCGGGCACGGGAATCCTCAGCTCCGCTTTTCCCGAGCTTCCTGTGCCCGGCAGATCTGCCTGGGGCATTCCTTAGGGATACCAACCCCTGGAGCCTTTTAATTATCCCTCAGATCGGGATAACCCCAGAGGGAACCGCCCTGGAATGCTGCCAGCCCTGGTGCCCCTTCCAGAGTCACACTGAATATCCGAATGGTTTGATTTTATTATTTAATCGAGGCAGGAGCAGCTGCAGAGCGCTGCTGCACCCAGCGCGGGCACGGCCGGGCTGCGGGAGCGATTCCCGCCGGGAAGGGGATGCGGGAGGGAACGCAGGGCGAGCACAGCCGGGCTGGAGCTGTCCCAGGAGATTCCTCCTCGGCTGGGGCTGCCCTCCCTGCGCTCTTTCCCCTCTCCCTCCCCCTCTCCCCGAAGCTCTCCCGAACCAGCGCCGCTTTCTGGCGCCGCCTCCCCCGGCTGCACAAAGGCGGCCTTGTGCCCGCCGAGCTCCAGATGTTCCACATCCCACAGAAACTGCGGCACCGGGTACCTGTTCCCTGCAGCACCGGCCTGGTGCCTTCGGTTTTATTTTCATTTATTCCAACCCCTGTGGTGCCCAGGGTGCAGCTCTGAGCTCACACTCAGGCTCACTCAGCTCTCTGCACACAGCACGGACACAAAACAAATCCTTCTCCTGCTGCACACCCAGGACAACTTTCAGCCCCAAGAGCACAAACAAGGGGGGCTGCAGGGAGCAACAAGAAGGATGGGACCTCCCAGCCTGCAGCTGCAATTGGACAATTCAACCCCAAAGTGCAAACGGAGCAAAACTGATCCAAGGGTGAGCCCTGGGCAGCGTTTGTCCATTTGGGACCATTTTGGGTCCCCCTTGGGTGCAGCCCTGGCCAGGCTCTTGTCCTGCCCAAGGTGGATCCTCAAGGCCTTTCAATAAATCTCTGCTTTATTCTCCAGCCCTGCCCGGTCTCTGTTCCAGCTCAGCCTTCCCAAGGGATCAGACTGGCTTGGGAGGGAGGGAGCTGCCTCCAGCTTCCCTTGGTCCTGGAAATATTGAGGTTTTATTCCGGCTCTGATTGTTTTTCTCCCTCAGGATCTCAGGGAGGTGTCAGGAATTCCCTCTCCTGCGGGCCCAGGGCTGGGCAGGGACGTGTCCCCACCTTGGGGGTCTTTGGGGCCAGGCTGGGCCCCACCTTTCCCCACAGGTGAGCCCAGGAGCTGCCCAAATCCAGCCGGGGGGGGGCTCCTGTCCCAGGTAACAAACGATGGGAGAGCAGGAAACACCCTCAGGTTGCACCGGGGAAGGCTGAGGCTGGATATTGGGAGAAACTTCCCAGGATGGGCTGTGCAGCCCTGGCACAGGCGGAGGGAGCCCATCCCTGCAGGGATTTGAAACCACGCGGATGTGGCACTTGGGGACAGGGTCAGTGGTGGCCCTGGCAGTGCTTGGATGATCTGAGGGGGTTTTCCAGCCTGTTCTGTAATTCCTCCTCTGGAGGTTCCTCCCCCAGATCCCAGTCCGGGGAGGTGAGGCACACAGGGAATGTGTTTTCCATGGGAGCAGCAGGCGATGGATGCTCTGATCCATGGCCAGGGCAGCGCCTGAATCCCGCCGGGGCTGGAGGAGCTCCCGATCCCCGGGATGCGGGGCGGGAATGCAGGGAGCAGCTCCATCCCCTGCTCACCTGGAAACGCCCCCGGCCTCATTCTCATGGAAAACGCTCCGGGAGCGGCTCCCTCCCCTCAGCCCCACAGGAACCCCTCTGTGCGGGGCACAGCCCCTCTCTGTCCCCTCCCTTTAACAATCGTCCCCTTTTGTCCCTTTCCCTCCGTGCCCTTGCTCCCTCCGCCCATCCCAGCCCCGCAGCCGCTCCACCTGTTTTTTCCACGTCCTTTTCCAGGACACCTGATGTGTTTATTTTCATTGCCGGTTTGTTTTATTTATTTTTTTGATTTTTTTTTTTTAAAGGGTCTGTGAAGTCGGTTCCTCCCGGCCGTGCCCGCGGTTAATGAGTAACCACAGCGAGCTCCGGGAGCCGCATAAGGGAGCGTTTGTTCTGCAGCCTCTCAATGGAGCCTTGTGCGGGAGGCAGGAGCGCGGGGAGAGAAAGGCAGGGACGCTAAATCACTGCCCTGCTCCTCCCGGGAGCGCCGGGCCCCTCGGGGTGCCGGGGCCTTTCCCTCGGAGGAGGGGCTGAGTCACCTTGGGAATGGATTTCTCTCCCCGGCAGAGCACACAATGCACTTTTTAACTTTAAGGTTCATTTTAAGTGGCTTAAGGTGCAAACGCTCAGCACATCCAGGCACTGGCGTGGCGGGAATTGGGATTTTCTGTGTCCCTGTCCTGCTGAGGAGCAGGTTTGGCTTTTGGGGTTCAGCATTTTCCCTGACCCCCTCCCCTGCTCTGGTTTGGTGGTGATTTTGGGGGGCTGCTCCGGTATTTGCCGTGGGGTTTGAGGCTGTTTCCCTCCCCTGGCTGATGGGGCAGGGTCTGGAAGCTCCGAGCTGTGTGCCAGGTGTCCCGTGTGACCTTGGCCATGGCATTTAACCCTCTGTGCCCTGCCGTGCCCGCCGTGCCCGCGGCCCTGAGCAAACAGGTGACGCCGTGCCAGTGCCCAGCCCTGCCTTTGTCCTCCTGGGAGCCTCCTGGAGCCTGCCTGGGATCCTGGGAGCAGCAGGGAGCTCCAGGCCCTGCTGGGGATGCCTCTCCCTCTCTCTGTGGCTCCGTAAAAAGGTTGGGAGAGAACTCCAGGACCTTCAAGCCCAGCCTGGCCAAACACCCCCTGTCAAGCAGAGCTGATGGAGAGGAGCCACCTCTGCTCCTTTCTGAGGGGTGGGAGCTCCCCCCTGCCCTGGGCAGCCTCTCCCAGTGCCTGAGCACTCCTGCAGGGAAGGAATTTTCCTTAACATCCACCCTGACCCTCCCTGGCACAACCTGGGGCTGTCCCTGGCCCTTTTTGCTGGGAGCTGATCCCACCCTCCCCTCTGTGCTGGGGATTTGGGGGGCTCAGGACTGGCAGTGGATCCTTCCCGTGGTCCTGGGGCTGTCCCAGGCCGGGACTGCTCCGTGTCCTGCTGGAACCCTCAAAGCTGAGAATTCCAGAATTTCTGTGCTCACAGGCACTGACCCCAAACGAACACTGCACTGACCTGGGGCTGTGGAAGAGGCTCCCAAAATTGAGTGACAGTGCTGGGATTGTGGGGGTGGAGTTTGGATAGAAGTGTGTGAGATCACAGGGGGAAAACTCAGAGTTTAAGGGTTTAGAATATAATAATATACATAAAGCAAGATGGAAGATTTAGGGCAGAGTCCTTCTTTATCACCTTCTTTTCCACGGGTCTGGGTGTTTTTTTGTAATTGGGTAGAAAAGTCCTCATTGCTGGCCACGAGTGTTTGGTTATTGGGTTAAAAGTAAAAATAATTTAGGTGTAATTTCTTAATTGGATAGTTTGTCATTAAAACACCTTGGAGAGACAGAGGGGGCTCCATTTTCAGTTTTTTAGCTCGAAGGGCTGTAGCACTCACAGTGTGTGAGACTGTAACACTGATAAGAATTAATAAATATCTGAGCCCGAATAAGAAACAGGGTCTGGAGCATTTCATCCCGACCCTGGCAGAGAAAGGAGACAAAAGCTGCAGTGTCCCTCTGTTCCCTGAGCACAGCGGGCTGTGGAGGGGACAGCAGTGTCCCCAAGGGTCCCCATCCCTGCTCCTCTCCCCCGGGGAGGATTCCCAGTGCTCCTTCCCCGTGGGCCAGGCTGGGATCCAGCACCAGGCAGGAGCTAAAACCACGGAACCACATCTCCCTCCTCTTTCACAAACCTCAGCTTTGAGGCTCGCTTTTCATTTTATTTTTATTATTTTGTTTTTAATTTGGGGGTTGGCTGCAGTTTTGGGGAAGGATTGGGGCTGTTTGTGTTTTTACCTGCCACGGCTCCCTGGAGCAGCAGCTCTTTATTGGCTCCCCCAGCACTTGGCACTGGCAGCACTGGAAAGAAAAAGGTTTTTGTTCCCATATTTCCATATATTTATATGGATTTGACTGTGCTGGGGAGGGTATTTGAAGGTCAGAGGGCTTGCAGAGGCCAGGCCTGGGAACAGGAACAGCCACCCTGTGGGAGCTCACTCCCAGCTCTCCCTTCCCGGGCTCTTTATTTTCCCAGTGCTGCCCAGCACTAAACACTTTATTTTCTTGTTTTTCTGGGGAAAATCACCAGCAGATTCCACGGATTTATGGGTGGGCCTTTCCCAAGCTGGGGCTGTGACCCCAAACTGCCCCCAGGGCCTTGGTACCGACATGGCCTGGACAGAACAGGGAGCTTTCCTGGCTGCCCCTGCCCGGGCCAGGGCTCCTGGTGCTTCCCAGAGCTTTCCCTCTTTTCCTGGAGGAGTCAACAACCCAATCCCTCCTCCTCGGCAGCTTCTGGCCATCGGGAGCTCCGCACATTGGGAATATTCTTGTGGAGAAGAGCCAGTCTATCCTCCTGGTGGTCTCCTTGGGAGCCCCAGAACCATCCCTGGAGTGAGGAGCAAGACTTCCCTTCCCAGCAGGAAAACCCTTTTTCCATCAACCCCCTCTTCCCTTTCCATCAAACCCCTCTTCCCTTTCCATCAAACCCCTCTTCCCTTTCCATCAAACCCCTCTTCCCTTTCCATCAAACCCCTCTTCCCTTTCCTTGGCCTCGCACTGAGGATTTCCTCCCTTAAAAGCCCTCCCAGAGCTCAGATCCAGCAGATCCCGAGGCCACATCCCCACGCTGGATTTGACTTCTCCGGGTGCACTCGGTGACCTCGGAGCTCTTTTCCAGCCTGGATGCTGCTGCCACTCTGTGCTCCCCACGCCCCCAGGGAGCTGCAGATCCCGCTGGGATAAAGGAGGATTCCGGCTGCTCCCGGTGGGTTTTTCACACCTTGGGAGCATCATCCTCCCACCCCCGGGCTCTTCATTCCCTGCTCCTTCCCCGCCCACCCCGGCATTCCAGGGCTTTTCCCTGTGGCTCAGGAATGCGGGGCAGGAGCGCTGTGCTCTCCCAGGAGCCGGGAAGGGGCACGGCTGGCGCTTCCCAGCGATGCCAGGGCTCTGCAGGGCTGGGAATGCTGCCCCGCCTGGGGCTGGATCCCGTTCCAACATCTCCCGGCACCTTCCACCATCAGGGCAGCCTCTGGCACAGCCAGGCCTGGGAGCATCCCAGGAATCAGCATCCTGCAGCTTCCCATGGGAATTCCGTGGGAATTCCTTCTCCTTCGGGGGTCTCTGGGCAGTGCAGGGGGGCCTGAGCAGCACCCAGGGGCTGTCGTGGTCCCTCCCACCCATCAGAGGGTGACACAAAAGCTGTGGCAGAGCCTTGGAGAGCTCCAGGGTGGTTTTTTTTGGGAGGTGATGTCTGACAGCTCCTATGGGAAATGAAAAAAGGGAGTAGAACTTGGGAATTGAATCACAAAAATGGAAATTTTCCTCTGGAAATCCCAGACCCCCAACGCCCCTGTGAGCCCACAGGAGCCCCCTGGACAGGCAGCTTGGGTGCTGTTGGATCAGAGACACTTCCAGAGCCCCGGGGGGCTCCAAGGCCCCTCCAGGCCGGCCCTGGTGCTCCGGGGCAGGGGGAGCTCCATCACCCGAGCCTTTTCCCAGCTCTTCCCTCGCTGCCAGCCCCGTTCCACCTCTTGCCAAACAGGTTTGGATTTCCAGACCGTGGCTATGAAAACGCAGCTCAGCCCCCTCCTGCACAGCGCTGAAATGTGGCTTTTCCCCTTTTTAATATCCCCCAAACCACGACCTTTTCCCTCCTTCAGCAGGCAGCCAACACAAGCACAACAATGCGATCCGTGCGGCGTTTCAGCTGCGGTTTCTTCAAGAAATTCATCTGCTCTCGAGGCAATTACGGGCGGGGAAGCATTTCCACCCCGGCTTCGGGCCCTGAACTGCTGCCAGCAGGGATTTTTTCCCTTCCCCTCCGCTCTCCCTCTCGCTCCCTCAGCCCCCCTTGTCCTAGAGAACCTCTGTGGTTTCTCCTCAGCAGCAGTTCTGGGGCTGTGGGGTGGCAAATCCCGGCCCGGTGCAGGTGGGGAGGGGCCGGCTCTGTGTCCCTGTCCCCCCCGGGGTGGGACATGTCCCAGCTGGACCCGGTTTGTGCAGGATCATCCCCCCCTTCTGCACCCTCCCCTCTGCCCCAGCTCCTGGAGGGGACGGCGGGCACGGTGCCACCCTCTCCTCGTGCCCGCTGTGCCCTCCAGGACCTTCCCAACGCCCGAGGGGACCAGAGGGGACCCGGCTCCCCCTGGGTGACCCTGCCAGCACCCAGGGCTTGGCAGAACCCTCCTGAAATAAGCCCCGAAGTCAACAGCACGGTTAATTGCTCATTCATCCCTCGGACGGGTTAATAATTAAGTTAAATTAATAATTGGGAGAATAATTAAACGGAACGAGAAGCGGCACCCGGCGCGATTGAGGCGTTTTGGGGTTACTCATTCACTCCGGGGCCGCCGGGCTGGCGGTGCCGGGGACGCGGCTCCCGCCTTCCCGGGAAAATCTGGAATTTCCCAGGCAAAACCATCGGCTCGTCCCTGCCCCGGGGAGCGGCGGGGTCCCGGCGGGGAGGAAACCGCGCCGAGCCCCGGCTCCTCCCGGAGCGCCCCGGGAGGGACGGACGGACGGACGGACAGAGGGACGGAGGGAGGGCCACGAGGGCGGGGAGAGGCGGCTCCAGGCCCGGGGGAGGAACTACAAGTCCCGTGGAGCCGCGCCGCCCGCGCGGGGCTATAAAAGGGGGAATGGCCCGGCAGCCGCAGTCGGAGCATCCCCGGCTGCGGCGGAGCCGCTCCCGCTCCGCATCCCGGGGATTCCCGCCGGGAGAGGGGAGCGGGGCCGTGCCCCGACCCCCGGAGCAGGCTGAGGCTCTGGACGACGAGGAGGAGGAGGATGAAGAGGATGAGGATGAGGAGGATGAGGAGGATGCAGCTCCGCGCTCCGGGGGAGCCGCAGCCCCGCGAGGCTCCGGGCGCTGCCGGCGGAGGTGGGAGCGGAGGGGCTCGGGGGGTCCCCGCTGGGCTCGGGGGGTCCCCGCTGGGCTCGGGGAGTCCCCGCTGGGCTCGGGGGGTCCCCGCTGGGCTCGGGAGGTGCGGGGGGTCAGCACGGGGCTCCTCCGCCCCGCCGGCGGTCCCGGTTCGTGGGGGCTGCGCCGGGCGCTGCGGGTCCCCTCGGTCCCCCCTGTGCCACCCCTTTGTGTCCCCCCGGGATGCTCCCGGTGCCTCCGAGCGGGGCGGAATTTCCCCTGCTCTCCGAGGAACAGCCTGTGCCTGCTGTTTCCCTTCCTTGTTGGCGGCATTTTTGGCGGTCTGGTTTATTTTTTTTTTTTTTGCGGGGTGGTTTTTTTTGGTTTATTTTTAGGCACCCTCGCGCTGCTTTTCCCTTCCCTGCCGTGGGAATTTGCTCCCCAGAAGTCTCACCCCGGGGCAGGTGCCCGGGCGGGGCCTTGGGCAGGGTCTGCAGCCCCTCGGAGCCGCGTCCCCTCCCCGCCGGGGTGTCCCCAACCCCGGCGCTTCGCGGGCTCTGGGATGCACAGGGGCACTTCTGTGCGAATCCCGGAAAAAGGAAAAAAAAAAAAAAGAAAGAAAGAAAGAAATAACGATTCCTTTCTTTTGCTGGCTCCAACAAAAAGCCCACGCCAGTCTAGACCTGCAGCCGGCAGCACACGGGGAATGAGCGCTGGCTGCTCCCGGCGTGGCCGGGGGAGCTGCGGGGATCCCTGCGCGGGGCCGGGGATGCTGCGTGGGGCAAAGGATGTCCGAGGGGGCCTGGAGGGGAACCAGAGGAGCTTTTATCGCCCGGACATTGTCGCTGCTGGCTCGGGATTCCTCCGAAGGCTTTGGAGGAGTTGCCCAGCTCCTGATTGAGACATCTCCTAATCGCGGGCGCAGCCGCGGGGAAGTGGGGGCAGAGCGCTGGTGACTCAGGCCTTGGGAAGAGGCTGCGATTGCTTTGCCCGGGGCTGTGGAGGGGAGATTCCAGTGGGAAACTGGAGCAGGGCTCCCGAGGACAGAGCAGGCAGGGGATGCTTTCAGCCCCTCACGTTGCTCATTTCCCCGTGGATTTGGGGCAGAAATCTCCCTGGTTTGCCCCAGTGCTTCCCCAGGTGTGGATCTGCGGTGTGAGGGCAGCTGGAGCCCCGATGTGGGGACAATCACCTCGTGCTCCCTTTTCCCAAGGCTCTGCTGCAGAACCAGCCGGGTCTGCCCTATCCAGATTTTCCTTTTGAAGTTCACCGGGTGCTTTCCTCGTTCAGGTGTCCCAAAACGAAGGTCTGGGAGATGTGGCAGCCCTGGGACTGCATTTGATGCGGCAGTGACGGCCCCATCTGGGGCTGTGGGGTCACTGTGGGAATGTCAATCCTTTGGGAAGAGGCTCCCAGCTGAGGCGTGGAGAAGCTTTGGGGAGTGTGAAAAAAAACAAACCCCAAATTCCATTTCTTGTGAGGTCAGGAGGAGGTAAAATCCCCGTTGTGGTGACACCTGTGTGGTGTCTCCTGAGGCAGGAGGGATTTTGGCAAGGCTGAGGTGTTTCCTGGGGAATTAGGAATTTTGGGAAGGCTGAGGTGTTTCCCAGGCAGGAGGGATTTTGGGAAGGCTGAGGTGTATCCTCGGGAATTAGGAATTTTGGGAAGGCTGAGGTGTTTCCTGAGGAATTAGGAATTTTGGGAAGGCTGAGGTGTTTCCTGAGGCAGGATGGGTTTTGGGAAGGCTGACCCAGCTCAGGAACTCTGCTCAGGCAGGTTCAGCCCCAGGAGCTGCAGGTGCTTCTCCTGCCCACGGGATTTGGGAACAGGAGTGTCCCTGCCGGGAATCCAGGGCTGTGGAGTCCAGCAGGATCCTCCTGCCTGCTGAGGCAGGGAAAAAATCCCAGATGGGCTCATCCCACTCTCGGGGATGTTGGCAGGAGCTGGTTTGAGCTGGAGCTGCCCCCCTTGGCTGAAGGATCCCCCAGATCCCTCTGGAATGGCTGGGACGTGCTGGGAAAGGAGGAGTCACCCCTAAAGGGCTGGAAAATGAGGAATGTCCTGGGAAAGGAGGATTCACACTCTTGAAGGGTTGGAAAATGAGGAATGTCCCAAGGAAGTGGATTCATCCCTCCTGGGCTGGAAAATGGGGAATGTCCCCGCAGCCCGGGGCAGGGGGTGGCCACAGCAGAGCGGTGTCACCTGCAGGGTTTGAGGGACAGCTCTGAGTTAAATGGGATTTTGGGGGGGTTCAGGGGTCTCTAAGCTTGGCTGCCAGCTGAGCTGCGCCTGGTTGAGCCAGGCTCAGGGTTACAGGTGCAGGGAGGCTCGGGGAACGCTGGCACCTGGTGACATCTGGTTCCTGTGACATCTGGAAGCCGCTGGCTCTTCCAAGGCTGCACTTTTTCCATTCCCCTCCTGCCTGGCTTTAAGTACACCCAGCCCAGCAGCCTCCCTTCCCCTGGCCGGGGTCTGGGCAGTTTTGGGCTCGGGCTGCTCCATCTGGGAATTCTCCTGGCTAAGGCACCATCAGACCCTTAAATTTTCAGAGATCAAAAGTTTTTGGGCCACACCCCGCCCCTCCCCGCGGCTCCTGACAGCGGGGGGATCCTGCCAGGAGCACAATGCGCCTTCCTGGGGGGGTCTGGGGGCTTGTTTGAACTTTGAACAGAAAAAGCAAAGCAACAAAAGAGAGGCTGAGGAGCGGCAGTGACCGCGGCCGGGAGCCGGGGCTGCCTCACAAAGGGTGGCCTTGTTCGGCCGGGCTGGTTCCTGCAGGAAAGATGGATTTAAAGCGGGAGCGAGGGCCAGAGGAGCGCCCCGTGTTGGTGTAAACGCGGCACGGGAGCGCTTTGATTGCCTCCGGCACTGCCCAGAGGTGCTGCTCCTTTCTGGCCAAAGCTCTGGAGCAGGGTTTGCCCGGAGCCCCTGGGGGCTCTCGGGGCTCTGTCCTGCTCCCAGCCCGATTTTAGAGCTCCAGGGCTTTCCCTTTGTTGAGTTTTATCTTCTTTTTGCCAGGGTCGGGATTAGATGCTCCAGACGGTGTTTTTTGTTCAGACTCAGATATTTATTAATTCTTATCTTTATTACACACCATGAGTTCTACAGCCCTTCTAGCTAAAAACCTGAAAATGGCCCCTATCTCTCTAAGAGGCCTTTTAAGGATAAACCATCCAGATAAGAAATGACGCCTAAATTATTTTTACTTTTAACCCAATAACCAACCACTCCTTGCCTGAAATGCAGATTTTTCTATCCAAAACACCACCCAGACCCACGGAGAAGGAGGTGAAAAAGAAGGACTGGCCAAAGACCTGAATCCTCCATCTTGCTTTATAGATATTATTATATTCTAAACCCTTAAACTCTAAGTTTCCCACCCTGTGATTTCACACTCTTCTATCCAAACTCCACACCACAATCCCAGTGCTGTCACTCAATTTCTCCACAGCCTCAGGTTAAAGGCAGTGTTGGTTTGGGGTCAGGGCCTGTCAGCACAGAAAGTCTGGAATTTTCTGTTCCGGGGGCTCCAACACCTCCCAGTTTTGGGTTTCCCACTGGGATTGCAGGGAGCATTTTCCTGGCCAGCACGGGAGGAAAATCGCGGTCAGAGCTCGTTCTCACCCCGGGTCCCTGCCGGGATTCTCCCCGGAGCTGATGAGGTGCGAAGCCCTCGGCCCCGGGGTTGTGCTGCTGCCCTGCCCTCAGGAGGGAATTTTTTATTTTTCATTTTTTCAATCGGCTGCTCCTTCTGCCAAGCCACAGATGGTTTGTTTTTCCTTTTTTCCAGAGCTAAACCCTAAGCCTTTAAACAAACGCGTTTGATCCTGGGTGGTTGTGCAGTTTTCCTGAGGGGGGAAAAAAAAGGAATAAATCTCGGGATGGGTTTTGTATCAGGAGCAGGCTCGGGCCCTTTCTAAAGCTGATTCCTCCGGGGTTTTATTCCTGCTTTTGCTCCCTGGCAGGGGATCAGAGCTGCAGGAAAACCTCCCGAGGTTCTGGAAGGAGCAGGGAAAAGCTCAGCCTAAGGCAGCCTTGAGCCTTGCTGGGAGCAGGCCTGGATCAGCAGGGCCAGAGGGGCTTTGTGCCCTGCAGGAGCTCCGGGCTGGCTGCTCGGGGACCTCGGTGTCACACTGTCCCCAGCCTGGGGTGGCTGCTCAGGGACCTCGGTGTCACACTGTCCCCAGCCTGGGGTGGCTGCTCAGGGACCTCGGTGTCACACTGTCCCCAGCCTGGGGTGGCTGCTCAGGGACCTCGGTGTCACACTGTCCCCAGCCTGGGGTGGCTGCTCAGGGACCTCGGTGTCACACTGTCCCCAGCCTGGGGTGGCTGCTCAGACACCTCGGTGTCACACTGTCCCCAGCGTGAGCTGGCTGCTTGGGGACCTCGGTGTCACACTGTCCCCAGCCTGGGGTGGCTGCTCGGGGACCTCGGTGTCACACTGTCCCTAGTGTGGGGTGGCTGCTCGGGGACCTCGGTGTCACACTGTCCCCAGCCTGGGGTGGCTGCTCAGGGACCTCGGTGTCACACTGTCCCCAGTTTGGGGTGTCACTGCTGCCTCTGGAGCTGGTTCAGCTCCTGCTGCTCCTTCCAGCTGCACTCCCAGGCTGAAGCCTGAGGATTTTTTGGAAGTTTTTCCCAAGTTTGTAAGGGAAATGCCATTTTTTGGGAGCGGGGTCTGCTGGAGGCTCTTCAGGAGCTGTGGGGTGGCAGCTCAGGGTGCTGGCCCTGCCCATCCTCGACCCCTGACACAAACCCAGGGCTGGCACTGCCCCAGCGCCAGGGAAGGTGGCCCTGGAGGGACACTGCCACCTGGGCTGCCAGTGACACCACTGCCTGTCCCTGAGGTCGGGAACTCCAGGAATTCCAGCAGCTTTCCTGCAATTCCAGGCCCTGGAGAGCAGGTCCCTTCCCCGCTGGGAGTTGGAGGTTTCCTCACACCCAGCTCCTCCTTGGGCTTGGCCTGGCTCTTGTTCCAGCACTTCCCGAGCAACTGGAGTGGGAGAGGGACTGAGGGGTCCCCGGGGTGCCAGCGGGGCCAGCAGGGCTCCATGAGGGGTCCTGGGGAGGGGCTGCACTGGGGTGGGGGCAGCAGGGTCCTGCTTGGCCGGGCTCGGGGGGGATTTGGCCACCAGTGACCCCTGGGAGGGAGTGGGAGCTGAATCCATCCCCCGAGGGGGTCGGGTCTGTGCTGGAGGTGAATGAGGCTCCCCAGGCAGAGCTGAGCTCCTGTCCCTGGGCTGGGGAGGCTGAGGATGGGCAGGAGGAGCCACTGCAGGGCCCTCTGCAGCTGCTTCCCATGGGAATGCCATCCCTGGCTGCAGGGACACGGGGACAGCAGTGCCTGCAGGGACACGGGGACAGCAGTGCCTGCAGGGACACGGGACAGCAGTGCCTGCAGGACGGTGGCACCCGTGGGGATTTCATCCCGGGGTAATCCCTTTTTCCCCACAGAGGCAGGAAAAGGTGGCTCATGGAAGTGGCACCTGCCTGTGGGAGGGAGGACAAGGAGCAGGAGAGCTCCTGTCTGGGCTGTCCCCTCAACAAACTGCCCGTGACCCTCCTGCCACCCCTCTGCTTGTCCCCGTGGGCTCTGCCCAGCCCGGGGCTCGGAGGGGGAGGGAGAAGCTTCCCAGCCCAGCGGCCTGGATGGGGAATAATGCTCCCCTTTTTATGGCTTCTTCAATTGTTCCTGAAAATCCTTTTTAAAAAGGAGGAAAGTTCCTTCCTTCCTTTCAGCTCCCGGTATCTTGAAGAATTCGCTCCATTGTGAGGCCAGGACAGAGACCCTTCTATGAGGGCTGTCCCCGAGCCCCCTCCCCGCGCCCCTCCCGCCCCGTCCCAACAAGCCCCCATTCTCCTCTGAAGAGGGTCCCTCTGTCTAACGCCAAGTAACTCTTAAGGGCAGCATTTATCCCGGGGCACTCAGCTCACAAAGAGTGCCGGAGTGTCAAATAAACTCCCCGCAGCCTGCAAAGAGCTCAGGAAAGAAAACACAAAACCCCCTTTCTTTCCACCCCTGCGGGGAAACAAATACGGACTTTGTGCCGGCGGCAGCGGAGCCCTAACGAGCCCGAGCGGGGCTGCGGCGAGCCCGGCCCGCGGGGTGGCCGGGCAGGGGCTCCCGGGGGACCTGGCACACGGCGAGGGCTCCAGCCCCCCCAAAAACCCTGCTGGCTGTCCCCTGTCCCCGCCGCGGATCGCTTGGGGAGGAGCCGGGCTCTGCCGGGGCTGTCCCCGGGGAGGAGGGACGGGCTGTGCCCGCCGCATCCTCAGCAGCGCCCGGGAGCCCTCGGGGGGCTCCGCTGCCGCTGTCCCGACGGGAATTCGGCTTGGGAATGTCAGCTCTGAGTGGTAGCGCTGTTGGCTGTGTGCGGAGGATGCAAGGAGTCAGCCCCGGGCTCTTCTCCTGGATGGATCCAGACAGGGATCCCCTGTGCCAGGATTGGTGGGACCAGTCCTGAGCTCAGCTCCTGGTTTTCTGATGGGAATTCAGCTTGGGAATGGTCAGCACTGAGCCCCAGCGCTGTTTGCTGTGCATGGGGGATGCGAGGAGTCAGCCCCGGGCTCTTCTCCTGGATGGATCCAGGCAGGGATCCCATGGGCCAGGATGGATCCAGACAGGGATCCCATGTGCCAGGAGGGATCCAGACAGGGATCCCGTGTGCCAGGATGGATCCAGACAGGAATTCCTTGTGCCAGGATGGATCCAGACAGGGATCTCGTGTGCCAGGAGGAATTGCTGGGACCAGTCCCGTGTGAGGAAGTGGTCGGGGCTCCCTGGGGCCTCTGCCCAGCAGCAGCAGAGAAAATCCAGGTGGCTCCCCGAGTTTGGCACGGCCTGGATGCTGAATTTGGGGATCTCTTGGGCCTCTTCCTCAGACCTGCTCAGGTGCCCGAGGACAGCCAGGACTGACCGAGGTCGCTCCCGTCCCTCATCCCGGCCTTTGTTTCCCGCAGGTTTGGGCATTCCTGGAGGGATGGACCCCATCGGCCCCAGGAGCTGCTGGACTCTCCTGATGAGGACACCAGGACACACAGGACTGGCTCTTGTCCCCTCCACCGAGACCCTCCCGAGCCGGGATTCGTCCCCGGGTGGTTCCTCAGCGCTGGAATGCCCAGCCCGTGTTTGGGACGGGGTTTGGATGCTCCCTTCTGTCCGCAGCTGGGAATGGCACTGCTCCTCCCAGCCTCTGGATTTACTGCTTTGGGCATCGTCCTGCCGGCACTGGCTCCTCACAGGGAACTTCCCCAGGGACACGGGGAGAAGCTGCACTCACAGCCTGAGGCTACAATTCCCTCTTTTTCTGGGCTACCCTGAGCATCCCTCCTCTGGAGGAGGAAGGATTCCATGATTCCATGCACTCCTGGATGATACATCCTGCTGCTCTGAGGTGAGTCAAGAACGTGTGTTTTTCCTTTTTTTTTTTTTTTTTTTTTTTTTTTTAAATTTTGTTTTCAAAGCACCTTCCTGTTGGATTTCTTGGAAAATTATATTTTCCCTGTCTTGAAGAAAAAAAATAATGCCCAGTCCAGGGAGCTGCTGTGAGGGATTGAGGGATCAGACAGGTTTGTTCTGACAGCTGGACAGGCTGTTTTAATCAATACATGAATTTTTTAGTGCCATTCCATCTTGAAATCCCCAACAGGAGTTTTCTTCCTGGAGTTTTATCTCTGAGTAATGGATAAAAGGTGCAAGGCTGCAGCTTCCCGGGAGGTTTTCCTTTCTTCCCCTCAGGAGGGGAATCCTGGTGGTTTCCCACTCTCCTGAGGCAGTGGTGGCAGCAGAGGGGACACTTGGCAGGGTCCCTGGGGACAGCGTGTGCCTTGTCCTGAGGGGCTCCTGGTGGCTCCGGGAGGAGGTGACAGGCTCCCTTTGGGAGGGAGGTGCCGGGAGCCTCCTGGGGATCCAAAATTCGCTTTCCTGCTGGAAAACCGTGCCAGACTTTGGGTTTTGAGGGGACTTGTGCTGGTGTTGTCACCTGGGTGTGGCATGGGACAAGTGCCTGGGAGCTGCTGAGGGCCGCAGGTTCCCTCTGCAAGGGTGATTCCCATGGATCGGGGGATCGGGAGCGCATCCCGGGCTCGAGGTGCCGGATCCCGGTGGGGGCGCGGGGGCACATCCCGGCTGGGAAATGCGGGATTGCGGGGGGATTCCCGGGAGATTCCGGAGGGATTCTGGAGGGATTCCAGCCGAATTCTGGCGGGATTCCGGGGGGATTCCGGGGGATTCCAGCGGGACCGGGGGTCTCTGCCGGGCTCGCGCTGACCCCTGGCGGCAACGCCGGCAGCGCCTGCAGAGCCCGGCGGGGCCCGCAGGGGGCGAGCGGGATTCTCTGGGATGGGATGGGATGGAATAGACCTTAAATCCCGTCCAGTGCCACCCCTGCCATGGCAGGGACACCTCCCACTGTCCCAGGCTGCTCCAAGCCCTGTCCGACCTGGCCTTGGGCACTGCCAGGGACGGGGCAGCCACGAATCCCTTCCCAGTCTCCCACCCATCCCTGCCCTCTGGCAGTGGAAGCCGCTCCCTGTGTCCTGTCCCTCCATCCCTTGTCCAAATCCCCTCATCGATTCCTCTGAAGCTGCTGCAGGCGCTGGAAGGGATTTTAAATTTTCGCTAGAGGCTGAACATTCCCAACATTCCCAGCCTGGCTCCAGAGCAGCCCTCTGCTCTCTGAGCTGGAAAAGCTGGAAAAATATCTCCAAATTTCCCTAGAGTGACCAGTATCTTTGGGAGCAGCAGTTAAACCCTGCAGGGCTGCTCCGGAGGAGGTGGGATATTGGGGAAAAACCATCCAGCGGGTGTTCCATCCGGGAAGTCGCACGGGAGTGACAGTGGCTTCCAGCGAAGCCGTCCCGCGGCCGCTGGATGGCAGCGGAGCTCCGCGGCATTCCCGGTCTGCGGCATTCCCGCTGCCGGCCCTGCCTCCATCCCCCTCCATCCTCTGCCTCCGTCCCCCGCTCCCTGCGCTGAATTCATCTCCTGCTCCATTCCCTGCTCCATTCCCTGCTCCATTCCCTGCCCCATCCCAGCTCCATCCCTGCTCCATCCCTGCTCCATCCCTGCTCCATTCCCTGCCCCATCCCTGCTCCATCCCTGCTCCATCCCTGCTCCATCCCTGCTCCATCCCTGCTCCATCCCTGCTCCATCCCTGCTCCATTCCCTGCTCCATCCCTGCTCCATCCCTGCTCCATCCCCTGCTCCATCCCTGCTCCATCCCCTGCTCCATCCCAGCTCCATCCCAGCTCCATCCCAGCTCCATCCCAGCTCCATCCCAGCTCCATCCCTGCTCCATCCCTGCTCCATCCCAGCTCCATTCCCAGCTCCATTCCCAGCTCCATCCCTGCTCCATCCCTGCTCCATCCCTGCTCCATCCCTGCTCCATCCCAGCTCCATCCCTGCTCCATCCCTGCTCCCCTGGTGTCTCCCACCCTGCGGGGTCCCCGTGGGTGCTGCTCCCAGGGGTGGGCAGTTCCCGACCTCCCGGGATGCCCATGGAGGCACAGACCCCAAACCCAAGTAATTATTTGGGATAATTAATTGGATTTGATCCCTGTGTGTGGCTTCCAGCTCTGGATATTCCCTGATTCCCCAGCCCAGCCTGGTTCTTGACTCCCTGGGAGCAGAGCACGGAGGGAATGAGGGGTGAGGATGAGGAGGGAGCGGATCTGAGGTGACAAATGTGACCTCTATGGATCTGCCTTCAGCCAAAACCCTGTGGCACCTGGGCAAACTCAAACTTTATCTGGAATGCTGCTGATCCCTGAGCGTGAGCTGGGAATGTGGGATGTGGGGAGGGTGCACAGGGACAGGAGGGGGAGCTTTGCCTCGGGCTGTCTCCAGCTGTGCCCCCCGTGGGATGGCTCAGCGCGCTCCCTTCTCCCGAGGAAAAGCTTGGGAAGCTCCTGCCCTGCCTGGAAAGCTCCTGCCCTGCCTGGAAAGCTCCTGTCCTGCCTCTCCCTTTCCCTTTTGCTTCCCCCTCCCTCCCCAGCTCCCCGGGACAGCAGGGATCGGGAGCCTCTGGGAATGGGTGAATTACTGCGGGATAATCCCGCGGCTTTGGCTGCCTCGGGAGCAGCTCCCGAGCACTCCCAGGCTCCTGGGCTGGCACTTCCCGAGCTGAAAGCTTTCCCTGTCCGGGCTCCTCCCGAGCTGCAGCCAAGGGCGAATTCCAGCGCCGATACCAGCCCCGGCCCGGGTTTCCATGGTGAAGGCATTTGGGGTTTGCTGCGAAAAGCCGGGTTTGGGGAAGTTTTTAGCTGGGAATGGCACAGTCTGTCCATGCCTGGGCTGCTCCCTGTGTGGGGAGAGCTGTGTGAGCCCAGCAGAGAGCTTGGAAAGGGCCCTGAGAGCCTCGGGGCCGGCCCGAGCTCAGTTCTCACATTGCTCTGCACTCCAGGAGTCCCCTCTGGCTCGGGGACACTGGGATTTGTCCTGGGATCTGCTTTTCCTCACCCAGGAACTGTCCCAGCTCCTCTCCCCAGCTCCTTTCCCCAGCTCCTTCCCCAGCTCCTCCTGCTGCTGTTACAGCCCGCACTAAACCCGATTTATGGAATTTCCCGAGGTGCTCCTTCAGGCCCTCCCGTGTGAAAGCCAGAGGAAAACATTGATCCAGGGATTTTGCAGGTTGCACCTCCGAGTAAATGAAGTCTGCCTGACCTGCTCCCCTCGAGCCTCCTGTGTGTCCCTGCGAAGCACAAATCCAGTTAAAAACCCAATTCAGGCTCCCCCAGCGTGGCTCACCTGCCTCTCTAACAAAAAGGAGGTTTGGAGGGGACATTTTTGCCCTTCCCGGGGTGCCCCTGCCCAGCCAGGACATCTCCAGCGCCGCGGGAGCCGCGCTGCGCCCTTGGCCTCTGGAATGCTCTTTTCATTGATATTTTCTGGGAACAAAACCTGCCGCCTTTGTATCCACTGCCCCTTTCTTTGCCCACGCAGAAGGGGAGGGAGGGAAAAGCGACTCAGATATTTTCTTGTAACAAAAGGCCGCGGGTGAATCTGGATCGGCCTCTCCGCTCCGTTTCAGGCCAAATCTCCAGGGTTTTCAGTGGAGAAATTAAAACACTGGAGCTCTCTCTTTTCTCCCGCAGAACAAACAGGAGCGGTTCCCACTTCCTCCCACTCATAAACAAAACCAGCCCGACGTCTCCAGGAGAAACCCTGCCAGGAGCCTTTCCTTCCTAATTGTTTGATATTTTTTCAGCTCTGATTAGTATTCGGGAGTGCCTGGCACACGGGCTGCGGGCTCCGGGAATGGGCTCCCGGCAAATCCTTCCCTCTGCTCCCATCCCTCCTGCCCGGCCCCCTTCACCTTCCTCCTCCCTCCCTCTCCCTTGGGCTTTGTTTCCCGTCCTTCTCCTCGGGATCCTGGTGGATTTTGGCCACCAAATGCATGGCAGGGGGTTGGAACTGGGTGATCCTTGGGGTCCCCTCCAAAGATCCCATGAAATTCCTGCTTTTCCCTTGGAAGCTTCGCTGCCCCTGCAGGAGCTGCCCGAGGCTCTCAAGGCTTTCCAAGCCCTGCCCTGCTGCAGTTCCTTTGCTTCCAGGCACTTCCCTGCCCTTGGGAAGGAGTCTGGCCTGGCCTGGCTGCCGAGGGATTCTCTTTTCCATGAGGAAAGGGCAGGAGAAGATTTGGGAACGCTCTAAAAGAATAAAAGGGTGCAAGGGATGGGTCTGGGCCAGATTTGTCCTGCACAGGGAGATCTCCTCCTCCTGTCTCTGTTAAATCCGTGCAGAGATGGAACCCTGGGAGTCCTGCAGGTCCCACCGTGGGACTGTGACTCAATCCCTGGGGAAGCAGCCACTCGTTTTTCCCACCTCCAGCGTCCTTCCCGGGGGCAGGAGCTGCCCCACCCCGCTCCCTGAGCCCCTTCAGGGGGCAGGAGGAGCCTCCCCACAGCCCGGGCCCGTGGCTGCCTCTCCACGTGCCCGGCTCTGCTCTTGCATCATGTGCTGCAGATTAGGAACGGGATAAGGAATATCCCGGGATGGGGAGGGGCTGGGCAGGAGCAGGGAGAAAGGGGGGGTTAAAGGGTGATGGAATTGGATCGTGTGGGGCACCACTGCAGCAGGGATGAGCCCGGCTTTTCCCTCCTCTGAGCCCAGCTTTTCCCTCCTCATCTTGCAGGGATGAGCCCGGCTTTTCCCTCCTCATCCTGCAGGGATGAACCCAGCTTTTCCCTTCTCTTCTTGTACCTGTGGGATACAAGAACTCCTTTGGGGTGCTCCTGTGGGAGGTTTTGGGAGGATGTGGAGTGTTGATCCCACCTGCCCTGCAGGCGATGGCCCCAAATCCCCTCCCAGCTGCTCCTGCCCTGTCGAATTCCCGGTGCAGCACCTCGGGGTGCTGGGATCAGCTCTGGAATATCCCTGGGCTTTGCTGGGAGTCTGGTGCTCTCCTGGGAATGCTGAGCTCTGTGACTCAGCCTCAATTTCTTCATCCCATAAACAACCACGGGGGTTCCGGCTGTTCTCACGCTTTTCCTGCCTCCTTTTCCAAGGATTTTGGGATCCACTGGGGCTGGAAACCCCAGGGTGGGGTGTTTGTGTCCTTTTCCTTGATCCAGAGGGGAAACCGAGGCTGTGAGGGGTGGAATAACCCATAGAAAGTCATGTGGGAATGGTGGGATCCCGTGGATTTGGATCCTTGGCTCCAAATGGCTGAGTGGAGCTGGGAAAATGGGAAAAATGGGAAAGTTTCAAATGGGAATGGCTGAGCTGAGCTGGAAGAGGGATCCTGAGGAAAAGGAATTGAGCAGGGGAGCAATTCCCTGCCCAGCAGCTTCCAGGCTCTTCCCAGGGCAGGCTCTGAGCAGTTCCAGGCCGATATTCCCTTGGGATGAGGAGATTTTATCCCATTTTTTGCAGCAGGCACCCAGGGATCAGGGCTGGGATTTCCTAAAGCCTCCTGCTTAAGGAGAATGGGACGTGCAAGTCCTGAAGTTCCTCAGGAGCCCCTGTGGAAAATTCCTGCCCGGGATGGAATATTGAGCCTGGGATCTGTCACACCCGGTGCATCCCAGCTCTCCAGGAGGAAACCACTGAGGCACTGCCACAGTTGGTTAATTATAAAATTAAATAACTTCAAAATTAAATAACTTCGAGTAACTTTAAAATTAAAGTTTTAAAGTTAAAACTCCAGCTCCTTCACCCTGGAATGTTCCCCTGAGTCATTCCCATCTTATTTTTGATTTCCGGATGTTTTCACCCCGTGGGTGGGAGAGTCCTGGGAGAAGCCTGGGATGGGGGTGATAAGCAAATCTTGGAAAACAAAGTTCAGGCAAATCCGTGGGCAGGTGAAGAGCAGCTTCCTCTGGGTGGGGACACGCCTGGGAGGGGAAGGGGCAGCTCTGGATTTGGGGGGTTTTGGGGAGCACCTGCCTTGGAGCTGTTGCTCAGCTCTTCTCTCCAGGTTTGAATTTGGTGGGAGCTGCTTTCGCATTCCCTGGGAAAATAACCCCATTTCCATGGGAAAATACCCCTTTTCCATGAGGAAAAATTCCCCTTTTCCCTGGGAAAATGCCCCTTTTCCCTGGGAAAATGCCCCTTTTCCCTGGGAAAATGCCCCTTTTCCCTGGGAAAACGCCCCTTTTCCCTGGGAAAACGCCCCCTTTCCCTGGCAGGAGCGCTGCACGATTCTTTCCCCAGCTGCTTTGTGTTCAGACTGCCCCCGATTTTTGGACCAAGGAGCTCTGTGTGTGCAGCTTTATCACAAAGTAAACCTGGAATGGGCTTTAGGGCCGGGGCTGTTTTTCCAGCTGGGATGTGGGAATGCCTGGCTGTGCCTGAGGACGGGAATGCTCCCAGTTGTGATGTCTGAGGTGGGAGTTTGGCGTTTGGGAGCCCCTTGGGGCTGGGTGAGAGGCAGCAGCTGTTGGGGGATGGTTGGGAAGAGCTCCCAGTTTATCCAGTTAAATTCCAGAGGGTGGGAGCTGCTGGGGCTGTCCCTGCTCGGGCACTGGGATAAAGCTGGAGTGTTCTGTGCCGGGGTTTTGGTGTCTTTTGCAGAATTTGGGGAGGGAGCTCTGTGCTGACCCCCCCTGCTTGGCTGGGATTCCTCTGGGTGTTCCTAAACCTGGCTGTCCCCAAATCCCAAACCTCCTCTGGATGTTCCTAAATCCACCTGTCCTCAAATCCCAAAACTCTGCATGTTCCTAAACCTGGCTGTGTCCAAATCCCAATCCCCTCCAGGAGGATTTGGCGGGATGGGGGAAGTGTTGGAATTTGGACAGCAGGGAGCAGTGCCTGGGGGTGGTGGGTGTTATATTGAGGGGATTTTGCCCCAAATTTGGGAGTTCTGGGGGGCTTTATTGGTTTTGACCCCAAATTTGAGGGGTTTGGGCTGGTTTGGGGCAGGATTTCAGCCCAAATTTGAGGGTTCTGCAGTGGTTTAGGGGTGGTTTAACCCCAAATTTGGAGGTTTTTGTGTTATTTGGGGGAACTCTGACCCAAATTCTCCCAAATCCCCATTGCAGCTGCCGAGTTCCTCACCTCCAGCCCCAGCCCCGTGTGCAGAAGGGATCTCAGCTCCCACCTCCCTGGAAGACGAGGAGATTTTGGAAATGTATCCAACAAGCCACTCCTTACTTTCTAAACTGAGGAACTCCTCTGTTCCTTAGGGGGAAGGAATTCCCTAATTTCAGAAACTGCTCAGTTCCTTAGGAGGAAGGAATTCCCTATTCCCTAATTTCAGGAACTCCTCAGTTCCTTATTCCCTAAACCAAGCCCTGCTGGAGCATCCAGGTGAGGATGGGGACAGGCTGCTCTGGGCTCTGCCCGCCCGGGGCCAGGAGCAGCTGCCGGGAAGGAGCCGGGACACCCCAAATGTCCCTGTGGGGATCGGAATTCCAGCAGGAATCCCGCTTGGAGCAGGACCTGCCCCGGGTTTCCCTCTTGCTCCATCTCCTGCCGCGGCGGGGGCACCTTGGCAGCACCCGCTCGGTTTTAATTGATGTGTTTTGACCTGATCGCCTCCAGTGTGACCCCGGGGGGCTGAGCCGGGGGGTGGCGGCTCGGGCCAGGTGAGGACGGCGGGATTTGGGATTTCTGTGCTCCGGGGTTCCCTGGCCAGGTGTCGGTGCGGGAGCCCCGGCTCGTAAAGCGGCGCTCGCAGAGGATTAAGGGGAAATCGCCGCTTCCCGGAGGGTTATAAACAACTGCAGGGCTCTTTAACACCTCCCCTGATCGCTCCCCGCCCTTCCCGGAGCATTCCTGCCTCTGGGATGCGGCTCTGGAGCCTGGGAATGCGCTGGGATGGAGCTGCCGTGCCAGGGGCTCCCGGGAGAAGGGGACAGGGACAGGGACAGGGACAGGGACAGGGACAGGGACAGGGACAGGGACAGGGACAGGGACAGGAGGGCTCCGCTGGGGCTGTGCCCTCCCCGTGCCCTGCTCTTCTCCCGGGAGAGGCTTTAGGGGATCAGCAAACCCCTCCAAGGGGCGAGGAGGGTTTTGGGGGACCCAGCACTGGGTCAGGAGCAGCCCCTGCTCCAGCCGGGAATTCCAATCTTCCAGAAGGGAATTCCTCACACGGCAGAGGGGAAACATCCCGGGACTGGGGCTGGTGGTGTTTGAGACACGGTGGGAGCCTTCCCTGAGGGCTAAGCAGATCCCACTGGGACATTCCCTGCCTGGAATCTGGGATTGGCGTGAGCCCTTCCCTGCAGGGATCTGAGTGGATCCCACTGGGACATTCCCTGCCTGAAATTTGGGATTGCTGTGTTCCTTCCCTGCAGGGATCTGAGTGGATCCCACTGGGACATTCCCTGCCTGGAATCTGGGATTGCTGTGAGCCCTTCCTGCAGGGATCTGAGCGGATCCCACTGGGACATTCCCTGCCTGGAATCTGGGATTGGTGTGAGCCCTTCCTACAGGGATCTGAGCAGATCCCACTGGGACATTCCCTGCCTGGAATCTGGGATTGGTGTGAGCCCTTCCTGCAGGGATCTGAGTGGATCCCACTGGGACATTCCCTGGCTGTTTTCCCGCTGCTTTTTTCCCAGCTCTGTTTCATCTCCCGTTGTGGAATTCCCCCGCAGTTCCCGCCTCCCCCTGGCTGCCCCTTCCCACGAGGAGGATCGGGGTAATTAAACATCGGGGTAATTAAACATTGTCCGGGCCGGGCACGGAGCGCCCCCGCTGTTTGCCCAGGAGATAAGGGACGGGAGATAAGGGGGTGTTTGCTGCCAGCCCAAGGACAGGGCCAGCCCCTGCCCGGGCAGGACAGGTCCCCCGGGCTCGGGGTGACACCTGTGGTGACACCTGGCGGGGCTGGCACTGCCCTTCCCATGGGCACGGCCGGAGCTTGGAAGGGAAAAATGAGGAGCGACCTGTGCCCTCGGGATGTGTCTGATGTGGTTAAAATCTCACTGCTGTTAAAATCCCACTGTTGAAATCCCACTGTTGAAATCCCACTGTTAAAATCCCGCTGTGCTGTGTCCTCAGGGAGTTTGGCACAGGGAAACCTCTGCTCACCCAGCGAGGTTCCCCCTGCTGTGTTTTTCCCGGTTTCCCTGTCCCCACACCCTTCCTTTGGGAATGGTGCTGGGGCTCTCATGGCTGGGTTGTCCCCCCTGGAGCCACCCTGAGCCCCTGGGGACGGGACAGGGCTGGCACAGCGCGGTTCCTCTTGCTCCCAACGGGTGGATGCCAGGGAATAAAAACCCCCAAGGTCTCCCTAAAGCCCTGAGCCCATCCTGCAGGGTTTGCTCGCAGCCTGTGCCAGCTCTGAGGTGAGATGAAAGGGCCCCGGCCCACCTGGGGCACACCTGGGGCACACCTGGAGCTCAGCTGTCACCTCCCGGCCCTTTATGGCCCTTTGTGGTGCCGCGGGCTGATAAGGGCTCACCTGGGGGTGTCTGATAAGGGCTCACCTGAGGGAAGGTGGAGGGGAGGGGGGGTTGGTCCCTGCCCTGCCCTGTCCTGGCTGCTCCAGGTACCCCTGGCTCTGCCTTGACCTCGGGAACGTCACCCTGGGAGCTGCTCCTGAGCAGAGATCCCGGTGAGGTTGGAATTCCCCCAACTCCAGGAGGGGGAGTTTCCTTGGCCAGAGGGGTTTTTTGGGATCCTCTGGGGCGGTGAAGCCGTGTGTCAGCCGGGGATTTAATCCTTATTTAAGGCTGTGTGTGAAAGCCGCCCTTGGCGAGGCAGCAGCGCGTTGTCTGTGGGAAGCTCGGGAGGAGGAAAACTCCCAAACTGCCATTTCTGGATCCCCTTTAATTCCAGGGATTAGGAGCCCAGCTCCTGCCTTTCTCCAAGCTGCCACGAGCGGGTTATAAATTCAGGTTGCTGTAGGGGGAACGGTGCTGCCGGAGCTCTGGATGCTCCTGGCCTCACCTCCCCACAGCCCAGGGAATGAACTGCTCCCCTTGGCTCGGGAGTGTCAGCAGGAAAATCCCGAGCGGGTGCTCCGTGAGATCCATCCCAACCTGGCCCTGCCCTGCTCCCTCCGGTGAGAGGAGCCAGAGCTGGGACCTCTCCTGCCTCTAGGGCAGAGGTTTTGCTTTGAATTTGGGATCTTGCTGTCGGCTGAGTGCTCTGCAACCTCATTTTTCTTTTTTTTATTAACCAACTCCGCAGCTTTTCTGTTTGTAAATTGAGTTCGGTAACAGAGCCCCGGAACCTGAAAAGCCAGGAAAGAAAGGAAAAGGAGTAAGAATCTGAATTTTCTCTGTGGTCAAGCCTGGGGATTTATTTCCCTTGGAATGATCCTGATTTTCACAGCTTGAGGACTGATCCAATTGCCGGGAGCCGGTGCCATCCTGCAGTGTCTGGGGAATGCTGCACTGGGTGTGGGGTTAGGAGATCCCTAATTAAGATCAGCTCCACTCAGAGGAACTTCCCTTTCCTCCAGCAGGAGCTGCAGAATTCCTGGGAAGGCTTTTGGGGGTGCAGCAGAGTTTGCTGCACGTTTTGGGCTCCAGCAGAGCAGCTGCAGCCTCTCCCCCATCCCAAAAAGTTCCTGCTGGGGCTGGGCCGGCGTTGAAGGCTCCAGCTTTGCTCCAGCTTAATCCTGACCTTTCTCCCCAGATTTTAGGATTTCTCCCCAGGTTTTAGGATGTTTTTCCCGGTGGTATTTTCTTGCAGCAGCCGATCCTGTCTGGGGCTGTGTGAGAGGATTAAGCCTGGCTCACCTCTGCTGCCTCATTCCTGGGGGCACAGAGCCGTGGCCTGGCTGGCACTGCCGGCTCCCATCAGCTCCTGGAGGACAAATCCCGGATTAGCAGAGCCACTGGCCGTGCTGGAAGTGCAGCCCTGCTAATTAGGTTTATGTAACCGGGCTCCCTAATCGGGGAGCCTTAATTGGGAAGCACGCTGGGGGCTCCGGTGGCCTCTGGAGCTGCTGAAGGCTGGGCTGGGCTGCTGCAGATTCCCAAAAAAGTTATTAAAAACAGCAGTGCAAAGCAGTTCCTGGCGGGATTGAGCATCCCGCTGGTTTCCACTTGTGGCTGGGACGGGAGGAGTCAGAGCATCCCGGAATATCCCGGTTTGGGAGGGACTCACAAGGTGCACGGGACTCCTGGTGCTCTGCAGCACATCCCAAAGGATCCCAGCTTTTCCCGAGGCCTTTGGAGCAGAGCCCGAGGCTCCCAGGAATTGTCTGCACCGGGAGGGATTGGCCTGAGCCGGTGCCCACCCAGTGCCAGAGGGGTTTGTCCCTCCCCCAGCCAGCTCTGGGTTTTCCCAGGTGGATTTTATGGGAATTCTGTTTCCCTGCACAACAAACCCCAGGGAAAAGGACTGGAGCAGCCAAAGGTAAACACAGGTTAGGTCCCTGCAGCAACGGGAGTTTCCTTCCAGCTGGGATCCAGTCGGGAATGTTCCCTCCCAGCTGCTGCTCCCCCTCCTCTGCTGGCGAGGGAGGTGGCACAGAGGGACACGGAGGGAGGCACAAAGGGACATCGAGGGAGGTGGCACAAAGGGACATCGTGGTCACCCGGTGCCAGGGGGAGCAGCTGGCCCTGGGACACCTCGGGGGGATCCAAAGGAGAGGCTGAGCTGCTCCTCCTGCAGAGGGGGTGGAATTTGGGATCAGCCCAATCCCACCCGGCCTGGGTCACTCCCAGGGCAGCCCCAGCTGTGCCAGGGCCTGGCCAGGCTCCCGGGCAGGGATTTCTGCTGGGACCCAGGGCCCTCCTTGGGAATGCCGACGGCTCATCCTCCCTCTCCTTGGCATTCCCATCCTTGGGGCCAGCCCTCAGTGCTCCAGCATCCCAAAATGCCAATCCCATGGCAGTGCCGTGCCGGGAGGGGGCTGTTCCTGCCGGACAGGCTGGTCCTGCACACCCCAGCCTGATCCCACCGGCGCTGCTGCCCAGCTTTGATCTGCTCCCAGTGATTAAATTCCTATCATCCACACTGACAGCTTAATATTCCTTAATATTCCTCAGCCAGGCTGCGCTAAATTAGTTGTGTCTGTCTTGCCAAAGCTGCAGAAATCTTTCTGACAGCTCCAGGCACTTGATACATTTTTTTCCCTTCCCCCCCCGCCACTTTTTCCTCCCTTTTCCCCCTATTTTTTCCCCTTTTCCCATACTTTTCCCCCCTTTTCCTCCTTTTCCCCCTTTTCCTCCTTTTCCCCTATTCCCCCCTTTTTTCTCTTTTTCCCCCCCTTTTCCCCTTTTTCCCTTTTCCCCCTTTCCCCCCCTTTTCCCCCTTTCCCCTCTTTTCCCCCTTTTTTCACACCTTTTTGCTCTTTTTTTTCCCCCCTTCCCTCCCCACTTTTCCCCTTTTTCCCCCCTCTTTTTCCCCTTTCCCCCCATTTTTTCTCAGTGTACAGTGGGAATTGTCTTTGCTTTGTTCAGGGAATCCTTTCCCGAGTTTCCCACGAGCTGCTCTGGTGCTGCTGGGGTCCCTCCGTGCCCTGGAGTGTGGGACTGGGATCTGCACGGGACCAGGCTGGGGCCTCCACAGAAAGTCGTGTTCTCATGGGTTTGGAATGATTTCCTCTCTGAGTCTTGGTTTAGGTTGAATTGTTCCCATTTTGTACCCGAAGGCCTTGGGCTTTTGGGATTCCTTGGAGCAGCTGATCCCTTTCACGTCCCTCTTGGATCCCCTGTTGGATCTCAGATGTTCTGGGGTGAAATGTGGCACTTTGGGGGCTCCTGAGCCAGAGGAGGAGGAGGAGCAGATTTTGGTGAGGATCCGCTGGCAGCAAATGCATCCCAAACCTTCTCCCAGGACTGGTGATCCCTTGGGAGGGCAGGGCTGGAGCAGAGACTGGGCAGAGCTGGAGAATAAAGCAGAGATTTATTGAAAGACCTTGAGGATCCACCTTGGGCAGGACAAGAGCCTGGCCAGGGCTGCACCCAAGGGGGACCCAAAATGGTCCCAAATGGACAAACGCTGCCCAGGGCTCACCCTTGGATCAGTTTTGCTCCATTTGCACTTTGGGGTTGAATTGTCCAATTGCAGCTGCAGGCTGGGAGGTCCCATCCTTCTTGTTGCTCCCTGCAGCCCCCCTTGTTTGTGCTCTTGGGGCTGAAAGTTGTCCTGGGTGTGCAGCAGGAGAAGGATTTGTTTTGTGTCCGTGCTGTGTGCAGAGAGCTGAGTGAGCCTGAGTGTGAGCCCAGAGCTGCACCCTGGGCACCACAGGGGCTGCAATAAATTAAAATAAACCTGAAGGCATCACTGGGACATCTCCTCCTTCCCTCTCCCCACAAACAGCACCTTTGGGTGCCCTCAGAGCAGGGTGCCGATGGCACACGGGACCTCCCGCCGCGCAGAGAGGGGAAGTGACACCAGATCCACCTCGACCCAACGCGCTCTCCCTGCCAAGAGCTTAAGGAAGGGGAAAAAAGCCCCACCCCAGCAGCAGCAGCAGCACCTTCCCTAATTGCCACACGGAGAGGCAGGAATTCCAAATCCGGAGTTAATCTCCGGCGGGGATTAGCGGAGCATGCGGCGTCTTGTCGGATGCGGCTGCAGCGCTGGGGCTGTAATTTTTCCAGACAAGAGGGAGGTTCCCGCTGGAGCCCAGCCCTCCCCACGCTGCCCCAGTGACCCACTGAAGGCTGGGCTGCTGCAGATTCCCAAAAAAAATCTTAAAAACAGCAGTGCAAAGCGCTGTTCCTGGCGGGATTGAGCATCCCGCTGGTTTCCACCTGTGGCTGGGACGGGAGGTGTCAGAGCATCCCAGAATATCCGGGTTTGGGAGGGACTCCTGGTGCTCTGCAGCACATCCCAAAGGATCCCAGCTTTTCCCGAGGCCTTTGGAGCAGAGCCCGAGGCTCCCAGGGCTCGGTGTCTGCTCCAGGAGGGGCAGCGGTGCCCGGGTGACCCATCCCAGCGCTGACCAGCAGCTGTGGGTGGGGATCCTTTATTTCCACAGGGAATTCCTCACCCAGGAGCTCGGGATGCTGCTCGTGCTGCTGGAATCCTCTGTCTCTAGGAGGAGGAGGAGGCTGCAGCATCCTGGGCTCGCTGGGAGGAGCTCCCCGCATCCCGGGCTTTGGGAGCTGCTGCTTTTGGCAGCTCCGAGGAGCCCAGCTCGGCTTTGGCAGCGCCTGAGCACACGGAGTTAATTAGCGGCTGTTAATTGCGCTGGGAGGTTGGGAATTGGACACGTTCAGAATTCCAGAGCCGCCGTTTCCAAGCTCCGGTGGAGCTCCTGCCCCAGCCCTGGAGAGCGCCACGTTTAGCCCGGGGAAAAGGCAGCACTTGATGGGTTTGGTTCCTTCATTCCTCCCCTCCGGGCCCGTTTGGAGTTTGGCCGTTCCCTGCTGGGTCTCTGGCGGTCCGCAGCCCCCGGGGGCAGATCCCGGGGATGTGGGGCACAGATCCCGGGGATGTGGGGTGCAGATCCCGGGGATGTGGGGTGCAGATCCCAGGGATGTGGGGCGCTGATCCCGGGGATGTGGGGTGCGGATCTCAGGGATGTGGGGCGCAGATCCCGGGGATGTGGGGCACAGATCCCGGGAATGTGGGGCACAGATCCCGGGGATGTGGGGCGCTGATCCCGGGGATGTGGGGCGCAGATCCCGGGGATGTGGGGCACAGATCCCGGGGATGTGGGGCGCAGATCCCGGGGATGTGGGGCGCTGATCCCGGGGATGTGGGGCGCAGATCCCGGGGATGTGGGGCACAGATCCCGGGGATGTGGGGCGCAGATCCCGGGGATGTGGGGTGCGGATCCCGGGGATGTGGGGCACAGATCCCGGGGATGTGGGGTGCAGATCCCGGGGATGTGGGGTGCAGATCCCGGGGATGTGGGGTGCAGATCCCGGGGATGTGGGGCGCGGATCCCGGGGATGTGGGGCGCGGATCCCGGGGATGTGGGGTGCGGATCCCGGGGATGTGGGGCGCGGATCCCGGGGATGTGGGGTGCAGATCCCGGGGATGTGGGGTGCGGATCCCGGGGATGTGGGGTGCGGATCCCGGGGATGTGGGGCGCAGATCCCAGGGATGTGGGGCGCGGCGGGGCCGGGCCCACCGGGCAGCGCCGCCCTTGGGTGCGGGAGGCTCCCGGGGCTGGGGATGTTTCCCATCACCTCACACCTCTCCAGCCTCATTCCAGCTGGGGCAGGGGAGCTCTCCTGTTATCACAGAGCCAGGGAACGGCTTGGATTGGAAAGGACCTGGAGTCCCATCATGGATCTGTCCCCATGGGACACCTCCTGCTGCCCTGGGCTGCTCCAGGGATGCAGGAGCAGCCACAGCTCTCTGGGAATTCCATCCCAGCGCCTCCCATGCAGGATTGCTCCCAGTTATCCCAGCTCTCCCTGCCCTCTGGCATTCCCTGTGTGCTGTCAGCCCTGCTGGCCCTGGGGACAGGGACTGGGGGTGTTCCCCGGGCTCTGGCACAGCCCTGGCTCTCCAGCCACCCCCTGGCTCTGCTCTCCCTGGTTTTTAGAGGCTCCCTTCAGGCTCTGGAAGGGGCTCTGAGCTCTCCCTGGAGCTCTCCCGTCTCCAGGTGAGCTCTCCCAGACTCCAGAGCTGCTCCAGCCTTTGGAGCATCTCCGTGGCCTTGGCACTTTCCTCAACATTCAATTATAATTATAATTATAATTATTTACTGCTCCTGTCAGCTGGTCCCTGAGCTGACAAGGCTGGGGGAGGCTGGAATGGCTCAGCTGAGCCCTGGGACACTGGGGGACATCAAGGGGACACTGGGGGGACACTGGGGGACACTGGGGGGACACTTTTTCTGCTGGGCCTTCCTGCCCTTTCCCAGCCCGACTGGGGGGAGTCTCTGTGCCTGCAAGAGGTTAAAGCTTTGCCCCTGTGTTTACTTTCTTGGCTGCCTCGGTGCATAAAAAGCTGTCAGCACCTCAGGTGGGGATTTATTTGGGCATTAAAAAGGGCCCGGGGCGGGCGGATGCAGACACTCGGCAGCTCCCTGGAAAATGTGCCTGCAGCACAACCCCGGCCTCTGCACACAGCTCGCCCTTTAATAAGTGCATTTAATTAAAGTCATATAACTTTTTTTTATATATATTATTATTATTAAAAAGGAGGGAGAGGAGGGGAGGGATAATAATAATAAAAAAAGAAAGAAGTGGGGCCTGCTGAGCTGCAAGCAGAGGTTGGGATACAAAGAGGGGGTTTAGAGTGTGGGTTTAATGGAAAAGCCATCAACAACGTGTTGTGTTGCTCCTTGTTTCCCAGCCTTGCTTGGGGTTGGGAGGAGAATTTGAAGGGGTTTCTGAATTTCCAGGCTGCCTTTTCCCCCTCTCCCCGCTGCTGAAATTTTGCAGAATTATGAATTTTTCCAAACCCGGTTGCCAAGGGCTGTTGCTCTTGGATGGAGCCACTGTTGCTTTCTCTGCTTGTTTAACCTTTTCTCTCTTTTCCTTGGATCTGGGGGGATCCTGGAGCCCCCACGTCGGCTGTGAGCACCTCGAGAGCCACCCCCTGTGGGGAGGAGGAGCTTTGGGAAGGGGCTGTGGGGTGGGGGAGGCTTTGGGGTCCTTTATCCGTGCGCTGATCCCTGCTGGGCTGGGCTGGGCTCGTCCTGCTCTGAGGGAGCTTTTCCCACCCAGCAGAGCACCAGGACAGAGCAGCAGGAGCTGTCACTGCCCAGATTTCCCCTGGAATGCGGGCAGGGCTCGCAGAGCTGCGGCTGCTGAGCCTCGGGGATCAGCGGGGTTTTACCGGCTCCTTTCCCAAATCCCTGCCCTGCTCCGGGCTGTGACATCCCAGCCCCGAGCTGTGACATCTGTGACATCCCTGCACCGAGCTGTGACACCCCAGCCCCGAGCTGTGACATCCCAGCACGGCATTCCCGGCTGCATCCTCCCCGCCTGCTCCTTGTCAGGATCGCGGTGCTGCTGTTTTCCTGATTTCCCTCCCGTTTTCCTGATTTCCCTCCTGTTTTCCTGATTTCCCTCCCGTTTTCCTGATTTCCCTCCCGTTTTCCTGATTTTCCTCTTGTTTTCCTGATTTTCCTCCTTTCCGAGCTTCCCAGGAGCTGGGAATGCCCCACACGCGCATCCATCTGCCCGTGCTTCTCCTCTCCTCCTCCCCGGGCGTTTCGTGGAGCGCTGCCTTTGGCATTCCCAATTTATTCATCTCCCCGAGGGGATCTGCCGGGGACAAAACATTCCTGCTCTGGGGAGGGCCGGTGCCTTTCCCGGGATCTGGGATCTGGGATCTGCGGCTGTGGGAGGGCCCCGCGGGGCGCGCAGGTACGGACACGCAGCTGGGGCGCGGAGACTGCAGATGTTCCTGGAATTCCCAAGCCGGATCCGAACAGGATGCGCCTGGCGGGGGGAGGAGGGCGCTTGCCAAGAGCCTGACATCGGGACGGGATCGCTTCCAGCCTTTCCGGCGGCTCCGGGGATTCGGGGCTGGAGCGGGGATCGGGATGAGCCCCGGGCAGCCCCCGGCCCCAGCGCCTCTCCAAACCCTGCTCTCTGCTCCCTGCACAGCTTCTCCAGAGCTTCCTGGGCTGTTTTCCCAGGAAAATCAGCTGTGCTCGTGCGAACGGGGCAGCCTTGTCCCAGAACCTTTCTCCTCTTGTCATTCCCGAGGTTCCTAAATCCTGAATTGTGGGCTGGGGCTGCCCTGCAGTGAGGGAATGTCGTGTCCATGCCTGCGCCTTTTTCCAGGGTTTTTTTCTTGGATTATCTGCACTGCTGAGGAGTGGGATGGGTTCCATCCCTGCAGGTGATGCTCTGGTTCATCCCTGCTCCTGCGGGGCCAGGACCAAATCCATTGGAAAGGAGAGTGCAGGAATTGGGAATCCTGTGGATGGGAGGGATTGTTCTGCAGGAATTGGGAATCCATGGATGGGAGGGTTTGTTCAGCAGGAATTGGGAATCCATGGATGGGAGGGTTTGTCCTGCAGGAATTGGGAATCCTGTGGATAGGAGGAATTGTTCAGCAGGAATTGGGAATCCATGGATGGGAGGGTTTGTTCTGGAGGAAATGGGAATTCTGTGGACGAGAGGAGTTGTTCCTCACCCCGGGGTGTTGCTGCCGTGCCCCACATTCCCTGTGTGGATCTCTGTGGACACAGGGAATTGTCCCTGCACTTCTCAGACTTCTCCCGAGCTCCTCAGGGAGCACAGACGAGGTCCCTGCCAGGAATCCCAACATCTGCACAATTCCTCGGCAGGAAATGGTGAAATCCTCCCTGAGGTGAGGAGGGAAAGGGGCTGGATCTGTGCATCCACCCCTGCCCTGTCCCTGGAGCAGGACTGGAGCCCCTCAGCCTGAGGAGGATCTTTTCTATACCTACATCGAGTTAAATTAGATTTCAGCATTCTGTCAATATTAATTTCTGTCTTGTTGTTCAGTTTAAATATAGATGAAGTATTGTTCAGTTAAATTAAGTTCTGTTAAGTTTGAGCCCAGTTAGTTTTATGTTACTTATATGTTTTGACAAGTTTAAGTTTATGAAGTTTGGATAATATTCACATTATATAGCCACACCTCTGGGTGATTCCTGCCTTGCAGCAGGGAGTTTTCCTGCATTTCCAAGGAATTCCAGTGGTGCCAAGGAATTCCAGTGCCTGCAGGGTGGCACCTCCTGTTGGAATCACAGCTCAGGGCTCCAGCAGGGGTGGGAGGCGGCTTTGCCTGGATGAGCGCCCCGGACACAGGGCTGGGTGTTCCTGCTTGGACTCATCCCTGTTTTCCTGCTGCCAGCCAGCTCCAGAGCCCAGAGCTGGCAATTCCCTGTGGGAATGGGGCTCTCCTGCTGCTTCCCAGCGAACAGGACCTGTGGAAGCACCTGGGGCCCGGTACCCGGGCTGGGTGGCACCCCGCACTCCCAGTGCCCATTCCCCGGGATTCTCGGGATTCCCGGGATTCTGCGGGATGCCAGGAGCTCAGCCGGGCTCTCCCCAGCAGCTGCAGCCTCCCGCAGACCCCCCGCGCTCCAGCCCCGAGGCTCTGGGCCAGGAGGGGCTCCTGGGGGTTTCGGAGCAGATGTTCCAACACCACGGATTGTCCCCTCCGTCCTCCCAAACTTCCTGCCCGGCTCAGCCCTGGGACTCCAAATGGAAAAAGCAGCTCGGGGCTGTTGTTGTCTTGGAATCAAAACCTCCCTGGCTCCCGGGGCAGTTCGGGAGAGGGGGTGTTGCTCCTCGGCTGGTCCCGCGGGGGGATCCGGGATAACCATCCCCACCCTGCTGGGGTGACAGGGCTGTCCCCAGGGCACCCCTGGTGGGGTGACAGGGCTGTTTGAGCTGTCCCCTGTCCCCAGGACACCCCTGGTGGGGTGACAGGGCTGTTTGAGCTGTCCCCTGTCCCCAGGACACCCCTGGTGGGGTGACAGGGCTGTTTGAGCTGTCCCCTGTCCCCAGGGCACCCCTGCTGGGGTGACAGGGCTGTTTGGGCTGTCCCCCCTGTCCTGGCGAGCTGGCACTGAGGGCACAGTGTCCCCTTTGTCCCTCCCCGGCCTGGGGCGGGGATGTCAGCAGGGAACGGCCCCATCCAGGAGAAATCCTCTTCCCGAGGCCGGACCGCGGGGAACTCTCTGGACTCTCTGTGCCTTGGATGGAGCTCAGGAGCTGTTTGTGGCTTTGTCCCCCTGCCCTGTGCCGTGCCCAGCCCCGCTCTGGCCCCCTGAGCCCCCCTGAGCTCCCTCGGGTGGGCTCTGGTGGCTGCAGGCAGCTGCAGCCTCCCAGCCCGGCCCTTTGAAGGGTTTGTGGCTGCCCACAGCGACCTGGCGGGGCTGAGGTGCTCTGGCCGCCGATTTCAGGACCACCAGCGAGCTCAGGGATGGGGCTGTGGGCACCTTTTGATACCAAAAGATATCTGAAAGGCAAATATTGAGAAATACCTGGGCGGAGGGAGCCAGGCTGGGATTTTGGAGCCCCTGGCAGGAATGCTTGATGTATCCCCGTGGGTGGCACATGAAAGGTGAGGCCAGGTTATTAATTTGGGGGGCTGGAGCCCCTGGCCGGCTCTGGGAGACCACCAGAGCTCTGAGGGGGGTTTGGACAGAGCAGCTCGGATTCATCCTCCTCCTCCTCCTCCCTTCATCCCTAAATACCACCCTGCGGAGAGCAGGGAAAAACAAATCCACTTCAAACAGCCCCGTGTGGTGGTGTTTGTGCCCCTGCAGCGCTGTTTGTGCTTTTGTTGCTCCCCTGGGTTTTATGGAAGAGTTTTTTTCATGGAAACGCTGCTGTGGGGTGGGATGGATGCAGCCACCACCCTCAGAGAGCCCTGTCACAGCTGGGGGGGTGGGCAGATCCCAGGTGATCCCAAATCCAGGTGATCCCAAATCCAGGTGATCCCAGCTCCATTCAGAGCTGACTCAGTGCTCAGGCTGTGCTGGAGGTCCCAAGTTTGGCTGGGGGAGTCCTTCCCTCCTGGAAGTCCCACGATATCCCAGGAAAATGCATCTCCCATGGTGAAATAATCCAAATGTCCACACCAGACCCGATTCCATCCCAGCAGGGTTTTCCTGTAGCTTTTAAGGATGGAAGATGGATTTGGGGGCTGATCCAGGGCCAAGCCCAACTCCCTGCTGGCACCCTCTGCTCCCCCATTTCCATGGAAAATGATCCCAATCTCCCAATCCCCACTGGAAGGTGGAGGTGCTCCATGGTGCCAAACAGCCTGGGGATGTTTTCCTTCCTCTTCCCAGCAGGAACATCCAGGTTTTCCCTGGATCCCTCTGGGACGCCGGGCTCTGATCCCGGTGTTCCCTGGATCCCTCTGGGATGCCGGGCTCTGATCCCGGTGTTCCCTGGATCCCTCTGGGATGCCGGGCTCTGATCCCGGTGTTCCCTGGATCCCTCTGGGATGCCGGGCTCTGATCCCGGTGTTCCCTGGATCCCTCTGGGACGCTGGGCTCTGATCCCGGTGTTCCCTGGATCCCCCTGTGATGCCGGGCTCTGATCCCGGTGTTCCCTGGATCCCTCTGGGATGCCGGGCTCTGATCCAGGGTGATTTAACCCTTTGGCGCAGCGATGTCCTTGAAGGATGCCCAAACCCCTGCCTTGTGCCGGGTGACTTCCAGCAGCTCCCAAACCTCCTCCTCTGAGTTTTTCCCGGGCTCTCAGGAGGAATGGCCAGGAAATGGTGGGAGACAAACTGGACATTCCCATGGAAATGTCTTTTGGAGACAAACCTCCTGGCTCTTCACTGCCCCAGCGCCCTGAGCCACACGTGGAGCCACATTTGGTGTTTCAGAGCTCATCTTCTGCCCTTCCCCGCATCCATCAGCCCCTGTGGAATCTCCTCTGCTCCCATTCCATAAAAACCCACCCAGAGGCTCTCAGGGTGGGAATTCCTTCACTCCCAGCCCCAAACCGGCCCTGCTGCGGAGCTGGGGCCGCCTCCCTGGCACGGGGACCCCGGCAGGGGTGGGCAGAGCCCCGAGCCGGCCCTGCTGCTCCGGATCCCCGCTGAGGGAGCGGGCTCAGCTCCAGGGTGTTTGTCTTGGAGATTAAATCTGGAGAGCCTCCGGTCCGGGAAAGAGGGGCAGGAGGGAGGGGAGGGAGCCCAGCCCTGCGGGGAGCACACCTGTTAACCCTCTGCAGGCTGGAAAAGCCATGGGTGGAGGGAGAGGGAGAAGGGAGAGGGCAAAATGGGGCTGGGCAGCACCTTGGGAGAGGTTTGATCCCAGTTTGGCACTGGGGATGATCTGTGGGAGCCCACAAAGCTGGGAATCCTCAGGGGCTGCTCCCCACAGGGCTCCAGAGCCCCTCCCTCAGCGTGGGAGCTGGGGCTGGCACTGGGGGGACTGGGCTGCCCATGGATCTCTGTCCTGGGTTCTCCCCCACCCTCCCATCCATCCCAGAGGTCTCCAGCTCCTCTGGGCACCCCCTGGATGTGGAGCCTCCCTCTCCTCCTGAGTCCAACCAGGGAGGGAAAACCCAAAGCTCTCGGGCTTGGTGCTGCAGTGCTGCTGCAGGGCTGGGTTAGGGTTTAATCTCTCCTTTAATCCCAAAGGAACAGCTGAATTTAGGGAGATGTAGATCTTATCCATGTGTTATCCGTGCTCTATCCATGTTTCACCCCAGTTTCCTGTTCCACTTAATTTAATTATTTAAAATGAAGTAATTTAAAAGGAATCACTTTTGAATTTCCCCTTTAGGCCTCACCAGTGCCTCAGCCCTGCTCGATGCTCCCTGAGGGTTTTTGGTGCTGCTCTCCAGTTCCAGGCACCCAAAAGGGACAAAGAGCCCCAAATCCGCTCCCCTCTGAACACCAAATTCCAGGTGAGTCCTGAATTTCCCCAGCCCCTGCTCCTGAGCCCTCCTCACTGCAGCCGAGAGGGAATTTTGCCTCTTGATCCAGCCGAGGTCGGGGTGGGAATTAAGCAGAGTTTTGCTGCGCTGATTTCCCTCTGCTGGGTTCTGTCATTATCTTTTTATAGGGAAGGTGTGTTCCCGCCTTTCCTGCCGTGGCAGAGGTGCCCTGGCACACCTGGCTTCGCTCAGTGCTTTGGGAATTCTTTGGGATTGGGATGGAGATGCCCTGGGGGCTCCCCAAGGGTTCCGGGTTTTTTACATCCCCCAATCCTGAGCCTCCGAAATTCCCCCTTTAAGGGAAATTCCTGGAGCATCCCGGGGCTCCCTGGGAGTGGGACTTGGGAAAGGAGATTCCTGCCCTCGGGAAGCACGGCTGGATCATGCCAGGGCAGGTTTGGCTGCTCTTGGGTGAGTCCCACCGGCGTCTCCAGGACCAACCACTTCCACTGAGCTGGGAGAGCGATGCTGGGGCTGGTGGGGCTCACTGGGATCATGGGCAGGGGGATTTCTCCCTTCCCTCAGGGATATCAGATCCTGTGGGATGAGCAGATGAAGGCTGTGGTTGTTGGAAGCTCGGTAGGGAGACAGGATCCTGTCAGGCCGGGGGGCGTCTCCCTCTGCATCCAGCCCTGCTCCTTCCAGCGAGGTTTCACCCCCTCATTTTCCATGGAAAGAGGGAAGGGGGAGAGGGGAGAAGGAGGGGGGAGCAGGGAGAATTAATCAGCTTAGGGTCAGCACAGGAAGAAACACTGCTGACATTGGTAATCCCCGGGCTGGGGATCAGCTCAGAGCTGCAAATCAAAGGGCAGCCGGAGGGGTTTTCCTCCTTCCCTCCCTCCCTCCAAGGACAGGGCAGGACCCCGGGGTGGCTTTTGCACCCTTGTTTGGTGCCACTCCCCGATCCGAAGCTTTCCAGAGGACATCTGGACCCAGATGTGCGGATTTGGGGCATCCCCAGGGGAGCAGAGGGAGGAAATCTGGGAAATTGGGAATTGGGGGATGCACAGCCAAAGCCATCCCCTCCCTGGGGACAAACAGGGAGGGTTTGCAGCGCCCTGCCCACCCTGCAAGTTTTATTCTGGAATGGGAGACGGGTGTGGGAATGAGGAGGGAACCCCCTGGAATCCCTTTTGTCCTGGGATCCAAGCCCTGCTCACCTCGGTGGCTGCAGGGGGGACCTCGGAGCATCCCTGCCCCGCAGCAAATGGAGATCTCCGTGCTGGAGAGGAGGGGGCTGAGCCCTCCAGCTCCTCTGGGACATCCAGGGATCACAGGAGCTCCTGCAAGGGGAGGGCTCCCACCTGCCCACAGCGAGGGGCTCCGCAGTTCCAGCAGGAAAAGCAGAAATAAGCAGAGCTCCTGCCCAGGGAATGTCACTGCACGGCTCGCGGCCATCCCTCAGCCTGGCAGGGGTTTGTCACTGCGGGGACACTTTAACAAATGACCCAGAACTGGCAGCAGGTCCTGGAACCTGGGGCAGTGTGGGCTGATGTCAGCCCGTGCCTCTCACCCTGCTGCAAAAATGAGGGGGAATGGGACTTTCTTCATTCCTGGCCCTGCCTGTCAGCCCCCGGGTGACACACAGGGCTTGCAGGAACCTTCCAAGAAAGCTTTCAGGAACCAGGGTGGCCTTTTCCTGCGGGGAGGGAGGGGAATTGCTCGACAGCAGGCAGGACAGGTTGGAGTGAGTGAAGGAGAACATGCTCAGGGCTGTGCCCGGGGGTGAGGAGCTCTATTTTTAGGCCTCCACCTGTGCTCGGGTTTGGGGGCTTGGTCAGGGCTGGAATTGGAGGAGGAAGCTGCAGATGGAGCTGGGAGCTGTGCCTGGGGAGCAGCTCTGAGTGCATCCCCCGGATCGAGCCACAGCCTCACCTGTGGCACCCCAAATCTCCCCTGGGTGCAGCCAGGGCACGTCACAGCCACCCCTGCCAGAGCCCTGGGTGCTGCTGTGGTGTCCTGGGCTCCCTCCTGCAGCTCCTCCTGCGCCTCAGCTCCCTGAGGGGTTGGTGGTGTCACACCTGAGGGGACATCCCCAACCCCTGGAGATCCAGGGTGATCCAGGGGGGGATCCTAGTGGAGAAACCTCTTTCCTCCTCTCCTGAGAAACGTCCACCTCCTTCATCCCAGTCCTGCTGCTGCTCCCTGGGCGTTTCCCTGTGTGCTGCTGTGACTTTGTCACCTTTGGGGACAGGGAGAGGTTTCTGGGCAGCCCCGGAGGTTTCCTGAGAGGTTTCCCTGGCATGGCAGGAGGATTTGCACTGGGGATGTGCAAACCCAGCCAGGAGCTCCACACCACGGTGGTTTAATGACAAAACCCCTGGGCTGTTTTGGGGTTAAAGAGGCAGAGTTTGGGGGTTTCTCATCCAGTGTGACCCCCAGCTCGGAGCATCCCCTGCGCGGGGGGCCGGGGCGGTGTGGGTGAGTCAGAGCCGGGGCTCGGTGACTCACGGAGCTGCCAGCGCCTGTCTGGCCGCGGTTATTCATTAACACCTTCCCAGGAAGGGAACAAAGCGCTGCTCCCGCCCGGAGCGTCAGTGACAGCCCTGCAGAGCCGGCCCGGCTTTGGGGAGGTTTGGGGAGAACCGCTGGGGCCAGGACTCGGCTGGCGCTGCCAGGACAAGGCTCAGGGAGCGGTGGCAGTGGCAGGGGGCTGCCCTGGGCCTGGCTCGCCCTTCCAGGCTGGTTCAGTCCTCCTGGAGGGAGGCAGCTGCTGCAGCCCTGGCACAGCACTGGGGTCACGCAGGAACCCCCGGCCCTGCCTGGAGAAGCTGTGGCTGCCCCATCCCGCCCCTGGCAGTGCTCAAGGCCAGCTTGGAGCAGCCTGGGATAGTGGCAGGGGTGAAACGGGATGAATTTTAAGGTCCCTTCCCTCCCAGACCGTTCCAGGACTCTGTGGGTTAAACTGGGGCCACCCCCACGGCGCTGAACCGAATTCACACATTCGGGGCGTGCTGATGTCCCCAGGACGGGCAGGGGACATTCCAGGGTACATTCCCGGTGTGTCCATCCCCGCAGTGCCGATGTCCCCAGCATGCACAGGGGACATTCCCGGTGTGTCCATCCCCGCTGTGCCGATGTCCCCGGCAGGCACAGGGGACATTCCCGGTGCTCCCTCCCTCTCCCGCCCCATCCCGCTCAGCCCCGGTTCATCCCGAGCTGCCCGAGGCCTCCCCGGGGCCGGAGGCGGCAGGAAGCGCCTTTGATCGCCGGGTGTTCCCCGCGGTTCGGAGCCGAGATAAGAGATCAGAGCCGCCCCGGGGCTGCGCTATCGCTGCCCGCGCCTCTGATCGCTCCCGCCCGCGGCGCCTTCAAAGGCGGCGCTGCCCGGGCGCACCCACAGCGCACCCCCGGCCTTTGGGGGAGCCCCCCGAGGGGATGGGACCTGCCCGGGGAGGGGTTGGACCCTCCGGGTGCTCTCCTCGGGTTCTCCTGGGGTGTCAGAGCCATCCCCCCATCCCAAATCCCGCTGTTCTCTGCTCCCCAGAGCCGGGGAATGTGGGGTCGGTGCCCTGCAGACCCCAGTGATGCCCGTGAGGTGCCGCTGGGGTGTCAGCACCATCCCCCCTGTCCCAAATCCCGCCCTGCACGGGTCCGCAGAGCCGGGGAATGTGGGGTCGGTGCCCTGCACAGCTCCGTGGTGCCCGAGAGGCAGGAGATGCTCGGGGCAGGCAGGAGATGCTCGGGGCAGGCAGGAGATGCTCGGGGCAGGCAGGAGATGCTCAGGGCAGGCTCAGGAGCATTTGCAGCTGCTCCAGCTGTGGGAGCGCACAGGAGAGGCTGCGGGAGAGGAGGAAAAGCCTCTGGGGCTGCTGCTCCTTCTGCTCCATCCCACATCGCCCCAAACATCGGATTTGGGGCCGAGGAAGGATCACCCCCTGCCCCAGCCCCCCGGCCCTTCATTAACACTGTTTTTCCTTTGCAGGTCCGTGCTGAAGGCTCAGGTGGGGGACAGAGGGGACAGCCAGGAGCAGCACCCGAGGATGGACCCTGGAGCTCAGGGACAGCCAGGAGCAGCTCCCGAGGATGGACACGAGCTCAGGGACACAGGGGACAGCAAGGACAGCCAGGAACAGCACCCGAGGATGGACCCTGGAGCTCAGGGACAGCCAGGAGCAGCTCCTAAGGATGGACACGAGCTCAGGGACACAGGGGACAGCCAGGAGCAGCTCCCGAGGATGGACCCTGCAGCTGGAGCTCAGCAGGGACCAGCAGCTCTCCCCGGGCAGCCGTGGAACATCAGGGCTGGGACAGGTTCTTCCCCCAGCTCCAGAACCAGAGCCAGCTCCTCCCTGGAACTCTGCATCCCCTCACCCTGCAGGAGCTGAGCTCCCCCGCGCTGGCAGGGCTCCATCAGCCACTTCTGGCTTTGGGAATTATCCTGCTGGATCCTGGCCATGGATGGATGGATGGATGGATGGTGAGGAGCTCCCGGGTCAAACAGGAGCTCAGCGCTTTTCTCCGGCAAGGACCAAGCACTCGCCTGCTTTCCAGTGGATTTTTTTTTGTCTTTATTTTTACCCCTCTGCTTTTTTCTGCTTTTTGGGGGTTTGGGTGTTTCCTGAGGACGCTGGAGCTGCAGTGGATCCCGTGGTGGGATCTGGAACCTTCGGAAGAGCAGGAGCTGAGCTGATGCTGGGGTCTCGAGGCTCACCCTGGGCTGGGTGGCCCCAGCAGGGTCCTCGTGCCACACCTGGGACATCCCAGCGGGTCCCAGGCAGGAGGGAGCGGGAAGCAGGCGCAGGAATGGGGGGACCTCAGCCAGGGGAATGTCACCACTGCGGGAATGTCACCCTCAGAGACAATTAAATTGCATTTAATAAACCCCACTGGCTCCCTGAGTGCTGGATGTTCTTTTCCATTTGCCACATTTCCGGGGGATTTCAGGGATGCCTTGGATTGTCCAGGAAACCTTGAAAGACTCCTGCCCTCACCAAACCACCCCAGGAGTTTGACACTTTTATTTTGCAGGAAAATTCTCCCCTGTCCTTTCCCTCTCCCCTTTCCAGCCTTTAACCACCACTGCCACCCCTCCTGCTCCAAAAGCCACTGAAATGCAAATTATTTCCCCTAAAACCCCACTGTTAATTGTCCCTGGATTCTGTTCCCTCCTACCCTGTGGCACCGGAAGGTGCCGTGTGGAAATAGAACATAAAAGGGATATTTATGGACTGGAAATATCCCTTTCTGATAATTATTGTTTTTAGGATTTAGAACTTTATTTAACAACAAAAAAGGGGTCCTGCCGTATAAAAAGCACAGATGGACCACGGATTATTCAAATTAATTATTTGGGAGCAGCCAGGGTGGGTGGAAGTTTCTCCCACGATTATTTAGGTTGAAAAATGTTTCCAAGGTTGAGTCCAACCTGTGATTGATCCCCTCCTTGTCCATCAGACCCCGAGCTCCCACTGTGCCATCCTTTTCCAACACAATTCCAACCCCAAATCCCGCATGGATCCATGGCTGGCGCTGCCTTTCACCCCAGGGACACATCCAGGGGGATCCCAGTGCTGGGGTATGGGATTTTTGGGGTTTCTGAGGAGCATTTCCCTCACAGGCTGTGGGAATGGGACTTGCAGAGAATTTTTACAGCTTGATAGAAAGTTTACATACAAATCCATACTGTGTAAACCTTCTACCAAGCTTTGCTGTCCCACCCTTCACATGAGACTGAAAATGGAATAAAATAAAAGTTTTGGAACCCCTCTCAGCTGCCCCATCTGTGGATCAGAACAAGAGGACAGAACAAGGGCGACTCTGCCAAAAAGCCTTTGGATCCCCCAGCCCCGACCTGCTCCAAGCAAACACCGGGGCAGGGTGGGCCTGGATTTACCTGGCTGAGCAGCTGGAAAAGCAGCCCGGCCTCCCTCCCAGGAAACCCGAGAAATCCGTGGGGATTTATGAGTTTGCTCTCCCAAATGCAAATATTAACCCTCGCTGCCCGGGGGCAGTGCTCCTGATACCCTGCTAGGAATTCCCTGGCTCCTCCTCCGGCCTGGGAGGGTTTTGGGATGCTGTTCCCCAAAAAAAAAAAGGTGCCAGAGCCCCTCTCTGGGGAAGGGCTGGGCAGGCTGGAGCCCAATCCCCCAGGAATGGGAATTACCCCAAAGCTGCTCCCGGCTAAGCTCATTTTCCCTCTAAGCCTCCCTGCTCTGGTGGCCCTCAAGGAGAGGAAATTCTGCTGGCAGAATCTTCCAAAGGAGATTTCCTGGGGCGTGGAGCCGTGAGCAGGGGGAGCCAGCCCTGGTTCCAGCTCTGGGAGCGCTGTTCCTGCAGCTCCTGCAGCTCCTGCATCTCCTGCAGCTCCTGCAGCCCCTGCAGCTCCTGCAGCTCCTGCAGCTCCTGCAGCTCCCGCAGCTCCCGCAGCTCCTGCATCTCCTGCAGCTCCTGCAGCCCCTGCAGCTCCTGCAACTCCTGCAGCTCCTGCAGATCCTGCAGCTCCTGCAGCTCCTGCAACTCCTGCAGCTCCTGCAGCCCCTGCAGCTCCTGCAACTCCTGCAGCCCCTGCAGCTCCTGCAGCCCCTGCAGCTCCTGCAACTCCTGCAGCTCCTGCAGCCCCTGCAGCTCCTGCAGCTCCTGCAGCTTTTGCAGCTCCTGCAGCCCCTGCAGCTCCTGCAGCTCCTGCAGCTTTTGCAGCTCCTGCAGCCCCTGCAGCTCCTGCAGCCCCTGCAGCTCCCGCAGCCCCTGCAGCTCCCGCAGCTCCCGCATCTCCCGCAGCTCCTGCAGCTCCTGCAGCTCCTGCAGCCCCTGCATCTCCTGCAGCTCCTGCAGCTCCTGCAGCTCCTGCAGCTTTTGCTCCCTCCTGCGCTCTGCAGCTCCTGCAGCTCCTGCAGCTCCTGCAGCTCCCTGCAGCTCCTGCAGCTCCCGCTGATGTTTTCCGGGTGCTGGGAATGGCAAAACCTTCCCCCTGCATGGCCTGACGTCCTCCCCCTCTCCAAATTAAAGTGCCAGCCCTGCCTCGGCCTAATTAAAACCAGCAAAGGGGACTGGGCCAGGCTGTAAAATTCTAGGACAGTTTTATGTGGAGCAATTAAAAGGAAGGTAAAAAAAAATTGTTAAGAAATTAAACACTAATTACATTTTTTTTTTTTTGGCCAGCTGAGCTGTTTTGGCAGCGGGGCTGTGAGGGGCGTGCAGGACATGGGATGGTCGCTTCCCTGCTGCCATAAATCTGCTGGATCAAATATTCCCCTGCTCCAGAGCCCTGGAACTCATCTGCTGCCAATTAACCTAAATCACATTTTTTCAATTAAAAGTCGAGGCCCGCTGGCAGAGCTGGTGTGGAGGGAGGGGGTGGCAGGGGCAGGGCCTGGAAGGGAGGTGCAAATATCTGTTTTAAAGGGTGTGACCCCATTTGAGTGTTTTCCATGTGAAATGGGGTGTAAATTTTGGAAAAATTCATCCCATCCAAAATGGACTTTTTGGTGGCCCTCTCATGGATTTAGGGTTGTTGTCAGGGTCTTCCCAAGGCCTTCAGGTCTTGTCCCAGATGTTGGAAAAACCTCTGGGGAGCTGTGAGAGGACCCCTGGCCCGAGCAGGGAGTCCCACCCGGGACTCCTGGGGTGGTGGCAGCTCCCTGGCTCCAGCAGGGCTCCTTTGGGGTGGGTTCTCTGCCCTGGTCCCGTTTTTGGGGTGGGCATTTCCAGCCTGGGCCGGGCAGGGGGTGCCAGGGTGCTCCAGGGAAGACGGAGCCGTCCCGATCCCGGTGTTTGGGGTGGGAATGGAGCCTTGCACAACACCGGGGATAATTGGATGGGGAAGGAAGCCGCCGCTTCCTCCCTCTGTGTCTGGTCTTGCTCCCGAGCGCTTTTCCCTCGTGCTTGGAAAAGGCAAAGGCAGGGAAGGGTTGGGAAAGAGGAGAGCAAGGGCAGGGCCTGGGGCAGCGGCTCCTTTTGTACCTGCAACCACCCTGCCTCAAAAAAACCCCATAAAGGCGGATAAAACCTTCCCAGGCTGCAAAGAGAGGATGGGAGCTGCTCCCGGGCCCAGGAGGAGGAGGAGGAGGAGGAGGAAACCTTCCCTGTCTCCTCCCGGAGCCTGATCCCTGCAGGATCCGGGCTGTGTTGGGAACGGGTGGGCCATAAATTCTGGGGGGTGCGGACACAAAAATCCCCCTGGGTAATTCCGTGCTGGGAATGGAGCTTCACCTTCCCTGTCCCAGGCTCTGCTGGAGCCTCCCGGGCTGGGGAGGGACACTCGTGGTCTTCCCACCTCTCCCCACACCAGGAGGGGCTTCCAGGACCTCTGGAGACCCCACGGTCCCATCCTGGAATTTCAATTATTCCCCCATCCGCCCCCAGAGATCGCCCGGGGCTCCTGGTTCCTCGACAAGCCCGTGCAGGTTTTCCTGTTAGGAAACCCGGGCTGGTTTATTAATATCCATAACGTTAATTGCTGTAATTGGGAGGCTGGCTGCCCGCTGCCGGGGATGTGGGTGTGGGAAGTGCTGGAATGTTCTCCCGGAGAGGGGAGGATGCTCCTGTGGTTATCGTGGTGATGGGGTTGTGGCTTTGGGCTCAGGTGCTAAAAGAACAATGAGAAACTCGAATGTGTCTCCTTGGTTTAGGCTAAAAACACATCCCAGTGGGGATTTAAATATTAATTAGTGCCCGATAATTAACCAGCACCCAAGTGAAGGTGGTGATTGCCATGGCTTTGGATTTAACCCTCCCTCAGTGGTCACCCTGCGCCCCAAAGGAGCCCCAGGGGTGTCCGGGGCTGGCATCACCCCAGCCTGGCAGTGCCACCAGCCCTGGACCAGCCGAGCTTTTTAGGAGGGATTATCCCGAGTGGAGAATGGAACATTCCCTGATTTTCCTCCTCTCAGTGACCAGAGCAGCCCTTCCCCTTGCCCAGCCAGCAGAATTCCTGTCGGGAAAGGGCAGGGAGCGAGGGGAGGGGGGCAGTAAATCTGATTTAATCGCGGTGACACCGCGGCACGGCCCCGCAGCCTGGCGGGGTTAATCTGCTCTGGCACGGGCTTAGGGCAGTGCCAGGCACGGGCATTCCCCAGCCAGGGGGTCCCGGGTGGGAGAGGTGATCCCTTGGGAGGGCAGGGCTGGAACAGAGACCGGGCAGAGCTGGAGAATAAAGCAGAGATTTATTGAAAGGCCTTGAGGATCCACCTTGGGCAGGACAAGAGCCTGGCCAGGGCTGCACCCAAGGGGGACCCAAAATGGTCCCCAAATGGACAAACGCTCCCCAGGGCTCACCCTTGGATCAGTTTTGCTCCGTTTGCACTTTGGGGTTGAATTGTCCAATTGCAGCTGCAGGCTGGGAGGTCCCATCCTTCTTGTTGCTCCCTGCAGCCCCCCTTGTTTGTGCTCTTGGGGCTGAAAGTTGTCCTGGGTGTGCAGCAGGAGAAGGATTTGTTTTGTGTCCGTGCTGTGTGCAGAGAGCTGAGTGAGCCTGAGTGTGAGCTCAGAGCTGCACCCTGGGCACCACAGGGGCTGGGATAAATGAAAATAAAACTGAAGGCACCAGAGGGGATGGGAGAGTCTGGGGCTCCTCAGCTCTGCACTGAGGTGTTGGGAGGGCTCTGCTGGAGGTGCTGGGATCCAGCAAAGGGAGGATTTGGAATGCCCATCCCTGGAAATGTTTCAGTTTGGGCCAGCTTGGAGCAGCCGGGGATGAGTGGAAGTGTCCCTGCCCCTGGAAGCAGTTTTAAGGGATTTCAGGTCACCCAGCCCACAGCATTCCATAATCTCGTGTCTCTCACAGGGATCCTGATGGAGAAACCCCACCAAGGGATGTGCTCCCAGCTGGGATTTTTGGGGATCCTGCACACAGAGGGCTCAGGAATGTGCCCTGGCTCCTCCTCACCCCATCACTGAGAGGTGCAGGGCTTTGAGGTGCTGTTGGCACCTTGGGATGATTTTGTTCTCCCCCCAAATGCCCCGGAGGAAACCCCCGGAGGGTGCCTGGGGCTGTCACATACCCAAGCCCTGAGTCAAACGTGGGACGATGCTCTGGAGCACAGCCCCGGCCTCTGCCCCGCCATGGAGCCACCACCTGAGCCGAGATCACTATCGGCGTTTATTTTTAGAAATTCCTCATCGGTGCTGGGAGGAGGTGACTCATGGGTGGGAAAGGAGCTGCTGCTCTCCCCAAGGTGTTTTGGAAAACAGAGCTGAGCTCCAGGGAAAGCAGAGGTGCCACTCTGGCCTTTTATGGCACACCAGCAGTGTTACCATCCTCAATCCCTCTCTATTCCCGTCCCAAAACTCTTCCCAGAGTGGAGATGGTGGCAAAGCTCAGCCAGGTGGGATGTGCTGGAGAAGGCCTGGGGGTCTCCATGCCCTGCAGACAGCCCTTGGGTGGCCGTGGCTGTGGCAGCGAGGGAAAGACGCTCCCTGGAGACTCCTGGTGTTTCCCAAGGCTCTGGGGTGCTGCAGGGCAGTGCCAGGGACGTGTGACAGGTGACAGGGACAGGTCTCAGGTGACAGGGACAGGTCTCAGGTGACAGAGACAGGTCTCAGGTGACAGGGAGATCCTGGAGCTCTGCCGGCCCGTCCTGCAGATGCTGAGGACTCTGCAGCTTGGGCTGCCCCAAATTCCCATTTCTAAAGGGATTTTCCTCTGTGCTGCCAGAAGGAAATGCTGGACCCGGGACAGGTTTGGTGTCTCATCAGTCCAGGGCTGGCTGGAGCTGCAGAGCTGGGGAGGACAGAGCGATGCTCTCCTGGGATGAGGAGCTGAGGGAGCAGCCCTGGCTCTGTCAGGAGGGCAAACCCCGCCAGCCCCACGGCCCCTCCCCAAAGCCGAGCCCAGCCGGGGCCGCCCGTGCTGGGCTGGCCAGGCCGGGTGTTGGATAAACACGAGGAGAAAGGTGGATAAACACCTGGAACTGTCCCCGGGTGAGAAAATCCCTGCGCTGCTGCTGCCCTGAGCAGCGGGGCTCTCCGGGGGTGATGCTGGGCTCGGCTCTGCGGCTCTGCCTCCCCTCTGAGCACCTCCCGGCCCTGCCCACCCGGAATGCCAGCGGGAAACCGCTCCAGGTGCCACCTTCGTGTCCCCCGGGCCGGCTGAAGGGGCTGGGTGGCACCACCCGCCCCAGGGCCCGGCCAGGTTTTCCTGCTCTCCCTCGGGAGAGGCCGAGCCGCAGTTTTGGCAACAGCGCGGGGCGGGAGTGTCCGAGCAGGTGAGCGGGGCAAGGACAGCGGGGGTGACCCCGCTGCTGGCACCGTGCCAGGGCCACCCGGGGCCGCGGGGTCCCCAGCCCGGCGCGGGGCCCAGCCCGGAAAGGCTCCGAGGAGCCCGGGTTAATCTAAAGCCGGGGCCGAGCGGGGTGAGTCACCCCCTGAGTCACCCGTGTCCCTCGGCAGGCAGGGCACCAGAGAGGGGACACTGCTGAGCTCCCAGAGCACTGTCCCTGCTCGTTTTCCCCGTTTCTCCTCTCCCAGAGCAGTGTCCCTGCTCGTGTTCTCCGTTTCTCCTCTCCCAGAGCAGTGTCCCTGCTCGTTTTCCCCTTTTCTCCTCTCCCAGAGCAGTGTCCCTGCTCGTTTTCCCCGTTTCTCCTCTCCCAGCCGTGCTCGCCCGGTGCTGACCGAGCTGCCCCGTGTCCCTCCCGGTGCCACCGCGCCTTTCCCCGGGCCGTGTTTTGTCCCCAGCCGCAGCTCCCGGCCCTGTCTGAGGCATCCCCTCGCCTCAGGGCTGCTCCCAGCCTCTGTCCCTGCTCGGGCTAAAACCTCTGGAAACGGGAAAAATAAAAACCTTGGCCAGAACGCCAAAAAATCTCCAAAAAAAAATCTCTGCGGGTGCAGAGGGCGGGCGGGCCGGGCTGGGTTTGTCCCCCGCGTGTCCCCCGGGGTCGCTGCCGGGGCTGTCCCCGGGCGGTGCCACCCGCGCGGGGCCCGGGGGTCGCTCCCGCCGGGCGGGGCCGGGGGGGCGCGGCCATGACATCACCTGGGCGGCCTCCCATTGGCTGCGGGGCCGATGACGTCATCCCCCATCCCGGCGGGATGCGGGGTTGCCATGGGAACGGGATGCGCGCCGTGCCCGCGGGAGCGTGGGAGCGCCCGGGCCCGCAACCCGCCAACCGCGGCACTCGGGGTTTGTCTGGATGCGATTCGGGACAAATCCAAAACCTCGGGGTTTGTCTGGATGCGATTCGGGATGTGTGGCAGGGTGGGAGAGGCTCCCCCGGAGCTGCAGCCCCCAGCCCACCCCTTCAGCAGCCGCTGGGAGCTCGCTGGGAGCCTCTCCCGTCCTTTGGGAGCCCAACGAGCTGCGCTCAGCTCCTTCGGCGCGGCTTAATCTTTCCCCAGCCCCCAAAGAACACTTATTAAATCCCTGGCCGCCGAAGGAGAGAGCTGAAAAGAAACTTTCAACCGCTACAAAAGAAACAGTTGAGCAAAACCCTCGCGCGGTTTCAAGGGTGAGGTGTTGGCCGTGCCCGTGGGAGTTCAAAGCAGCCGGGTCTCGCATCGGGGGCCGCGGCTCTGCCTCCTGCAGCCCACGGCCCCGGCCCGATCCCGCCTGCCGCTGGTCACACGCGATTCCCAAGGACAAAACAAAGCCCTTTACCCCAGGCTTCAACTCTGACCTTGCTGTGGCAGGATTAGAATCTGCTGGAGATGGACAGCGCGGTGGCAAAGAGTTAATTCCCCCTCCTTCCCTCCCTCCTTCCCTCCCTCCCCCTCCTCTCTGTTTTTCGCTCCTTTTCTTTCCAACTGGCCTGGTTTGCTGCGGAGAAATTGGGAAAACAAACAGCCAATGGAGTTGGGGGTGCAGGAGGGGGCCGGGAGGGGCTGCGGGAGGCACAGCTGGGGCTTCATCTTCTCCTCCCACCTCTGGGGCTCCCCGCCTGCCTGCTGGGGTTCTCTGCCCGGTTTTGGGGCAGGAGAGGGCTGTGGGAGCACCCTTCACCCTCATTTTGTCAGCAGAGAGAGGCCTTTCCTGATATAATCCCTTCTGTTTTCCCTGTAAAATCTTATCATGTTTTTATTCAAATCTGGGTTTAGGAACAGTTTGGGTGAAGGGCTGAGTCGTGCATGAGTTAGGTTAGCTTTTTTTTTTGTTTTGTTTTTAATGAAAAACACCCCCGGTTCCCAAAATTCCGAGTGGCTTTAAATGCAACTTTGTAACAGGCACTGGTCCTTTCTGGAACTTTGTGCGGCTCCCTTGGCTGATTTCCCTGGAGCAGGAATATCGATAAAATGCAAATTTCCCTGTGAGCTCAGAGCTCCGCTCGGGGCTGCTGCTCCTGGTTCTGCTCCCTCCAGCAGAAACCTGGGAAAAGAGGCCAAGGGAGGGGGGCAGGTGTGAGCAGGGGATGCCCTGAACACCTCAGCCCCTGGAGAGGGCGGTGGGCAAAGTCACACAATCAAAAACGTAACGGAGCTGTCAGGGGCTGAAATAAGTGAGAGCCTGCTTTGATCTCCTCTGATCTTTTCTGTGCCACGAACAGGGGAGAAATAGAGCTGAAAATGAATTTTTGCTGCTGGGGTGGCCCTGGAGCTGGGCTTTGCTCCCTCCCCTCCCTGGCTGCTGGCAGTGCCCTCTTTGCCACTCGGGCACTGGCATTTCTCATCCATTATATAAGGGCTGAGTGTGACCGGCGGGGCCGGCCAGGAGCTGGAACAAACCCTTCCCCAAAGGCTCCCCCGAGCTTCCTGAGGCAGCTGGCCTCGGTGCCAGCCCTCTGCCAGGGCCGGGGTGCTGCTGCCAGCGGAGGGGCTCAGCAGGGCCGTGTTTGCAGGGCTGGAGCAGCTGGGGGATCTCCAGGAGCAGCCCCGGAACCGCTCAGACTCGGGGCACGCTCTGAAGTCGGGGCCAGCTGGACTCTGGCGCCAGCTCCTTTGAGTCAGTGGGATCGGGGCTTTGGGAGCCGGGGCTGTGCCAGCCCGGCCCCGAGAGGCTCCTGACCCGTCTCAGCCCGGGCTCAGGAGGATTGTTTGCTCCTCACGGGTTGCCAGGAGCCCTCGGGGCTGCGGCGCCAGCGTTTGGCCTCTCCTCGTGGCCACTGCCCGAGCCCACGGCGTGGAGGGGCCGCGGCTGTGGGGCCAGGAGCATCCCCGTGCCCTCCTGAGCCCCCAGAGCTGCTGAACCACCCTGGGGTTTCATGAGGGCAGGCTCGGGGAGCGTTTCTCTCGCTGTTTGTGCAAAGCTTTGTCCCTGTGAGCGCAGTGCCCTCGGTGTCCCCTCACCTCACTGGGGTGGCACTGGAGGATGCTCAGGGCACTGGGATGGCTCCAGCATTCCCAGTTCGTGCTCGTCCTTCGTTCCCCGTCCTGGCTGTGCCCCAGCTCATCCTCAGCACAGCGTGGGGGCGCTGGCAGGAGGAGGAGGAGCTGCTCCATGGGCACGGGAAGGGTTTTTGTGCTGGAGGGCAGGGGTGGCTGAGAGGGTGCAGGTGACCCCACAGGAATGGGAGGTGACCCCACAGGAATGGGAGGTGACCCCACAGGAAAGTGACCCCACAGGCAGGGAGGGCACAGCCGGGAGGGGCTGGGCAGGGAGGTGGCACCGGGGAGAAGCTGCTGCAGCCCCTGGGAGAGGGAGCAGGGCTGGAGCAGTGCCGGGGCTTTGGTGGGAGATGTAAATCCTGGGCTTTGGGCGCTCAGCATGGAAAACTTCTGGGAATGTCCTCAGGAGCGAGGGGAGATGGGCAGAGCCGGCTCCAGGGGAGGGATGGGGAGAGCATCTTCCCAAAAATCCAAATTATCAGGAGCAGAACTTCAGCTCGGGGTGATTGTGGTGCAAATCAGCTCTGCCTGCCCCGAGGTCCCAATTCCTCCTGAGTTTCCTCTCTCAGCCCTGTGCCATCCTCTGCAGGCTGGGGAGGACAAACCCCCTGGTCTGCAGCCTGGCATTACCAAGCAACCATGTCCTAAAATTCACAGCCCAGCGGAGAGAACTTTGTTTACCAGGAAGAAAACCCTTGAAAAGGGGAATCTTTGGCGGAAGCATGACGGGATTAACGCTGGGGGTTTCTTTAGGCACCGCTGTTGTTTTTCAGGGCCTGACCTCAGCGCTCTGATTCGCTTTTGCCAAGCCACTCTCTCCCTGCCTAATTTAGAGCAGGGCTTTGTGCTGGGCTGGGAAGGGGGAGGCGGCAGGGCCGGGTTTGGCAGCTCAGGCGGGGGCTGGGATGATCTGCTTTGGAGCAGAGGAGTCGGTCATTAGATGCTGTGCTGCCGCAAATCCTGCCGTAATTAATTTTCTCCTGAATTAATTAGAGGAATTGTGACGGCAGGCCGGGCCAGGAAGGTGTGGGGGGAAGTTTTTCCAGGGTGATCTATGGGTTGTTGGCAGAGCAGGAATTAAATCTCCTTCCCAGGCCGTTTGCTGGAGCCGCTCTCAGCCACCACTGGGGTGGGCAGGGGGGAAGGTCCTGGCACAGCCGGTCCCTGGGGAAGCTGTCCCAAATCCCAAATCCCAAATCCCAAATCCCAAATCCCAAATCCCAAATCCCAAACCCTGCTCCAGGGCATTTCTCCTCTTTTTTTTGGGAGTTCTGGCCTCTGTGCCACTGAAGTGGAGGAGGAGGGACACACAACCCTGAGGCTGAGCAGGCTCTGGCCCCTTTGGGGCTCCTCACCTTGTAGGGGAGGAAATTCAGCCCCAATTCCAGAAGAGAGGAGGATTTAGGGGATGTTGGTTTGTTCCTGTCCTTTACCTCGCTGCCACCTCGTTGAGCTGCTGGGCAGGCGGGACAAAACATTCCCGGCAAGGATGAGGGAAATTCCTGCTGGCCCCTGGGTGTGCAGCATCCCCCGGGAGCTCACCTGCGCCAGGTGAGCGGGGCCGAGGGGAGGCATGGAGGGGATGCCATTTCCTGGGCAATCCTCAATTCCCGTGCCGGGGTGAGGGGATGCTGTGTCTGTCCCTGCCGGCCCATCCCAGGGATGAGTGCCCAGCCTGTGCCCCCTGCGTGCTCCTGCACCTGCCTAATTAACCCCAATTAGCGCCGGTGCTGGTGCCCCCGGGGGCACAGGGTGAGGGGAGCTGGGGCACAGCCCTGGTGGCACCAGGAGCTCCTCGAGTGACACAATCCCCGGGTTTGAGCTGAAAATGGCTTTGGCAGGTCCAACCCCCGGCTGGCAGTGGGGTTGGGGTGAGTGTGGCACCCTGTGCCAGTGGGGACGGGTACCAGAGGCACTGGGACATGGGATGAGAGGAAATCAGCCCGGGATCTGCAGCTCCTTCATCCTTTTGGGGTCTGGGTGCACTTGTGGTGCTGCAGAGCTCTCCGCAGTGCTCTTTGCCCCGGGCTCTCCGTGTTTATCACCTGCCCCTTCTCCCGGCCCGGTCTCACCTTCCCCATCACTAGCAAATGTCTCTTCCCCTTGCATTTCCTCAGAATTCGGATTATCAGGGATTTGGTGCATCCTTCCTGCCAGATTCCCGGGGCAGGAGCGCTTCCAGCTCTAATCCCACCTCGCACAAGCTGTGGCACATCCTTTGGCTCTGCCTTTTTCCTCCTCAGCACCCGAACTGTGGGATCACCAGCACTTCCCACCTGGTGCAGCTCCCTCTGCACTCAGGGCTCCTCATTCCCTCAGTTTTACCCCCAAATCTGAGAGATTTGTCGGGCTGGGTTGGGCAGGGGCTCAGGTTGCAATTCCAGGGGTCGGATCCTGGGTTTTCCAGCATTCCTGGTCCTTCCTGGGCCGTCCTGCTGCAGGTGCAGGAGCTGCTTCTGTCCCTGCCCAGCCTTTGGGGCTCCGGAGCAGAGGGAAATCAAAGCCCCGAGGTGCCTGTGCCCCTCTGAATGGGAGCTTTGTCTCGGCAGAAAAGGCCTTGAAAGCGATCTGGGGGAAGGCGATTGTTATCTGCGGGCTCCTGAACTGTTTGGATCCTGACTTTGTCAGAGATCTGGTAATTTAAACTTCAACCTGCTTATTAGAAATCCGAGAGAATAGTTTAATAATAAAAAGCAGGGTTTTTTTATTTCCCCCCACCCCTTTGTTCCCGCGTTCCTGTGCTCCTCTTTCTCTGGGCTGCCGGGGATATTTAATCGTCTGATACTCCCCGGCCCCCACCTCCCTCCTGGCTTTTAGTTGTCTAAAGAATGGGATAAAATGGCAAGAGGGCTCTTTTTGAGGGCTGCCAAGCAGGACCGTCCCTGTGGTCCCCGAGCTTTTGGGAACACGGAGAGCTGAAAGGAGCTGCAGGGAACGTCAGCTTCCCACTCGTCCTTGTTTTCACGAGGTCTGGAAATCCAGCCAGGTGCAGGAGTCCCCTCCTGGCTGTGCTTGGTGGAAATGATACTGAGTTTAATTTAGTATTTTTTTCTTAATTTCTTTTTTTTTTTTTTTTTTTTTTTTTTTTTTTTTTTTTTTTTTTTTTTTCTCCTAGAAAAACTGCATTCAGTTATGTACAAAACAGTGCTCTGCTGCCGAGGATTCCAGGGGAAAAGGGAAGCAGATTCCAGGTCATGGATAGTCTATGGGAAAAGGGGAGAGGATTCCAGGTCATGGACATTCCAGAAGGAAAAGGGGAGCAGATTCCAGGTCATGGACATTCCAAAAGGAAAAGGAGAGCTGATTCCTTGGGGAAGGGAGTTCTGGGGGAAAGGAACTTCTACTCCAGGTGAAGGGGAGCTGTTTCCATGTCCTGGACAGTCCAAAAGGAAAAGAGGAGCTGCTTCCATGGCCTGGAGAATTCTGGAGAAGAGAAGAGCTGATTCCATGGCCTGGACAGCCCTGGGAAAAAAAGGGGAGCTGATTCCTTGGGAAGGGGAGTTCTGGGGGAAAAGTGTTGGGTTTTGTCTTCTTTTCTGCCAACAGAAAACAACTTCTGTTCCAGGTGAAGGGGAGCAGATTCCATATCATGGACAGTCCAAAGGGAGCAGATCCCATGTCCTGGACAGTCCATGGGAAAAGGGGAGCAGATCCCATGTCCTGGACAGTCCAAAGGGAGCAGATCCCATGTCCTGGACAGTCCATGGGAAAAGGGGAGCAAATCCCATGTCCTGGACAGTCCCAAAGGAGAAGGGGAGCAGATCCCACATCCTGGACAGCCCTGGGGAGAAGGGGAGCAGATCCCATGTCCTGGAGAGTGCCAAAGGAAAAGGGGAGCAGATCCCATGTCCTGGACAGTCCATGGGAAAAGGGGAGCAAATCCCATGTCCTGGGCAGTCCCAAAGGAAAAGGGGAGCAGATCCCATGTCCTGGAGAGTCCCAAAGGAGAAGGGGAGCTCCTTTCCCCGCACGTGGGGAGGCTCCTGAGCGGTTTCCTGCCGGGCCTGGGTTATGTTGGTTCACTTTGGCTCCTGCCCTGGATGCCACTTCCATGACATCACTTGGCCGTGGCGGAGTGGAGGAGGTGAGACACTTGTGAGCGATTATCTCGTGCAAATAGCCCTGGGTAAACAGGCTCGGGGCACTATTGACACTGAGACTGTTTCTCTTCCCAATTTCCTGCTGGGGGGACTTTGCCAAGCAGCCAAAAATGGGGCTGAGGGGGGGTGGGAACCCAAACTCCTCAACCCAAAACTCCAAATTTCAAGTCAGGGCACGGAGCTGCTGTCATGCAGGTAATTGAAGTTGCAGCTCCTGGTGGAACTTCCAGGTGGGAGCCTGGTGTGGGGCTGATTTTGGGAACGGGGTGTCTTTGGGCAGTTTGGGGTGCTGGGATCTTCTCCTGGGCGATGCTTTGGGGCTCTCACCTTTACCTGCCAGCCCAGGGGTGCCCGCCTGGATGGGGCTGATTTTCCTGGGGTGAATTCTCCTGAAGAGAGCAGAACAGAGCCGTTCTATCAGAACAGAGCTGTTCTATCAGAACAGAGCCGTTCTATCAGAACAGAGCCGTTCTATCAGAACAGAGCCGTTCTATCAGAACAGAGCCGTTCTATCAGAACAGAGCCGTTCTATCAGAACAGAGCTGTTCTATCAGAACAGAGCCGTTCTATCAGAACAGAGCCGTTCTATCAGAACAGAGCTGCTCTATCAGAACAGAGCCGTTCTATCAGAACTGAGCCGTTCTATCAGAACTGAGCCGTTCTATCAGAACAGAACCGTTCTATCAGAACAGAGCCGTTCTATCAGAACTGAGCCGTTCTATCAGAACAGAGCCGTTCTATCAGAACTGAGCCGTTCTATCAGAGCTGTGGATGTGCCCCGGGGTTCCCTTTTCCCGGGCTGCCTGCGGAGGTGAGAGGGACGGGCCTGATCCCCGGGGATGGCTGCACCTGAGCCGTGCAGAGCAGGAGCATCCCCTGCCCCTGTGCCCCGGCAGTGCCACAGCAGCCCTGTCCTGGCAGTGCCAGCACCAGCCCTGTCCCGGCAGTGCCAGCACCAGCCCTGTCCCGGCAGTGCCAGCTCTGTCCCAGCAGTGCCAGCTCTGTCCCGGCAGTGCCAGCACCGGCTCTGTCCTGGCAGTGCCAGCACCGGCTCTGCCCTCCCAGCCCCTGGACCGGGAGCTCCCAGCACATCCCCAGGCTGGCAAACTTTAACCACCACATCCCGTTTGTTATTAACCTGAATTTCCTCCCGCTCTCCCCATTACCTCTGCAGAAAAGAATCTGACCCCGAGCTCTCAGCATCACCTTCAGGGCTGGGTTATTTTATTTTTTTTCAATATTTTTTTTTATTCCCCACTCCCCTCCTGCTGTTCCTCCGTGGTTTTGGGTGAAACCCTGCAGCCCTGCCCGGCTGTCCGCGCTCCTGCTGCCCCTGCCGGGCTCCGGGAGCGCTTTGGGGCTGGCACAGCGGCGGCCCTAAGCCCATCAGAGGAGCCTCTTTAATTGAATTTGAAAAGCGCAGGGCTAAGAGGGTTTGCCGGGCCGGTCAGGTGCTGGGCCCAGGGGCTGGAGGGCTGCCACAGGCTTGCACCACCACCCACAGCCCTGATCCCGGGACATGTGCACAGATTAGGGAGAAATCCCTCGCCTAGCGGGGGCTTTTAACCCTTTCCGGGGCTTTGAACTCCTTTCTGGGGGTTTGAACTCCTTCCAGGGGATTTAACTCCTTCCTGGGGGCTTGAAATCCTTCTAGGAACTTTTAACTCCTTTCTGGGGATCTTAACTCCTTTCTGGGATTTGTAGCTCTTTCCAGAGGGCTTGAACTCCATACTGGGGCTTTTAACTCCTTCCTGAGGGTTTGAAGTCCTTCTTGGGGGTTTTAACTCTTTCCTGGAGGTTTTAACTCCTTCCTGGGGGTTTGAACTCCTCACAGAGGGTTTAAACCCCTTCCAGTCTCTGGAGCCTCCTCCCCGCCTGCAGTGGGGCTGGACTCAGCTTTTTTTTGGGGTCTCCTGATAAATCCCACATTCCCAAGGAGCCTCGGAGCCTGGAGCAAGTTCCAGAGCCAAAACCAACAATCCTCTCCAGTTTCAGGAAATTGGGAGCTGTGGTTTGACAGGACAGGTGACACAGGTGACAGAGGTGACAGAGGTGGCACAGGTGACACAGGTGACACAGGTGACAGGCTGCAGCCAAGGCCAGCCCTGGCAGTCACCCGGGCAGGTTCAGCTGTGGGATTGCTCAGGGTGGCTTCAGGCTCGGGAATTTGGGACTTGCTGGGCTCCTGGACTTGCAGCCAGCCCTGCTCGTGGGTGAACCTCCCACGCTGGCTCCAGGGAATTCTCTTTCCTCCAGGAATTTCTGTCTCTTCAAGGGAATTTCTGTCTCCTCCAGAGAATTCTGTTTCCTGCAAGGAATTCTGTCTCCTCCAGGGAATTCTGTCTCTTCCAGGAATTTCTGTTTCCTCCAGAAGTTTCTGTCTCCTCCTGGAATTTCTGTCTCCTCCAGGGAATTCTTTTTCCTCCAGGAATTTCTGTCTCCTCCAAGGAATTCTGTTTTCTCCAGGGAATTCTGTCTCCTCCCCTGGCTCAGCCATTCCCCCAGGCAGAGGGGAAATCACCTATTCCTTCCCCCAAAGGAATGGGGCAGAAATTCTCCTGGGTTGTTCCCAGCCCTGCACCGTTAGCTGAGGGCTGGGGGAACACTCTCCGTGCTGGAATTTGCACTTCCACCTTTTTCTGGAGAATCCCAGTGCCCACCCCATTTCCTTCTGACCCCAGCCCCTCTTTCACTCCATCTGTGCCGGCTCTGGGCTCCCCAGGAGAGCAGGGAATTGTCCTGGCAGCCCCTGGGAGGTGTTTGGCACCCCTGGCAGTGCCAGCATCCCTCGCCCGGGGATCCCGAGCTCCTCCCCGGCGCAGGAGGGGAGGAAGGATGTGTTTTATCAGAGTCAGTCCCTGCTGTTTGAGTTCCTGCTCCGGGGCTCGATATCATCTCAAAACCAACACGGGAGGTAAACAATGACTCTGCTTTGCTCCGAGCCCTTTCTCCTTCTCTTATTTAACTTTTCAATTTGCTCCAAGTGCGGCTGGAGCTGGGAGTCCCAGCAGATGTGAGGATGTGCTTGGGGCAGCCTCTGGGCCCTTCCTGGAATCCTGCAGGAGCCGAAAAGGGCAGGGAACGTTTTTCTAAGTCAGCCGAAAGGAGCCCTCCTTCAATAATAACCCAAGGTGTGAAAAACCCCTCTGGTATTTATGAGCAGATGTGATTCAGGACTAATAAAGACCTGAGGAGCTGTCAGGAGGTCACGGGGATCAGTGAATCATCTGCCAGATTTATCAGGCCGGGTTCACACCGAGCTGCAGGCACTGAGGACACCGGAGGAGCCCCAGGTGTCCCCAGGAGGAGCAGGGACCTGCCTGCCACCGAGGGACTTCACCGGGAAGGAAACCTGAGCTGCCAGGAGCCGGGGCTGCAGCTCGCAGGAGGAAATTGATGTTTCTGTTGAGCCGTGCAGAGAAAACAAATCTCACCCCCAGGAGCTGCCTTCAAAGGGAAGAAAACTTCCTGCCCTGGGAGCTGCCAAGGCCCGGCGCTAACGTGGCACCCAGGGCGCTGGGGAGGGCGCCAGGACATGCCTTGGGTGGGGAGGGACCTCAGAGCTCAGCCAGTCCCACTGTCCAGGCTGCTCCAAGCCCGTTCCAGCCTGGCCTCGGACACATCCAGGGGCAGCCACAGCTTCTCTGGGAGTTCTGTTCCACAGCCTGGGGGAGAATTCCTTTCCTAGTCCATCTAAATCCTTGTCCTGTGTCACCAGAGCCCCCTGAGATGCTGTTCCCTGGTCTCCCTTCATTTTGAGGAGCCTCTTTTGCTTTCACCAAACCCTTCCCTGCTGCTTCTCCTTTTCCCATGGTTTTTCTCCTCTGCTCTCTCCCCTCTCCTCTCCCACTCTCCCTTGCTTGAAATCCATGGAAAAAAAAGTGCAGCCTCCCCACGAGAACACCTTGGCAAAGTCACAACCTGTTAAGTGTCGTAATTAAAATATTTCTCTCATTAACTTGGAAATGATGTTTCTTCCTGAGTTATACCGGAGATTTTTCTTTCCCCCCCTCGCTAATTAAATTGCCGGTTTCAACAGAGCTGCTTCAGACCCATGGGATCCCAGATGGAGATGGAGCAGAGCAGGAAAATCCTTCTTCAGAGGGGCCTGTTCCAGGCCCTGTCCCCCTCTGCCACATGGAGCATCCTCCCAAAGCAGCAGGACCCAAATGTCCCCAGCTCCTGGGAATTGTAGGAATTTCTCCAGAGGTTTTGGTGACTTGCTGGCTGTTTGGACATTTCCCTGCAGGGGTGCAGGGTCCTGACAGGGAGGTTTTCCTAGGATTTGGGTCCTGGAAGTGCAGTTTTGTGCGAGGGAGGTGTTGAAGGAGTTTTGGCATCAGGAATGGCGTGGGGCTGGTTCTGTCCTGGTGGTTTTCCCTGAGGTTTGTCCTCGCTCAGGGAAGGCTGTGCAGGGTCGGGGATCTCAGCTGGGATCTGCTTGAGCACCTGCTGGGCTCAGTCCTCAGGATTCCTTGGAATGTTGTCCCAAACTCATCCCACCAGAGCTGGGGGGCTCTGAGAGTGACTCCCCTCAAACTCCTCTCCCTGCTGGTCCCTTGGGTGCTGTCAGTCACCTGTTAAAGAAACCTTTAACCCCTCCAGGATCCCTTCCCTGCCCATTCCCGTGTGCTCCCGGTTCCTCCCAGCCTGGGAGGGTTTGGATTCTGCCTGTCCCACCAGCCCCTTTCCCTGCGTTTCCAGCACTCCTGGTGGGATGGGGGGAGCAGGACTCACGGGGTGGCCCCGGGGTTTAGCGAGAGCACCCGCGGGGTTAATCCGGAGCCGCTGCCGAGGCCGCCCGAGCCTGTCACAGCCGATTTGGGCAGCGAGCAGTGAGGGGCTGAGCCCTGGAGGAGTCAGGGCAGCAGCCAGGCCCTGATTTTGGCTCTCCCTGCGCTCCCAGGTTTGGGACGCCCCTGCCTGGGGACATTTCCCTCTCCGAGCCCCTCGCACACGAGTGGAGTTCATTTCTCTGCTCACATCCTCACTGTTGATGAGGCTTCTGCACTTTCAGGAGGCTTCTGAAAGTGCAAACCCCCATGGGGAATAGGCTTTAAAAGTCTCCTTTAAAGATCTGATTTTAAAGGGGCTGTTCAAGCCCAGGTTGGATGAGGCTTGGAGCAATCCGGGGTGGTGGAAGGCGTCCCTGCTCACGGCAGGGGGGAATGGGAGGGATTTAAGGATTTAAGGTCCTTTCAGACCTAAACCAGTCTGGGATTTTGTGGGTTTGGACCTGGTTGGGTGATGGGTGCAGCCAGGCTGAGCTCACGGCTCACTCAGCGGGGCTAAGAAAGGTCTTTCACTGTCCTGCTCCTCTCTGGGAATGCCCAAGTCATTCCCTTCAGCTCCAATCTGAGCGTGGTGATGGAATGATGAACTCCATGGATGTCCTCTTGTGCTGGTCTCTGAGGTGGATCTCAGTTTTGAAACATTCTGGGGCTTCTTTCTCTAAAAATACAACGCTGTGCCCTGGAATGCAGAGACTCCTGAATTCTCCAGGTCTCCAGAATCCCTGGGCTCATCCCTTTTCCTCTCCCTGTCCCTGTTTTCCCTGTGCAGAGCTGGAATTTTGCCTCCTTTCTGCCAGCACATTGCAAAGGGTGTTTGATGTCACTTCTCCCATTGGGAAAGGGATGAATCCGGGAGAGGAGGGAATCTGGGAAAGGAATGAATCTGGGAAGGGAGTGAGTTTGGGAAAGGAGTGAACCAGGAAAAGGAGATAATCTGGGAAAGGAATGAATTTAGGAAAGGAGCATGCCTGGGAGAGGAGGGAATTTGGGAAAGGAGTAAATCTGGGAAAGGAGAATCTGGGAAAGGAGCGAGTTTGGGAAAGGAGTGAATCAGGAAAATTAGGGAATCTGGGAAAGGAATAAATCTGGGAGGGAATAAATCTGGAAAGGAGTGAATGTGGGAAAGGAAGGAATGTGGGAAAGGAGAGAACATAGGAAAGGATGGAATCTGTGCAAGGAATAAATCTGGGAAAGGAGTGAATAAAACCCCCCTGAGCCTTTGCGTTGCCGTTGTCTGGGACACTTGGAACACGGATTTTTCCAAGGAGCTGCTTGGCAGCGCCCAGAGCCACGGCAGCGAGGGAACAGCGTGTCCAGTCTTGTCCCTGCCGGTGTTTGCTCCCTGCTGCAGCCCTGGCAGGGAGCAGCGTGCCCAGGGCCACCGGGCACCGCGCGCTGCTGGCCCGGGCACGCAGGGGCGGCGCGGGGCTTGCCGGGCCTCGCCATTCCTGGCGGGATTCCCGCCTCTCCAGGGACAGGTGCTGCTCAAATCCCATTTTTCCCCGTGCAGCGAGGCCGGCCATCAAATCAGGGTTTGCCCACCAGCACTGGGCTGGCGTGGCGGTGCCAGCTCAGCCGAGGGGATTTGTTTGGAGCCTTTTGGAGATGTTTTTGCGCCCAGGGTTTCATCACAGACCCTGCTGTCAGTCACCCGTGGGTGAATGACTCTCCAGAGCCCAGCCCTAGATTGGAGGAAACGATAAGCAGCTCTTCTTGTCCTAAAACCCTGCTTTTCCCACTCTCTTTATTTAATAGAACACCGGGTAAATAATTGTTGGCCTCCCGTGGCGCGGGGTGGGCGTGGAGGGGCAGAGAGTGGCCGGGGAATGGTTCCAGTTCTGCGTTTGGTGCGAGGCCAGAGGTTTCCACGGGCAGCCAGGACTGCCCCTGCCGCATTCCTCCAGCTGGAGGCTGCTGGAGGGGTTCCCAAAGGTGAAAATTCCCCTGAGCTGCTCGCGGAGCTCTGCCCTGCCTGGAGAGGGGGTGGGACGGGAATTGCTGTCCTGGTGATGGACAGACCCCACCGAGGCTCCATCCCTCAGGACACGCAGCTGGGAATGGCTCTGATTTGCAGCAGGAATTGTTGGCCAGGGTGAATTTCCTGCGGCAGCAGGGCCCGGCCGTGCTCCACAGCCTGGGAGCAGCTCCTCTGCTCCTGGCTGGACACGGAGCCTTTAACTGGGCAAATCTGGGGCTTCAGCCCCAAATTCCAGAGCTGGCAGAGGCCTGGAGGATGGGCTCAGGGCAGAGGCAGCAGGGGCAGGGGAGGTGATGCCCCTGCCCTTCCCGAGGAGGTTTGGGGTGCACGGACACTCCCAGAGACCCCCAGCAGCCAAATTCCCAGCAGGAGGGGAAGTGTGGGGGTTTCATTTGGGTTTAAAGTGCCGTGAAGAGGGACGGAGTAAATCCTCCATCCCTCGGAGCCTTTAGTGGGAGGAGGCAGCTCCCCAAAATCCCTGCAGTCACTGCCTGTGGAGCTGATCCCAACCCTCCTGGCCACGGGAATTCCTGGAAAAGCAGCTCCCAGGGAGGCTGGGGTCCATGCTGGGGGCAAATCCTCCCATTCTGGCTCTCCAGGAACAGGCTGGCCCCAGCTCACAGCTCCTTTCCCCACCCCCGTGCTCACACCGCTGTCACTTTTCTCCCCCGCTCCTTTCCAAGTGTTTTCTCCGACAGTTCCTTGTCATAATTGGTTTTTTTTCCCTCCCTCGCCTCCCTGGCTGTCGTTACCTGTCCCAGCCCTCAGGCAGCGGGCTCGGAAATGCATTCGCTGGGGTTTGCCCTGGCCTGTCCCACCCAGAGCACGGTGTGTGCATCTCTCTGGCATCCAGGGATGGCTGCGGCTTCTCGGGGCTTCCTCCTGCTTCCCCGGGCTCCTTTTCCCACATCCTCCTCCTCAAGTGGCAGAGGAATGAGCGGGGATGATGTTCCCGTGCCCCCGTGGGGTCTCCTTGGGTGCCCACCCTGAAAACCTCTCCTGGGGTCTCTGCCTGCAGGGCTGGCAGGGCGGGATCGGTGTCACGCTGGGTGTTTGTTGTTATTTAGAAAATAGAAAATGAGCCTGGAACCACCCCAGGGCAGGTTGGGGTTGGACACCAGCAGGGATTTCTCCATGGAGAGGATTTTCAAGCGTTGGCAGGGAGGTTTGGGGTCCCCATCCCCGGAGGTGTCCAAGGATTTGTCACTTGGCTCTGGACTGGGGACAAATGGGGAGAGCCCAGAGGCTGGAATCGATGACCTTGGAAGCCTTTCCCAGCACATTCCGTGCTCAAATGGAGAATTCCCACCTTTTCCCTGGGAATATTCAGCTCCCAGGGCACACAGATTCGTTCCCAGTGCCTCGGATTTTTCCATCTCCACCTAATAACATCTTTGGCTGGGTGTAATTAACTGGGGAGTGATAGGTTTGTAATTACCCAGGAGAAGGATCGGGCTTATCTTTATCTCGGGAACTTTATTAACCAGGAGGTTCGGGACCATTCTGGGATGTGTTGAAATGTCTGATGCAGTCCTGGAGCCCTGCAGGGCCCCTGGGTGTCCCCAGGAGCGGATGGGCCCAGGGACAAATCCACTCCTCTCATCCTTCCTCAGAATTCTTGGATTTTCCCGTTTTTTTTGTGTTTTTAGGAGGCATTGGAGGGGTGGGGAGGAGGAAATCTGTGCTCGACCCGTGGTGGCGGTGTCGTGTAAAAAAGAGTCTCCCAAACCTCCTTCAGGTTTAGGTTTTGGTTTCTTGTCTTGGAAAGAAACTAAAAACCTCTTTTTTAAATTTGTCTCCAAGGTGGGAAACAACTGCTCAGCCCTGGAAATTGATAATTGATGAACTGATTGAATTGCTCAGAGGGAGACGACTCCGAGCCCTTCTCAGATGCTTTGAGACAAATAAAACCCTGCAAGGTGTCCCTGGGGGTGGCAGCCCGGGCCAAGGCAGAGGTTGGGGTTATTTGGGGGGCTCTGCCCTCGTTTTTCTCTCTGCATCCCAGGAGCAGCAGCGTTTCCCCTTGGATTCACGGCAAATTGAGCTGGGGCACACCCTGGAAAAGAGAATTATTGGATTTTCCTCTCGGGGATTTGCTTGAGGCGGATCTTGGGGATTGTTTAGGATTGTCCTGATGGTTTGAACTCGGAAATCTTCCACGTTGGGGTGTTGTGTCTGAGCCCAGGGCCTTTTGGGGACTTGTGCTGCTCCCTGGGCAGGTTGGGTGCAGGATAAATTGAGAATTCAAGCTGGGATCCAGCTGGAAATGAGGTGAGGATTTCCCTCCAGGCCCCACCGGTGTCACCCATAGGTGACTTCAGGTGTCCTGTGAACACCTGGGCATCCTGAACCTTGGAACAGCGAGGTGGTGCCCAGGTTAATAAATGCAAAAGTAATTGATGAACGAGGAAAAAAAAAAGGCAGGCTGGTTAAATAATTTATCTGGTAATTAATTATTTTTGCCCCGTCGTTTGGGGCGTTAAGGGAGGAAGAATGGGTCATTGATTAGGGCACTGCTCGGGAAAAGGAGCCTGGCTTGGAGAGATCTGGGAAAGTCATTTCATCTCTTCGTGGTGTTCTGAGGTTAATTATAATAAATTCTAATGATGTCATTAGAATAAATTCAGTAACTGGAGTGTCTCGTGGGGAAGAAAATGCCTTGTTATAGTCCAAGCTGGATATTGATCATGTGAGGAGTCAATGTAGAGCAGGAATAACGCTAAATACAGGGAAATCATGGAATTGGAGAATGTCCTGCACTGAAGGGACACAAAACCTTACTGGAAATGGTGTTCATGACACTTCCAGTTTGAATTAAACGATTTGTGATGCTGCTGTGCGGGTGGAGAGGGCCAGGCTGGGAACACAAACCCTCCTGGGCTACCCCAAAAAATCCCAGTGAGCACTAACAGCTCGAATTTGTAAACACTCACAAGCTGAACACGTTTTTGAACACACGTTTTTATCAGAATTATTGCCCTGAGGGATGGGATCTTTGTCTTTCCCATTTTTTGATGCCTCCCAATCCAGCCTGGGACCATCTCTGTGTTGGTTGGGGTTGGTGCGGCTGAGGGATGCTGACCTTGAAGGAATTTAAGGAGGTGCAAAGGACAGGATGAACTCCCTGCCTGAGGGAAAACCGCGTGGAAAGGAGATTTCCCTGCTGAAACCACAGGGCTCCACAATGACCCGGAGTCCGTGGCCACAAAAGCGCCCTGGAGGGTGCCAGAGCTTCCCAAATCCCGGGGCTTTGCACCCTCCCAAATCCCGGGGCTTTGCACCCTCCCAAATCCCAGAGCTTTGCACCCTCCCAAATCCGGGATGCTCAGGGCACCGAGGGCTTGTGGCTCTGCCGGAATTCTGAATTTCAGAGAAAACGAAGCCTTGCAGGACGAAATTCCAGCAGAAGCCATTTTTGGTTATTTTTCCTCTTTGTGGGGCGAACTGTTCCCCTTCTGCCCCCTCGGATTTGACCCCGGCCGGTCCCTCTGGGTGAGTCCCCGCTGCCACCTCCGCCCCTGGCTGTCCCCTGCCTGCTCCCGGCGCTGGCACTTCCCAGCCTACGTGCTGAGCCGGGGAGTTAAAAAGGTAAAACGTGAAACCCGATCCCGCGGTGACCTGTCTAATCCTGCTCCCCGGCACAGCCGGAGCTGAAATTCTCGTCCTGCCAAACAATGACTGAGGAGACGACAGGAGGAAGATGAGAATCTGCAGGGATTTATTTATTTTTATTTTTTTTCCCCCCACCTCCACTCCATCTCCTGTCTTTTTCGGGGCTGAACGCTGCCAGCTGGGAGGAGAGGAGGAGTTTGGGGTTGGATCCTTCTTGGTGGGAGAGATGTGGAGAGTTTTAGGCAGCCCAGCCCAAATCTGCTGTCCTGGAGGTGAAGGGCTCCAGTATGAGCAGTGAAACTTCCAGAAGTCTGCTGGGTCCTGTGGGATTAAACCCAGGGAGCTCCCAACAACCCCCAAATATTTTTGGAAAGGAGTTTTTGGTGTTTTGGGCTGTGCTGGGAGAGGCTGAGCTCTGCAGGCTCCTCTGGGGGAGCAGCCCTGACCCTGCCCGGGTCACCCCTGGAGTTCCCAGGCTGCTGCTGCCTTTCCACAATTCCGGGGCTGCTCCTTCCTCCCCCTGGATCCTGTGCTGGGAATTTGGGATTGTCTGTGCAGGCTGGGAGCTGGACAATGGGATGGTTTGGGTTCGAAGGGACCTCAAAGATGATCCCTGTGAGTCCCTCCCACCTCAGGGCATTCCCAAGTGTCCGTGTCCATATCCAGGGCTGTGGGATTTTCCTGTTGTTCCCTGTGCTGTGTCCGTATCCACGTGCAAAATCCTTCATGGACATTTCTGGGCACCCTAGGAGATTTTTTTTCTCTAGGTTGGCGTTGAGGGAAAACTTCCCTGTCCCAAGCCTTGACACAGGTCCCAGCAAACCCACCCAAATGGGATCTTTTGGAAAAGCGAAGGTAATTTGGGACTGCAGCCTCCTCAGTGGGGAACAGCTTTGATTCCAGGGATTCTGCTCCGCTGGAATTCCAGCCCCTTGTGCCAGCTCTGCATTAGGGGCACAGAGCCGTTCCCACAGCCGGGGTTGTGCTCACTCCTGGACATTTCCCTGCTGCTGGGGCTCTGCTTCTCCCCAGAACCTCCACGGAGCTGAACCAAACCTGCCCAGCCATTCCCAGCCCTCTCCCTCAAACGGAACCTTTTGCCTGGATCCCGTGATTCCCTTCCTTGTTTTTTTAGGCACAGCACCCTCCAGCCCATCTGGGGCTGTCAGTCCTGTGGGTGGCACAGGGTGGTGGAGAGGGGAAAAGTGGAATTAATCCAAGCGCAATTCCACGCTGCTGGCGGGGGTGACTGGGGGTGTCTGCTGGAGCAGCAGCCCCGGGGCTGAAGGGTGGAGGCTCTATGGGGTTTGGAGGGTGTTTGGGGCTGGGAAGGTGTTTTGGGGTTTGGAGCCTGTTTGAGGTTTGGAGCCTGTTTGGGGTTTGGAGCCTGTTTGGGGTTTGGAGGGTGCTTTGTGGTTAGGGGGTTCTTTAGGGTTTGGAGCCTGTTTGAGGGTTTGGAGCCTGTTTGGGGGTTTGGAGCCTGTTTGGGGTTTGGAGCCTGTTTGGGGGTTTGGAGCCTGTTTGAGGGTTTGGAGCCTGTTTGGGATTTGGAACCTCTTTGAGGGTTTGGAGGGTGCTTTGGGGTTTGCAGGGTGTTTGGGCTGTGGGGGCTGTTTGAGGTTTGGAGGCTGTTGGGGGCTGGGAGGGTTTTTTGGGGGCTGTTTGAGGTTTGGAGGTTGTTTGGGGCTGGGAGGGTTTTTTGGGGGCTGTTTGAGGTTTGGAGGCTGTTGGGGACTGGGAGGGTGTTTTGGGGGCCCTTTGGGGTTTGGAGGCTCTCTGGGGTTGGGAAGCTCTGTCTGGAGCTCTCCCCATCCCGCATCCAGCAGCGAATTCTCACGGAATTGGCAGCCGGGGCTCTGTAATGGAAAATGTGCCCCGCCTTGGACGCTCCGGGATTACTCACGGGTGCAAGGCGGTAATTAAGAGCGTTCAACCCGGCTTTATTGCCTGTCACTTATCACCCGAGCACCCGAATATCTGAGGGATGCATCACGGGCCGGATGTGCCCGGTTCCCACCTGAGGGGACCGAGGTCACCTCCCTTCCCAGCGCCGCCGTCCCACGGCTCTTGCCCGCTTTAAATAGAATTCTGCCCCCCAAAAGTTTTATTTTTAACACCGCTGGACCGCCAGGGATGAAACAAAACCCTGCAGCGTGATGAGACCTGAAATCTCCGGTGGTTTCATCACGGTTTTGGTGTCTGTGGAAGCTTCCAGCACCTCCTGGTTGCTCCCGTGCTTCCCCCTGTGCCGGGGCTCCTGCTGCCCTCGCTGCCAGCCCGCAGGGAGGCTCTGCCGGCTCCGGGATTTGCTGATTCAGCTGCCTAAAAGGGAATTCGGAGGAATCCGGGGAGCGGGGTTACAGCACCTGGGCTGGAATTTGTAAATCAGCTTCGAGCCGCAGTTCGAATCCTCAGTTTAATCTCTGCCCTTGGATCTCCTCTTGAAGATGGGGCTCATTTCATCCTTGTTTTGGAGGCTGAGGCACCACATCTCGGGTGGGTTCAAATGCTGAGAGAATTCCAAGAGGTGGGAACTCAATACAAACTTAATTATTGAAGAAATGAGGGGAAAAAAATCAAAATTGGGACTTAAAAGGGCACATGGCTCTGGCTTTCATGGTGCATGCCAGGAAAACAGTGATTTCTGAAGGTCAGGGTTTCTGGGGATGGATTGAATGCAGAAAATCCCAGGGAATGGGTTTGGTTCTGCCTTTTCCCAAGCCTGCAATAATCCAGGGAGAGAACTGGACAGGGATGGGGTTGGAATGGGATAAGATTTGATGTCCCTTCCAACCCAAAGCATTCCATGACTGCACTGGGGGAGGGAGATCCCCCTCCCTTTGGACAGGGATGCTGAAGGACAGGGAGTTTCTCTTTCCAGGCAGGAATTTCCCCCAGATTTGTTTCCCAGATCAGCCAGAGCCTGGCAGCGCTTTGGTAAAAAACCTCAACCAAAGGCAGAGCAGTGCCAGAGGAATTTTGGGAATGGGCTTCCCTGTGAGAGGGTCTGAAGGGCGAGCGGTGATTTACAGCAATGCATTAAAAAAAGAGGGAAAAATGATTGAATTCCTGTCCCAAGCTGTTCGTGTCCGTCCCGGCCGAGCCTGGAGCAGCCAGGGAGGTTCCTGCCCTGCCGGGAGCGCTGTGCTGACACCCCAGCCCTGCTTTTATCCCATCCCCGTCCTTCCCCTCCACCGGGGGAGCGAAATTCCAGCGGAGCCCCGGCCGGGCCGGGATTCCAGCATTCCCGGATTCCCAGATTCCCATCCCCCTGCCCCCGCTCCCCCCATTCCCGGCCTTTTGTGGAGATTTACAGAGCCGGGTGTGCTGGGAACGGAGTGCAGACAGGCCGGGGATGTGCCGCGCATACTAATGCGGGAGGCTGCCCCTGCCCGGGGGCTGCCCACCCTCCCGGGGCGCCCCTCGCAGCAGCCCGCAGGAAATTTGGGGATGTTTCTTGGGTGTCAGGTGCCGCTCCCCTCCCCGATTCGGCTTCTCTGTCTTGAGGAGGAAAAAAAACCAACAAACAACCCAAATCCCTTTTTTGCCGTCACTGAGTGAGGGTTTGTGAGCGGAGTGAGGAAGGTGGGATGGGGGAGAGGGAGGAGAGGGGACCAAAGCGTTGTGGGGAGCAGCTGGGTTTATATATATATATATTTATTTATTTATTTTAATTTATTTTAATTTATTTTGTTATTTGACCCTCCTTGGCAGGAGGGCAGAGGAGAGGAAAATTCTTCTCACCAAAGCTTTGGGAGGGCAGGAGCCCACTCCTGGCTCTGCCACGGATCCCTCTGGCCTGGCACAGCCAAATCCCTTTGCCTGCAGCCCCTGCAGCACTCAGAGACCCATTTTGGTCAGTTTTTGGTCCTACTTTGGTGCTGTTTGGCCCTGGCTGGGTTGTGCTGCCCTGCCTGGGAGGTGGCTCTGCTTTGGGCGAGGTGCAGGGCTGGGAGGTGATTTATGCCCAGGGCAGAGAGGTTCCCAAACATCCCGGGTTTATGGCATCCCCTCTGGCCTGCAGCCCGTTTCCTCCTCGTGTTACATCTTGTCTGCTGCCTTCAGAGGAGCTCTGGGGGCAGGGATCGTCGTTCTCTCCTGTCCTGGGCTGCCGAAACAGTGAAACACCCGAGGAGTTTGGAGCAGGAGCAGAGCAGGATTAGTCCCTGTGCCTGTCCCAGAACCTCCTTGGAGATCTCCAGCCTGGCTGGTGCCGCTGGGATCCCAGTGAAGAGTTCCCACTTGGATGTGATGAGCTCTTTCTGAGGATAAGGTGTTAATTAACTCATCACTGATGGCCTCTGATTGCTGGGGAGGGCTGGATGGGGTCACTGGGGATGGGGAAGGGCTGGATGGGGTCACTGGAGCTGGGGAAGGGCTGGATGGGGTCACTGGAGCTGGGGAAGGCTGGGACAGGCCAGGATGCATCCAGGGGCCCTGGCAGGGCATTCCTGGCTCCCAGTGCTGGGGGGGAGAGCCAGGGGGTGGAAGGGCATGAAAGGAAATGACCTTCAAAAGGATGTGCCCTGCTTTTTTGGGGTTTTGTTCTTCTCTAGGGGAAAGGTGCTGGGCTGGTGAGGATTCCTAATGAGCTTTGCTTTAGGAAATCCCTTCTCTGGCACCGAATCCAGAAAAGCTCTTGCTTGACAGAAATCTGTGTTTGTTATGCACTGCTCTGGCGTTCCTGCCCGTCCCAACACCCGCTGGGGGGACGCTGTTTCCTTCCCAACTCGATTTTTTGAGAGCTGTCTGCCCTCCCCATCCCCAGCCTGCTCCTGTCCACCCCTTCTCCAACAGAGAATGATTTCAGAGCTGAAACCAAGGTTATAAACTCAGAAATGAGAGGGAATCTCTGTGCTGAGAGTTTCTGACTGGGCATTTGGAGAGCTGTCCCAGTCTGGGGGTGGATGGGGTGCGTGTGATCCCTCCTGGGGTCCCTGCAGGGAAGGCTGGTGGCACCACCGGTGACCTCGAGGTGAATCCTGTGCTGCTTTTGCCGTGAAAGCTGAGATTGGATCCCTTTGCTCCCTTTGGGCTGTCAGGGGAATCCATGAGGGCCACCTTGGCTGCTCTGCAGCAGCCCAGAGCCGGGACTGGGGGTCCAGGGGCACTGTCCCCACCTGGGCACTGTCCCCACCTGGGCACTGTCCCCACCTTCTCCAGCACCAAGAACTCCCCTGCCCCTCCACCCTGCCCTCGGAAAGACCTTCCAGACACTTCCACAGAAACTGGGGACCACTGGAGTTGGATGTACCCCTGGTTTTTATAACCCCACTCATTTTTTATCCCCTCTTGGTTTTATTCCCCCACTTGTTTTACATCCCCACGTGCTCAGGATGCCCTGGGAGGTCTCTGAGGGGCTCTTTTGCCCCCAAGCTCCAGCCCTGGACTCCACCCCTGTGGATTTTCCAGGGCGCTCCCTCATCCCTGCAGTGCTGCTGGGACTGGGGCGCTTCCCAGTGAAACTGGGGTGACCCTGCTGCTGCTGGGGAGAGGAGGAGGAGGAGGAGGAGCTGAGCGTCCCCAGGGAGAGCCCTGCTCCCTCCTGCTCCTCAGGAGAGCTGCAGAAATCCCAGCCTGGGCTTTTCAGTTTGCCTCTCCCCGCTTTTGGCCGGGAGCTCGTGTTTTTGAGCACAAAGCTGTGTTTGCAGGTGAAACCCAACCCGGCAGCCTGCCCTGCTCCCCTCCCTGCTTGGCCAGCCCAGGGCTGGCGCTCTGCGAGCGGATGTGGGAGTTTCCTCCTCCTCCTGGCCTTCAGGTAACTCACCCACCTGCGGCCCCGGAGTTAAACCCAAACCTGTTTTTGCAGCAGCAAAAAAAAAAAAAAAAAAAAAAGTGCGGAACTGGGCTGGGTTTGCAGGAGCCACTTTCCAAAAATCCTTCATGGAAAGCTCCCGGTGCCCCCTCCTCCCCCCGGGGCTGTGCTGGGCTGAGCTCGGATTAACCCTTCCAGCTTTTCGGGCTCAGGGGTCCAGCCTGCACCCCGCAGCTTTTGGGGTGCGAAGCGGGAGAGGGGGATGTGCCAGCAGGGTGGAACCCTTCGTGGAGAGGGGAATTTTCCGCTTTGTTGTCGGATTGAGCCTCCCGGCCCCACCGAAGGCAGCTTTTAGATGCAAATGCACTTTGCCTCCTGCTTTTTAATGTTTTACTTCTCGTAATTGCCGAGACCGGTTGTAATTTTGGGACGTGGCTGGCTTGCCGAGAACAGCTTCCCCCTGAGAGCGCTTCACACCTCCGGGGGGATTTGCCATGTCCGATTTCTGCCCTCTCCCTTTTTGGGGTGTTTTTATTTTTCGTGTCTCAGGTTGAGGGATGCGAAGGACCCACCCCGGCTCCCGTTGGTGCCGGAAGGTCCTGGGGGTGCAGAATAACCCGCGTTAACCTTGGAGGGCTGTGTTTGATTCTGTTGTGTTTTTAGCCCGGCTTTGCTGGGAAACAATCTCCATTTGGGGCCGGGAGGCAGCGGCGGCTGCGTCAGCCCTGGAGCCGCTCCAGGCTGCTCCTGCCCCTCCTGGGTGCCTGCGGGACTCCTCGCAGGGACGAGGCTTCCAAAACCCCGGCTCTTAACCCTGAGCCCGGATTGCAACACCGCAGCTCCCCCCGGCACCGGGGAGAGCTCGGTGCGAGCTGCCGAGATGTTATCGTGGCTCTTGCACAACGATTCATCCCGCGGGGGCTTTCCCGGGGCTGGGACGTGCTGGCCGCCCAGCCCTGCAGCTGTGCCACCAGCAGGACACCTCTGTGGGCAGCCGAGAGCCGTAACCGGGGTGCCAGAGGTGGCAAAGCCGGGCAGGTGTGTGTGGAGGGGAGCAGGGAGAGGAGCAGCTCCTGTTGAAAGCCGGGCTGGAGCCCATTTCAGCCCAGAGCTCCTGGACAGCGGAGAATCCCAGAGTGAAGTGCCAGGCTCGGGCAGCCTTGTGATCCGCTTCTCTGGCTCCCTCCCTGCCAGAGCACCGGGAATCTCAGCTCCCATCCCATCCCTGTGCTCCCCTTCTCTCATTCCCTCCCTGCCAGAGCACCGGGAATCTCAGCTCCCACCCCAGCCCTGTGCTCCCCTTCTCTCATTCCCTTCCTGCCAGAGCACCGGGAATCTCAGCTCCCATCCCAGCCCTGTGCTCCCCTTCTCTGGCTCCCTCCCTGCCAGAGCACCGGGAATCTCAGCTCCCATCCCACCCCTGTGCTCCCCTTCTCTCGCTTTTCCCCTTCCACAGCACCGGGACTCTCAGCCCTCATCCCAGCCCAGCTGTGGCTCTGGAGGCTGCAGGGGAAGCAGCAAACGCTGCTCTCCGAGGATTTGGCCCTTGCAAAACCCGGCGAGGCTCGCAGGGGGCCTGGCTGTGGCTGGGCCTGGCAGGCAGGGCTGGCAGGGCGTGCCCGGAGCTCTGGGTGCTGGGCAGGGGCACGGGCTGGGTGTCCTTGGGGCAGAGCAGCCCGGGACAGGACGGGCACTGAGTGGCACCGGGCCAGGGCCGCTGCTGGGGCTGCCAGGGAGCGTGCAGCCATCCTGGAGATGGAAATGTCCCTTCCTCGGGAGCTTCAGAGCTCCTGGCAGAGGGGCTGAGGCTCCTCCAGCCCCCTCCTCAGTGAACAGACTGAGGGGTGATGGTGCCAGCCTGGGGAGGGGCAGGCAGAGGTGCAGGGACACGAAGGGACACGTTTGCTGCCCGGGGCAGAGCTGGGAGGAGGATCCAGGTCTCGGAGGGGCTGTAGGTGCCTGAACTCTGGCTGTGGCACCGATCCCCTCCTCCCCGCAGTTATTGGCTGCTCCATCTGCGCGCTGACCTTGCTCTTGTTTGCCTTGGCTTTGGCTGGGGCTGCTGCTTGTTCCCAGCGAGGGATTTTTTACCTCCGTGCCAGTTGCTTTGGGGGAAAGGACAAAACTTCCCTGACTTGTTTGGGTTGTGGGTCTCCTAACACCCCGAGAAGAAATATCCCAGAGTGCTCTCACCTTATAAAACACACCCTGGCAGAGACGCCCTGTCTGCTCTTTCCTCACGGCAGCGTTCAGCCAAGGCGCCCAAGTGAGGGATTTTCCTTTTTGCTGCTGGTGCTTCCAAGGCATCAAATCCTGAGTGCCCGGGGCTGCCTGCGGAGCTGCTGGTCCCTAGGGATGATACTCCTGACGCTGACAGGGATGATATTCCTGATCCCTAGGGATGATATTCCTGATGCTGACTGATAGGGATGATATTCCTGGTGCTGATTGATAGGGATGATATTCCTGATGCTGACAGGGATGATATTCCTGGTCCCTAGGGATGATATTCCTGGTCCCTAGGGATGATATTCCTGACTCTGATAGGGATGATATTCCTGGTCCCTAGGGATGATATTCCTGGTCCCTAGGGATGATATTCCTGATGCTGACAGGGATGATATTCCTGATGCTGACAGGGATGATATTCCTGACTCTGATAGGGATGATATTCCTGGTCCCTAGGGATGATATTCCTGACACTGACAGGGATGATATTCCTGATGCTGACAGGGATGATATCCCTTCACGTGAGCCACCAGCCTCAGGCACCCGAGGCTGGAAAGGGCTCGGTTTTCCAGCAAGGAGAGTGTTTGGAGGGCTGTGACCCCAGGGGTGCTGGTGCTGGTGTGGGGATGCCAAAGGGGGCTGGGAATGCCGGTTGCTCCAGGGACATTCCAGCTGCTGTGAGCACCAGCTCCAGGCTCCCTGTGCCCCTGTGGTGCCAGCTGTGCCAGCTGTGCCAGGAGTGCAGGGAGGGAGGGAGGGCAGCGGCTCTGCCGGGGGGCTGTGGAGAGGCTGGAGGGGCACAGCTGCCACCCCGGGGTGGGGACACAGCCCCCAAGGGCGCTGCTCACTGCTCCAGCCCCTGGGGAACCAGCCCGGGGGGAGCTGCAGACACAGAACAGCTAAAAGATGAAAAAATGAAAAATGCTCTTTTTGCTCTCGTGTCACCTGGGCCCGGCTCCCGGAGCGGGGACATCCCAAAGGACGGGCACTCCTGGCATCCCCCGCGCCCCAGGGCGGGGGCAGCGCCCACCGGGCTCCCTCCTTGTGTCCCCGGCGGGCACAGGTGCCTCCCCGCCACCTCCAGCCCTCGGCTGGCGCTCTCCCCTGTTTCCTCCGCCGCAAGGAAACATGACTTTTCCCATTGATGGAATTCGGCGGCGACAATGGCGAGTGACACAATTTCCCCCCGCGAGCATGCCATCGCCCCTGGCCGGGCCGGGAGCCCTCGGGGCCCATCTGCATCACAATGCGGCGGGCCGCGCTACCATTAGCTGCCCTTTTGCTATTAGTACCTAATGAAAATGTAACCATATTTAACCCCCCACAGTCCGAGATTAGCGAGAAAGGGGCCTAAGTGGATTTAATTCTTTTGTATGGCCAGCATCAAACTCTCCATTTTGATTGCGCTGTCCCCTCTTCCCCTCTCCAGCGGGAGAGGGAGGCAGCAAAGCTGGGGAAGGCTAACTCTATCCTCTCAGCTGTCCCCGGCACAATGGGCAAAGTATCTTTTGTGGCATTAACGGCTTTGGCTGGGGGCTGGGGGGAGCCGGGCAGGAGAACAATGTGTGAGAAGCTGAGCCTGTGGGTTTCCCACACGGCCCAATATGTGTCCCCACACCCCCCTCTGGGACGGGCAGACCTGCAGCAGCCCAGCCCACAGCTGATCCCGGCTTGATTGGCTTTTTTTTTTTTTTTTTCCTCTCTCTCTCTTTTTTTTTTTTTTCTTTCCTCTTTCCTTCCCCCTCTCATTGTGCTCTTGAGAGATGAAAATCCTTTCCTGGCGTGAAAGGAGAGGCGTGCCTTAAATCCCCTCCCTCGGCCGGGCCGGGCATGTCATATGACGGCCAAATCCGCGGGATTAGCGAGTGTGTGTGTCTGCTGCGTGTCCCGCGGGGCTGCGGGGTCCCGATATCTATATTCCTGCCCTCCCCCCCTCTCCAGAGGGATTTCTCCCGGGATATTTATTCATTGCACCTGCTGGCTGCCGGCCTCCCGCCGCCGGCTTGAGGATGCAACCTTGGGGCAAGGGCAGAGCCCTGAATTCCCGGCTTTCCATCCCCCTTCCCATCTCCCGTGTTTTCCCAAATCCAAGCGAGGTGGGAGAAAGGTGCTGGTGCCGCCCTTCTGGCTCTGGAGGGATCTGGGAAGGGAGATGGGAGATTCCTAAGGAAGTTACTGGAGTTTGGGATAGGGGCACAGCTGTGGGGTTTGGGATGGGGACACAGCTGTGGGGTTTGGGATGAGGACACAGATATGAAATTTGGGATGAGGACACAGCTGTGGGGTTTGGGATGAGGACACAGATATGAAATTTGGGATGAGGACACAGCTGTGGGGTTTGGGATGAGGGCACAGGTATGAGATTTGGGATGAGGGCACAGCTGTGGGGTTTGGGATGAGGACACAGATATGAAATTTGGGATGAGGGCACAGCTGTGGGGTTTGGGATGAGGACACAGATATGAAATTTGGGATGAGGGCACAGCTGGGGGGTTTGGGATGAGGGCACAGCTGGGGGCTTTGGGATGAGGACACAGATATGAAATTTGGGATGAGGGCACAGCTGGGGGGTTTGGGATGCTCCCCAGGTCCCCCGGTGGGTCACAGCTCTGGGAGGACAGCCCGAGTCCCGCCGTGTTTGTCCTGCCGGTGGAACTGTGCTGCCGGGGGTTTGTGCTGGAGGGGAGTCCCCACCTGGAGAGGGTCACCTCCCCCTCCTTTCCCCCTGGGAAGAGCCGAGGGTGGGAGCAGAGGCCCATTGGGAGTGGAATAGCGGCCATCACCACTTAGTTCCTTCCTCTGGGGGTTTTAATGTCCCAAACTCACCTCGGCTTTCCCCAGGGTTTGCTGCCTCGTGTCATTTTGTTTCTTTTCCCAAGAAAAGGGTTTTACAGCCCCCAGCAGCCAAAGCAACATCTCCCTCCTGCTCAGAACCTGAGGATTCAGGGAGGGAACTGAGACGAGGCCCTGGCATCTGGTTCTGGGTGCATAAAGTCTTCCTTAGCAGGAACAATCCCCTCTGTGGGGCCAGGATGGGGCTGAGGGGGTGTGGGGGATGCTCGGGCTCAGTGTGGGGGGATCCAGCACCCCCAAAAATCCCCCTGAGCAACTGTGCCCCTGCCAGGCCTGAGGGGGTGAGCCAGTCTTGCTGCAGTTGAGGATTGCTCTCCGTGTGGATGAGTTTGGGGTGTGGGAAGCCCCGGGTGAGCTCAGGACTGCGCTGTGGGGGCTGAAGGCTGCAGTGGCCACCACTGCTGTGGTCAGTGGCCATGGAGGGGTCAGCCAGACACTGTTCTGGCCACCAGGCCGTGGGGAAGGTGCCCCGGCCTCCTCCAGGGAGGATGCAGTGCTTGGCATTGCCTCCTCCATCCCCGGTGGGCACCTGGAGCAGGGCTGGCGCCTCCTGGGGCCAGAGAGGTCCCCACTGAGGAGATGCCCCGTTGGGATGGCATCAAAAACACCCCAAAGGAGGGGTGGGCAAGGGTGGGGAGCCAGGCCTGGCAGCAGGAGCAGCAGGAGCAGCAGGAGCTGTGCCCTGTGGAATGTGGAGAGGATGGGAATGAGGAGCTGGGCTTGGAGCAGCAGGAGCTGTGCCCAGAGGAATGTGGAGGGGATGGAGAGCTGGGCTCCAGAGCAGCAGGAACAGCAAGAGCTGTGCCCAGAGGGATGTGGAGCTGAAGGGGATGGAGAGCTGGGCTCCAGAGCAGCAGGAACAGCAAGAGCTGTGCCCAGAGGGATGTGGAGCTGAAGGGGATGGAGAGCTGGGCTCCAGAGCAGCAGGGGCCGTGCCCTGCAGGATGTGGAGGGGATGGGAATGAGGAGCCAGGCTCTGGAGCAGCAGGAGCAGCAGGAGCTCCCTGTGGTGTGTGGAGCTGGAGGGGATGAGGACCGGGGCTCTGGAGCAGCAGGAGCAGCAGGGGCCGTGCCCTGCAGGGTGTGGAGCTGAAGGGGATGAGGAGCCGGGCTCCGGAGCAGCAGGAACCTTGCCCTGCAGGATGTGGAGGGGATGATGATGAGGAGCTGGGCTCTGGAGCAGCAGGAGTTCTGACCAGAGGGATGTGGAGGGGATGGAGACCCGGGCTCTGGAGCAGCAGGAGCAGCAGGAGCTCTGCCCAGAGGGATGTGGGGAGGATGGGGATGAGGAGCCGGGCTCCGGAGCAGCAGGGGCCGCGCCACCGGCTGCGCTCTCCAGCGGGATGTGGAGCTCAAGTGCCGCGGGCCCGGGCGGGAGGAGAAGCGTGCGAGGGGGTGGGGAGGGCGGCGGGGGGGACGGAGGGGCTGCCGCTTGTGTGAATGTGCCCCGCTCATTGTTCCGCGCCTTTATTCGGTGGCCTCGATGGGACGGATTTAGAAATCCTAATCAGGGAGCAGCCTCTGCGCCTCCCGAGTGTGACACAACTTGAGCTGCTCCGGGGCGCCTTTGTTCCCTAATGACAGCTGACTTCATGCGGCAGTGGGAACAGTTTGAGCAGAACTCCGCACGGCCGGGCTGGCAGCTGCGCCTTAACCCCTTCTTGCCCAGCTGCACCAGCGGGGGCCGGGCGGGAGGCAGAGCCCGGGCGGGGATGGCCGGGTAGGGATGCTCGGGTGGGAATACTCGGGCAGGGATGCTCGGGTAGGAATACTCGGGCAGGGATGCTCGGGTGGGAATACTCGGACAGGGATGCTCGGGTAGGAATACTCGGGCAGGGATGCTCATCTTCTTCACCTCTGGCACCGCTCCTGAGGGCATGGAGAGCATCCCGCTGGTGGGTGCAGCTCTGTCTGCTGGCAGCAAAGCTCCCCAGGGGCGGCCGCTGCCCTGTGGGACATTTTGGACTCATTAAGGTTGGAGAAAGTCTCCAAGTTCATCAAGTTTTGGCCGAACCCCACCATGCCAAGTAAAGCAGTGAGGTGCTGCAGGTGTCCCTCAGGTTACCCCGAGCTTTGGCGGTTTTGGCTGCCGTGGAGGAGGCAGGCCGGGTTTTGGGCTGGGTTTTGGGCTGGGTTTTGGGCTGGGTTTTGGGCTGGGTTTTGCCGTGTTTTGGGCTGGGTTTTGCCGGGTTTTGGGCTGGGTTTTGGGCTGGGTTTTGCCGGGTTTTGGGCTGGGTTTTGGGCATAGTTTTGCCGAGTTTTGGGCAGGGTTTTGCCGGGTTTTGGGCTGGGTTTTGGGCATAGTTTTGCCGAGTTTTGGGCAGGGTTTTGCCGGGTTTTGGGCTGGGTTTTGCCGGGTTTTGGGCTGGGTTTTGCCGCGCTCTGGGCGCTGCAGGACGCCCGCAGCCCCGGCTGAGCGGGGAGCGCTCACCCGGCGGCTGCGGGGCACTGACATCACCCGCACTGAAAGTAAAAGGCTTTGAGTCATTCCAAGATGTTCCCGGAAGAGCCTCCCGGCCCTGCCAGCGCAGAGCTCGGCCGCCAGCGTCATCCTCCCTCCGCTGGCCTCCCTTCCCCTGGCAAAGCCGGGCTTGTGCTCCGCGCCGGGCCCGCGATGGGGCTGGCAGCAGCCAAACCCTTCCTGTCCCTTCTCTGTTGTCACACCGCTGCCATGACCCTGGAAAACACCTCGGGAAAATCACCCCTGTTGAAGGGGGGGCGGCCGGGGCTAGGCAGGGCCGGCCGGGCCTGACGGGCTGCGGGTTTCGCTCGCACCCGGGGCTGGGGCAGCTCTGTCACCGTGTCACCCCCGGCAGCAGGGACAGCTCTGCCACCCTGTCACCCCCGGCACAGGGACAGCTCTGTCACCGTGTCACCCCCGGCAGAAGGGGCAGCTCTGCCACCCCCAGCAGGTCCCGGCAGCAGGGACAGCTCTGTCACCGTGTCACCCCCGGCAGCAGGGGCATTTCTGTCACCCTGTCACCCCCGGCAGGTCCTGGCAGCAGGGACAGCTCTGTTACCCCCGCAGCAGGGACAGCTCTGTCACCCCCTGGGCAGGTCCTGGCAGCAGGGACAGCTCTGTCACCATGTCACCCCCACAGCATGGGCAGCTCTGTCACCGTGTCACCCCTGGCGGGTCCCGGCAGCAGGGACAGCTCTGTCACCCCCGCAGCAGGGACAGCTCTGTCACCGTGTCACCACCGGCAGCAGGGACAGCTCTGTCACCGTGTCTCCCCGCAGCAGGGACAGCTCTGTCACCGTGTCCCCCCGCAGCAGATGGCCCCGTGCCGCCTTTCCCAGCACCTGTGTCCCCCCGGCCGTCCCGGATCGCGGCCGCCCATGCTTGGCCGGGGTCTCCCTGGCGACGGGGCCACGGGATGCTGTGCAGTCCATTTGTCACCAATTGTCACCGCTTTGTTCTGCCTTGTGTGCGCACTCGATTG